>NW_006921715.1:6579213-6579705 GCF_000298275.1 Orycteropus afer afer | reverse complement strand
TTGAACCACCAGCCTTCTGGTTAGCAGTCAAGTGCCTTAGGCACTACGCTACCAGAGCTCCCTTAGAGATAAGTAGAGGAGGTCTTTTTAGGAAGTGTTTGTCTATGTTAAAAGAATAAGCACATAGGGAAATGTTCACCATGGTCTTTTCTGGAAATTTTAGTAATAACTTTTCCAAATAATTGTAAGACAAGAGAGTTAGCTGTCTTTTCAACAAAGATAAACCCTTTGTACACGCAATACATCACTGCATTGTCAGTGATGGCAAACATGGATCTGCAGGTGGAGAGATGGGTGGACAGGCTGAACGGTTAAATATGTCTAGGCAGGGGGGAGTGTGCCCATGACCATTGTGTTAGATTGGGTTCTCTAGAGAAACACAAAAATCAGCAAGTATTTATTTATTTATCTATCTATCTATCTATCTATCTAATCTATTTATGGAGCTCTGGTAGCATAGTGGCTAAGGCACTTGACTGCTAACCAGAAGGC
>NW_006921715.1:6548741-6559675 GCF_000298275.1 Orycteropus afer afer | reverse complement strand
GGGAGTGGGGGATGGCTGCACCTCTGTTCACCAAGCTGGTGTGGGGTATAAGAGTAACAAGAGGAATGTTGCACCTTTTCAGTCTTGCAGGTCTAGAGTGTCCTTGGGGTTGCTGGAAAGCAGAACCTCTTCTTAAGACCCTGGAATCTCGGAGAGCACTGTCTCTTTAAATATCCAAAATGGTCAAGCTGCTTGTAACATTCAAAATGGCGGCGCCCTCTGGACCAGCAAAAGTCCACAGCTCAGCTCGCATTTCTCTTCACCTTCTCAGTTTATTCCCCAGCCACCAGAGCAGTCCTCTGTGCAGTCCCCGGCTAGCAGGGCTGATCCTTAGGTTAATTCTTAGGTCCTACCACCATTCGGGATCTCCAAGCTGTCCATGCCGTGCCGTCAGGATTGCTCAGGATCTCTGACAGACCGCAGCTCCGTCTGCTTTTTTAGTATTTTCATGCAAATCCTAATGCTAATTGGGGTTTAATCCACTTCCATATCCTTCCCTTCAAGGCTCAGGGGTCCAGGATTATTTCTGTGTCTGTGTTAGTTGGTTTCCCTTTTCTTTGTTGAAGAGGGTCTGTGCATTCTTTCTGCCTAGTCCGCAATCTTACCGGAACCCATATATTTTCTCTTTAGAGTTTTATAGTTGTAGCTCTTAAATTTAGGTCTAGGCTCCTGTGTTCATTTCTGTGTATGTTGTGAGGTAGGGGTCCACATTCCTTTTTTGCGTATGAATATCTAGTTGTCCCAAACCATTTGTTGAGAGCACTTTTGTTTTCCCACTGAATTATCTCAACACTGTGGAGAATCCACGAATGGCCAGGCATATTTCTGGAAGCATTTGTTATGACTCAGGTCTCTCTGCACTTCTCTTTTCCATATGCCACCAGTACTCAACTGTGCCTGTCATCTCCCAGAGCACATTTCATTTGTCCAGAGAAGAACCTCGGGTTGTGCCAGGCACAAGAGTTGGGGAAGAGACAGGGACTCACCTGTGTCTTGAGGACCTTCCGCTCAGTCTCAGTCTGCCTTACTTTCCCTACTTCCCCTCTCCAGAGGCACTGGTGCTGCTGTGTGTGGCAGGCTTTGGAGGACACTGGGGTTCAAGCTCAGTTGCTCATCGCTTTTCACCTTCTGACTTGAGGTTGGTCTCAGATCTGCTAGAGTTACTTCTCACCCACTCTCTCTCCAGGTGCCAGAAGCTGGCATTGTCTCCACTCCTAGGAGTCCTGTTTTTCTGGGTTTTTTGTATTTAATGTCGTAAGAAGTCTCCCTGTAGTGTTGCTCAGTGGAGGGTTAGGATTTAATGCAGTCAGGTTGGAATGACCCTGCATTGTTAGCAGAACTGGATGTGAATGTCTGTTCATTTCTTCTGTTGGGGTTGGTTGAGTTTACTGAGTCTGAGGTTGGCAGCTGTCTTAGGGTGCTCTGGAGAAACAGAGCCAGTAAGGGGTGGGTGTGTTTATGTACGGAGAGAGACACAGATTTATTTAGATGGATTCGCCTGGGCGAGTGTGGGTCTGATAAGTGCAGAATGCATACATAGATCAGGCCACAGGCCAGAGGTCCTGGTGTCTCATGGCCCTGGATGGCTAGGTCAGGTGGTGAGGGGGGAGAGGACTCCTGGAGAGATGGCTGCTGGTAGTCTAGAGGAAGAGGACTCCCTGGGGACTTCCTTGTGCTCTTAAGGCTTCAACTGATTGGGCGAAGCCTGCCCACATTACAGAGGGCAAGCTGCTTTACTTAAGGCCATTTGATGTCATCACATCCAGACCAGGGTGGCTCTTATGTCATCCCTGTCATTGAGGGTCTCCCCGATTTTTGCTGACCCTCTACTTTACCAAAGGTGATATCACTGGACCCAGTAACAGGCTGCTGTTACACGTGGGGTTTCTGCCGGCTGATTTTAAGAGGTGTGTGGCTCACTGCCTGTCAGTTACATCAATACTTCAAATTCGTGAAGCGATTGACAAAGTTCATTAAGACTTTGAGGCGTGCAGGTTCTCTTTGTTCTTTTCCAACTCTTCCTGGTCGCTCCTTGCTCATGCTTTAGGCTTCTCCCTTCTTTTAACACATTAAACATAGTTCCTTGATTCTCTGCAGCTGGCGGGTCAGCACCCACAGTCTCTAGAGGCCTGGCTTGACTGTAGGTGGCTCCTGCTGGTTTCTAGTCAGGGTGCCTTGATCATCATGTGTGAGCTTAGTTGCCCTGGAACTTGACCTGTGGGCATTCTTCAAGGTGGGGGTGAAGGTGGGGTTGGCCTGAGAGGTTTACATTTGCTGTGGTCAGTAATGGGCCCTGAGGCAGCTCGGCCTATGTGAACCTGACTGACTCCGCTGGCTTGCAGGCTGTGGGTAGGAAAGAGTATCCCCATTCCCATGGTATGGTGATGGAGAACACAGCTGCCCTCTGGCCCTCCTGCCTGGCAGGTATATTTCTCGTTCACTCCCACGTGGAAGCCATGGCTCCTCAGGGTCCTGAGTGTAGGTGGTCATCTCCTATTGGACTCTCCACTTTGTGTTCGTCCTAGGCTGTGTGTTGTCGTGCTGGGTGGACGTCAGCAGGTAGCAGAGGACAAGTCTCCAGGGTGGGCCAGAAAGCTGCAGGGCCACTCAGGGCTGTGGGAAGGACGGTACTCAGCTATGCTGCTGCTGCTGCTGCAATCAGTTGCTGTGTGATCGATGCCGACTCAGGGTGACCCCACGTGTACAGAACTGCTCCATAGGCTTTTCAAGGCTGGGACCCTGTGGAAGCAGGTCACCAGGACTTTCTTCCAAGGTGCTTCTGGGGGGGGGGTGTTGAACCACCAACCTTTTAGTTAGTAGTGGTGCGCTTAACTGTTCCTTTATGGCCCAGGGGTCCAGCTTTCTGGTGGTTTGGGCCCAGGGAGCATCTGTACTCTGTGTCCATTCAGTAATGCTTTTGAGATACGTGTCCTGTTCTCACGAGCCTTTTGGATGCTGCCGTTCCCCATCAGGGTGTTGGTGGGACAGTCCCCGGGTATTGGGCTGTGGTTCTCACGTGCCTTTTCCCTGCTTGGCACTCATGCACTTTGATAGCCCCTGCTTTCCTGCTGACTTGTCTAGCCTCATAGTGCCCAGCATTTGCCTTGGGAGTACATGTGTGTGTTGAACTGACCAGAATTGAAATGGGGAGGTTGAGTCAGAAGAACAATCAACACATCACAGAGTATAGTACTACTGCCTTTGGGGAAAGCTGGATAAATTTTAGATTTCAAATTGGCTCCTAGTAATTTGTGAGATTTAGTAATTATTAGAATACGAAATATTCTGACTCCAGAATGTGTAGAATGTAATGAGATATTAAAAATAAAAATAACCAACCCACTGCCATTGAGTCAATTCCAATTCATAGTGCCCAGAGGGTTTCCAAGGCTGTCAGTCTTCATGGAAGCAGACTGCCTCATCTTCCTCCCCCAGAGCAGCTGGTGGGTTTGAACCACTGACCTTCTACTTAGCAGCCAAATGCCTTAACTACTGTACCACCAGAGCTCCTTTAATGAGATGTTAGAGACACTCAATTTTATTAAACATTTTATGTAATTATAATAAGCAGACTTTTTTTTGTTACGCGTCTTTGTGTTGTTACCACCCACTCCATTTCTGTTCACTAACTAGCAGGTAAGTACCTTCCCAACATGAAAAGGCATGATCCTGGAGAGAAGGGAGCAAGAGGGACGAGTGAGTGTTCTAGAACAGCGTGCGAGCATAAAGAGATTGTATTCCAACTGTTGCGTCAGAGCTTTGTGTTAGGGATGTTTATTTATCATTTTTTAAATGATACTGTATTTGAGAAAGAGTTATATTTTTAACAGTCATGTTTTTAAAATACCTTGTCGTCGTTACCTGACATGATAGGATACTAGACGTTTGGGGGGCCATCTTAGTTCTTCCTTGTTTTATTGTGGAATATAGCGTATATACAGGAGACTATCAACCTGCTCAGCTTAGGGAATTGCTCGGTGGGCACTCAGGTAAAAACCACCGTACCACCTAGATTTAGAATTATTCCTTCATTGTTTTGAAAGGAAGTTTATCCAGTTTATTTTCATTTTAGATAGACCAAAGGCTAAGTCATACAACCAAGGTGTTGGGTGGAGCCACTTGAAGTCACCCTTCAAACTCCACAGAGAAGAAGGGGCATTTCTGGAGGAAGACGTGTGAACAGATAAGTGACAGCACAAGCAGAATGCAGCAGCCGCGTGCCAGGTGGCATCTTACAAGCTTTATGGAGGCAGGGCTCCAAGATTTCCCAGCAGAGGGTCAGAGGTCTCTGTGGACACAGAGAAGAGACATGTGACTCTGTGGTGGCAGAGGATGAGCAGTGAGTTCCCGATACCGAGCAGGAAGTGTGGGCGCAGCAAGCGGTGGCCCCCAGCAAGAAGGAGCTGGAGTATTGTCCAGGGAGGGGCTAGATCTTCACTAGGCTGAGAGCCCAGACTTAACTCTGCAGAACTTTAAGCAAGAGACAGGTAGGAGCAGCTGTGTTTTACAAAGAGCCCCCTGGTGCAAATAGGTGAGGAGAACGATACGTGAGCAGGGCGTGGGCATGGGGAGCTTGGGGACGTTCCTGCTTACTTTACTGCACAGTGATGTCACACTGCACTGAAATCTCAGAGAGAGACCTCCTTCCAAAGGAAATACTTGAAAATAAAAAATTCAAGGAGATAAATGCACAAAAGGCATCTGGTTGTCTGGAAGGAACATTTAGGAGAAGGGAGACGTGTTGTGGGCTACATGCTGAATGGTCCTCCTTGGGCAGGGCGCCCTTCTTTCCAGGTGTCTTCAGAGAAGCACTTCCTTCACAGGAAGGCATTGGAGTTACTCAGAAAGGGATTTCTCTGAGAAGTGTCTCAAGAAAATGATGAGACCAGGTCTTCAATTAGTTCATGGCCTCTTCTGCTTCATTTGCATGATGTTGTCCCAAGAAAGTCAGAGACAGAGTTGAGGGGCTTCCTCCTTGTCACCGACCCTCTACTTTACCGAGCATGAGGTCCTTCCCAGAGACTGGTCGCTCCTGACCAACATGTCCACGAATGAAGTAGGGAGTTGAGGAAGGTGGGTTTGGTAGGAGAGACGGGTTTGGTTTTATACATGCAGTTTGTGTTGTTGGCTGGAGACACAAGTGGAGAGGTGGAGCTGGACTCCTGTGGAGATGAGTGGCTGTGGACTCACTAGGCATCTGGAGGTGGATGGTGATGTCTGCACCCACCAGGGCAGGGTGTGTTCTCCATGTAAACTGAGGACTGAAAAGGGAACAAGCCAGGGGGACTGCTGGATGACTACGTGTGCCAACTCGTCTTACCGAAACTTGGAAGGTGGTAAATTGAGTTGTTTCCTGAATAATGTTGTGGTGGCATTTTTGTCTATGCTCTTTGTCACCATTTTATAACCAAAGGAGAAATCATTCCATTGAGTGTTAGAAACGAGGCTATCAGAATTAGCACTGACATGTGAAGGGTCCACTTCCCAGTAGGTGTTGAATTGCTGACAGTCCCCTGGTCTTTCACTGGTTTCCAAAGAATTGAAATTGAAAGTAGGCATTGAGGAAGACGGCACTCACAGTTGGAACCACTGGACTGAGCTGTAAGCTAGCTCTCTGAAGACACACACACTCTCTGTCTCCTTGGGCTGTGACAATGCTGTTTGGAATCACAGCTGAGCCTCCTGTAAGGAGTGAATACTAAAATGACAGAGTTGCAGTGTATAGTGTCACCGTGCGTTTTTACATTAAGTAAATGGCTGTGGTGGCTTTAAAAAAGTCTGCCAGTTCTTTGGCATTCTTCTCTTGAAAGGTGGAGCCCTTGGCTTTGCATGTGGGCCAGGCTCAGTGACTCCTAATGGATAGGAGGTAGGGGCAGTAATGCCTTCTATGACTTGACGATAGGTCATCGAAAGGTGGCTTCCCCACTCTGGTCTCTTGGCTGCTTGCTCCGGGAGAACCAGCTCTGTGGAGAGGGCCGCTGGGGGCCCTATGGCCTGCCAGCCATGTGAGTGAGCTGTCTTAGAAACCCACACTCTAAGCTCAGTCAAGCCAACATCTGACTGAGCCTCACAAGAAACCTCAAGCTGGAGTTATGCAGGCAAGCTGCTCCTGGATTCCTGTCCCCTCACCTGCCATGCTATATCGATGGGAGCCATGCTATATCGATGGTTGTTATTTGAGCTGTTAAGTTTGGCCTGATCTGTTACTCAGCAATGGGGTGGTTATGCCTGGCCTGTGTGGTGCACACAGGTGGAGTGCAGGTACCCAGGTCATTTCCATGCCTACAGAAACCCACGAACGGAATGAGGAAAGCCTACTATCTAAGTAGTGAACAACAGAGGAACACAGTGGTGCATAAAATGCCGGGGTCCCGGCTGAAAGTTTGCTCTCTTGCCAGAGCAGGTGGGGCAGGGCCGGGCACAAGGCCTCACCATGCGGAAGATTCTGAAACGCTGGTGCTGCCTTTTGCATTGTTGTTGTAAGGCATTGTTGTCATCAGCTTTCCACTTTTCAGAGGATTGACTCAAACTGAACTTAAAAATAGTTAGGGCAGGAAAACGTCTTTAGGGGGACAAACGCTAGAGAAGAGAGTGATCGGACCAGGGCGAGGTGGCTTGTGTGTGCCACAGAGCAGAGAGTCCTGGACAGGGCACTTTCTCCTCCCGGCAGCACGTGACCCTGAGCGAGATGTCACGTGTCACGCGCAGATCAGTGCTGGACAGAATTGGTTCCATGATGAGAAATGGGTTGAGGTCACTGGGGAGTCTCTGCATGAGACTGTGATGTGGAAATAGGCCATTTTCTAGAGCGTTTGTTGAGGGTGCTTTTGGATGAAAGAATCGTGTCACCAAAAACAGTAACAACCACCAAGCGTTTTAAAGACAGAAGTACTGAGGAGTTCCCTGTGCAGGACTGCAAGGAAGCCCACTGTGGGGAAGGTCAAATGCCATCTGTGACAGTCATGACTTTGGGGCACAGTCTTTCAGCTGTGCCTGAGATGGAGCATAAACAGCTTTCTTACAGTATTGAGAGAGACTGAGGATGGACACAAGCGTCATTGTGGCTAAGAATGGAAGACGTGTGTGCACGTTGCCCGGTCTGTGGTGGCTCATTGGTAGACACTGTGTGTAATATGTGTCTGTAAGACCTGGGTTGCTGTATGACTTTGAGCACTGAAGCACCCATGGCCAAAGCCATGGTATTTTCAGCCATCTCAATATACATGTGAAGTGAACAGTGACTAACGAAGACCGAAGAGGAATTGATGCATTTGAACTATGGTGTGGGCAAAAAATACTGGGAGTACCATAGACACCAGAAGAACAAATGTGTTTGGGGAAGTACAGCTTGCTTCTTAGCAGTGAGAATGGCCAGACTGTGTCTCGTGTACTTTGGACATGTGAGGAGGAGGAACCAATCCTTGGAGGACGTGACGCTTGGTGTGGTGGAGGGTCGGCAAAAACAAGGACGACCTCCATGAGATGGATTGACACGGTGGCTGCAGCGGTGGGCTCCACGTGGGAACGAGCGTGAGGATGCTGAGGACCAGCCAGGGTTTCCGTTGTGTTGGACATGGAGTCCCTGTGAGTCAGAACTGACTCAGTGGCACCCAGCAGCAACACAGAGATCCAGTCAAAGCAGCTGACAACTGGGGAGAGTTCTTAGGAGAAAACAAACGACATGGCATTCTCCTGCCTTCCAGGGAGCCTGCTGACAGTCCCGCCATTCGTGTTCTGACACTGCAGAGTCATGACGATACAGATGTCAGTGTCCTTTGTTCTCTGTAGGTTGGGAACCCACGTGTTGAACTGACCCTCTCTGAGCTCCACGATATGGCAGCGAGGCAGCAGCAGCAAATTGAAAATCAGCAGCAAATGTTGGTTGCCAAGGTAAGTTGTCAAAATGGAAGTGAAGAAGTCCTGTTGCAAAATGACGCTCTCCAGCCACTGTCGACTGAGAGCGACACTCGGAGATGGGGCCACGTGCAGAGGCGTTCAACAGTGTGTCTCTGTCCTCACTTCTGTGGCAATAAATGTGTACTCAGCTTCTTGATGTTGGAAATGGCATCTGACCCCCAACACACACACACATACACACAAACACACAAACACACAGGAGAGAGGACAGCTGGTTATCCAAAGTTTAGCTACAACTTGAGGAGAAAAGAAGCCAGCCTCCAGGAGGAGAAAACTGGTAATGGGTGCTGAAAACAGTGGCAGTGGGCTGTTGGGTTTCTCCGCGTGGCTCAACCGGGAGCTGGTTTGCTTCATTACATACCTGATGTCCTCAGTCACACGCGAGAGAGCTGTCCCCCATGCTGGCTGGGAATGACTCCTGTTGAGCATGACTTTAAAATATCTGAAGCCACGTTATGGAGCATCTTGTCAGCCTTTCTAGGTTCTTACTGTTTTCTTCATTAAAAAGTGTTCCTCATAACCAGCTACCCAGTTCTCTCTCCTTACTGACTGGTGTTCACCGCACTCTCCACTCTGATGTTAAGTTGGGCTCATTTTAAAAAAGTAGATTTGCAAAGTTCCTTACACTTAAAAGAATAACAGAATCTCAAAAGTTAGTTGCCAAGTATTTAGTCCTATTAACACGGTTTCTAAGGTGAATGAATGTAGCTCCTATCACAAGAGTCGTGGGCAAGGTTCCCATTGACTTATTTCCTTTCCAAAGGCTCATCTCAGTGTTGCTATGAAAACACCTTCTCAGATGCTTTGAACAAAGTAAATCACCAGTGAAAGCTAACGTTGACACTGGAAGCACATCATTCCTTGCCTTGGAGTGTAGTTTCTGTCACCTGCAGAATCCCACCTTTAACCTCCCCTTGTGGTGGTGGTGGTTGTCAGATGCCATCAAGTTGTCTCCAACTCATAGAGACCCTGTGGACAACAGAACGAAACACTGCCCTGTCCTGTGCCGGCCTCACAGTCCTTGCTGTCCCAGAGCCCACTGCTGCAGCCACTGGGTCAGTCCATCTCCTGGAGGGCCTTCCCCTTTTTCGTTGCCCCTCCTTTTTAGGTAGATGTGATGCATATGTAGGGGACTATGAGTATTTAATGCTGTTATTCTTAAGGTAGGTTTTCACGTGAATAGGGAAAAACATTGATGAGTACTGAATGTTTTTATTTTAGGATTATCCTGATGTTATTTTACTATAAAAGGTTTCAGTAGTTTCTGAAGAAGCTAACAGTGAAGAAAACAAACCCTTCCTTGATTCTTCAGTGTCGTTTAGCAAGTTGGGAGCTGATCTCCTCCCGGCTGCCCACTTTGCCTCCCATATACAGTCCTCTGCTGGTCAGGTCATTTCCTTCAGGAAGGGAGCTAACAGACTCCGGCAGCCCCGTAGTAGCAGCAGGAAGCCTGTGACGAGTGGCAGGAAACTAGGCTGGAGCCGCCCACGCAATGAAGGGACGCCACGTTGTGCTTGCATTCATAGAACAAATAGCAGGTCCATGTCTTCCCTGCCATGCGGTTTTCTGTTCCCTGAATGGTGTGGATCACTGGGCTTAGTGCACTGCACCTTGAAACTCCCCACACACTGGCATCTGCCGCCCTGTGTGCCCAGTCGCTGTGGCTGGTGGGCGGGCGTGTGCTCTGGCATCTGCCACCCTGTGTGCCCAGTCGCTCCGGCCGGTGCTTGGACGTATGCGGGGCTTGCAGCCCTGTGTGCCAGCCGCTCCGCCTCGTGGTTGGGCGTGTGCGCTGGCGTCTGCCACCCTGTGTGCCCAGTCGCTCCGGCCGGTGCTTGGACGTATGCGGGGCTTGCAGCCCTGTGTGCCAGCCGCTCCGCCTCGTGGTTGGGCGTGTGCGCTAGCATCTGCCACCCCTTCCTTCCTCTGATGCTGTTCTCTCCCTCTCATCAGGAGCAGCGTCTGCACTTCCTGAAGCAGCAGGAGCGTCGGCAGCAGCAGGCGATTTCTGAAAATGAGAAGCTTCAGAAATTGAAGGAACGTGTTGAAGCCCAGGAGAACAAGCTGAAGAAAATCCGTGCCATGAGGGGACAAGTGGACTACAGCAAAATCATGAACGGCAACCTGTGTACGCGCCTACACCTGTACAGCGCTGGCAGGCCACCCCTGACAGTCAGACATCACAGACAAGCCACTTCCCACTCTAGGCACGCATATCTCTGCTCTCTGCCCCTCAAAGAACACTTGGTCAGAGAATGTCTCTGGAGAGCTCTTGGTGCTAGTGATGCAGAGAGCTCCTGTGTCCCCTGGGAACAGTGGTCCTTTGGTCAGGGAGCAGTGCCCAGACTCACTGACACTGCTGTAAGGCTCCATTTGAACAGAGTGGCTCACGTGTCATCTGCCTGTTGAGATGCTGTTTGCCTTCTTGGCAGACTCCTAGGGATTTTACTCCCCAGTTGAGTTGTGCTGCCCACATGCTGGCATCCCATCACTGGCATAGTAGCCCTGGCCTGATGGAGCCTACCATCTTTTGGTGCCTTTAGACACCTAGGTTGGACACCCAACTTTGGACAGTTGCTCTAATGAGAAGGCATTGAGCAACGTACACAGATAAAACTGTTTGCTATTCTGGTAGAGCAGTGGTGAAGGCAGTTGACTACTAACCAGAAGGCTGGCGGTTCAAACCCACCAGCCAGTCCTCGGAAGAAAGATTGGGCAATCTACTTCCGTAGTGATGTTGTTGTTGTTGTTAGGTGCTGTCGAGTCATCTTTGATTCATAGCAACCCCATACACAGCAGAACGAAACACCACCCAGTCACGCGTCAGCTCCATGATCCCTGCTATACTTGAGCCCATTGCTACAGCCACCATGTCAACCCATCTCATTGAGGCCCTTCCCCTCTTTTGTCGACCCTCCACCTTACCAAGCATGACATCCTTCTCCAGAGAATGGCCCCTTCTGACAACATGATCAAAATAGGTGAGTCTGGCCATTTTCACTTCCCAGGAGCTTTCC
>NW_006921715.1:6543257-6546526 GCF_000298275.1 Orycteropus afer afer | reverse complement strand
TCTTCTGGTTTTCAGTCATTGGTGTTCAATGCATGAAATCTATTCTTTAGATTATCTCTAAATTCAAAAGGGATAAATTCAAGATCATATTTTGGCTCTCATGGACTTGTTTTAATTGTTTTCAACTTCAGGTTGAACTTGCATATGAGCAGTTGATGGTCTGTTCCACAATCAGCTCCTGGCCTGGTTTTGTAGTGATACTGTAGTGTCTGTATACATAGTGATATTGCCTTGGAAACCCAAGGTATCTGTAGCGATACTGCCTTGGAAACCCAAGGAGGGGTTGCTGTGAGTCAGATCTGACTCTGTGGCAGTGAGTTTGGTTTTTGGTTTTTGGTCCGGGAAGATTGACAGCCTTGGAGACCCTGTGGCAGTTCCACTCTTTCCTCTAGGGGCGCTGTGGGTCAGAATTGACTCCTTAGCAGTGGGTTGCGTTTGGTGGACCAGAGTTCTTTCTGAGGTTTGACACTAGCTGGTGTCAGAGTTCAGTGTGTGAACTAGAGATCTTGGAATGTCCACTGAGTGAGATGTTGAAAGAGCCACACACATGCTGCCCACCCTCGCCCACCCCCCAGAGGCTAAGCCCTTGTCTTCTATACACTGTGGAAACAAGCCTGCCTTCTTTTTCTTTCTTTCTTGGTGGGACACTGTAGCTGCCGAAATAGAAAGGTTTAGTGCCATGTTCCAGGAGAAGAAGCAGGAAGTACAGACTGCCATCCTGCGAGTCGATCAGCTTAGTCAGCAGCTGGAAGATTTAAAGAAAGGAAGGCTGAGTGGGTTCCAGTCGTACAACGGCAAGTTGGCGGGGCCAGCAGCGGTGGAGTTAAAAAGGCTGTACCAGGAGCTTCAGGTAGTTCTGGGCCTGGGTCTGGGGAGGGTCCCCCACGGTTGGCAGCAAGCCTCGGGCATTGGAAGCAGATTGATGGGTTCTGGGGAATAGTGGCCACATGCGTATCCGGTACAGAATGATTCCTGAACAGCCCAATGGGGTGTCTTGCACACAGCACCACGCAGCTCCCTGAAGGGCGTGCTCCAGAGGCTGCAGTCCCTTCTCAGAGTTGTGTGTCTGCTACCACCATCGGTGTCAGATCAGTTCATCACCCCTAAAAGCAGCCCCACTCCCCGAGCTATGTCCTTACATCCCCCAAGCCCTGGGCCACGTAATCTTTCTGTCGTAGGGTTTGCCTCTTCTGGGAGTTCATGTGAGTTTCAGGAAAAAAAAAAAACAACAACTCCCTGCATTTGAGTAGGTTCTGACTCATAGTGACCCCTATAGGGTTTGCAAGGCTGACAGTCTTTACAGAAGTAGTCTGCCTCATCTGTCTTCCACGGGGTAGCTGGTGGGTTTGAACCATTGACCTTTTGGTCGGCAGCCCAATGCCTTAACCACAGTGCACAGGTTTGGCTGGCAGTGCCAGGAGCTGGCATTGAAGTCAGGCTTAGGAGTTAAGGCCTCGCCCCACACTGTGCTGTGACGGCGTAGTCTACACCCGAGATTGCCATTCAGGGCCCCGTCCCTCGGGATGCAGCTCAGGCTGTGCCTCAGAGGCTGATCTTCCAGGTCCAGAGCAAGTCCTGTGGTTCTGCTGTTGCTGGTAGGAACCCCGCCCTTATAACGAGGTGTGCGACTGCAGAGGGGGAGGCCACATGTTGCTGTGTGACTCACACAGATATGTACATGACAACATGTACCAAGAATTGATGGTTTCCTTCACTTCAAGAGGCTCAGAGTATAACGTAACTTCTTACACCCCTACAGAGGCGTCAGAGAGCTCTGCATGGTGGTTTGGAGCATCTCTGTGAGGTCCCCGAGCCCCTGCAGGAGGCACCTCACTCAGTGAGCACTGGCCCGACACAGCCCAGTCTAGGCCGGTGCAGACCATGCCGAGAGGCCCTTGCTGCAGGGCGGGTCTCCCTGGGGCATGGTGTCCAGTGGCCTCTGGGACAGGTGTCCCCCAGGGCGGGTGTCCCCAGGGTATCGTGGCCAGGGGTCTCCTGGGCAGCTATCCCCGGGGCATGGTGGCCAAGGGCCGGAGTCATAGTTTCATGTCTCCCTTCCTGTTGGTCATTTTGCTTAAAGGCAGTGACATTTGCAGGTATCTGAGCTTTGCTCTATGGGAAATGTGTTCTGGCTCCATCTGTGCTGTTGCTGTAAGACACTTAGCACACGGGGCGGGACATGTATAATCATAAAAATCACACTCCTGGTTTTGCAGATTCGTAACCAACTTAACCAGGAGCAGGATTCGAAGCTCCAGCAGCAGAAGGAGCTCCTGAATAAGCGCAACGTGGAGGTGGCCATGATGGACAAGCGCATCAGTGAGCTGCGAGAGCGCCTCTACGGGAAGAAGATCCAGGCACGTGAGCTGCGCATGCTCTGTGTGCCAGGCCACTGACCGCCATCCACCCAGACAGGCCCCTTCAGGCAGCTGTAACCCAGACTGTACGCCCCCAAAACGATGGTTGAGCGAAGTCCACTGGCCCATGGGCTCCAAAGCTGATTGCCAGCTGACAGTCCCACCCTGCAGCTTACAGCCGGGACTCCAGGCCCTCCCTCACCACCTCTTGGCCTGCTGTCTCAAGTGAGCCACGGTACTCCAACTCTGTCACTTTCAGCCCTCTTGTCCTTGTCCACGAGTCCACGAGCTCCTTTGTCACAGCACCCTGCAGTCATCGAGGGGCTTCTCAGTAGGGACTGGGGGAGGTATTCTGTGAATCCCAAGCAAAGGGCTAGATGGCAGGTTCGTGATTTTTAAAATGATCTTTATTTGGTATTTTGAATTTCAAAGGTGATAACTGGTTATTGAAAAACAAGACAGAAATATCTGAAGGAACACATGACAGTCTTTTCCAGCCTGTCATTCCCAGCAGTGATTCAGGGGTAGGGATGCTGGCCCCAGGCACCCTAAGGAGTAAGTGGCAGAGCAGGGATGAAACCGCTGACCCAAGGCTCTGACCAGTGGAGGGAGAGTGGCCCCGGGGCACACGGAGTAGTCCATGGTGCCGGGGAGCTACTGGGAAGTGCTCTTCATAGCAGGCTGATGACTCTTCTTACTCACAATTTCATAGCTATTAGAAGACAGAACTGCTTCTGTGGGGCTAGTGGTTGATGTCCTGTCTGCACTCTCCCACTTCCTAGACACTGAGATGAAAGATGACAGGCATCATATGTACACACTGCTACGGAGCAGGTCACAGTGGATAGTGTCTGGACACTGAGTTAGGGTGACGGGGATTGTGTGTATACATTGCTGTGGACCAGGTCACAG
>NW_006921715.1:6523294-6542630 GCF_000298275.1 Orycteropus afer afer | reverse complement strand
GCGCTGCTCCAGCCTGGGCAGGCGCTGACTCATTTCTTCCTATGCTGCAGCTGGGCCGTGTGAATGGCACGTCATCGCCACAGTCTTCCCTGAGCGTCTCTGGCAGAGTGGCCGCAGTGGGACCTTACATCCAGGTGCCCAGCGCTGGGAGCTCTTCTGTCCCCGGGGACCCTATCAAGCCCCAGTCTCTGACCATCACCTCCAGTGCTGCACACGGACGATCCAAATCTGGTGAGTTGTGCTGGCCCTCCTAAGGGCAGAGTGGGGAGGCAGCCGGGGCAGGACCATGGGGAATGCCATGCCAGCAGGCCCGACCCCAAGTCCCGTTCTGAGGAGCTTGGACTTTTGGAGAGCATGGTATGCCCTCAGTCAAGGTACAGCCTCTCACTGCACAGGCCATCATCACCACGTGGTTGTCAGACCACGCACTCCACCCGCCCTGCGAGAGCCACGGGGTCACCATGCCAGCAGGGCCTCCCCTCCAAGCAAGGCTCTGCTCAGCACATCTGTTCCCTCCAAAAGCCCAAATCCTATCACTTTGTGGCTTGACAATGTAGAACTGCCTGGTGAGGGACCTGGCCTTGCCCAGCCCTGCGAAATTATGTGACTCACCTTGCAGCCTCGTGGCCCTACCTCAGCCACCACCTGCATCTCTGTCACCAGCGGTCTCCCAGGGGTCTGCTCTCCTGCCAGGAGGTTGGTGGTTTTAAGCTAGTATCTAGAGGCCAGGGCTGCTTTTCAATGAGACTTTCTTTGCACCTGGGGTTGGACATCTTCCAACACACAGACACACACGACGTCATCAGCCTCCTAAGATACGCCGTCCTGTGTGGCCCCTGGCACTCCCAGCTGTCCCCGGCAGGCCTGTGCTGGGAGCGTCTTCGCAGGATTGCCACAGGTCTGTCCCGCCTGGGGTCTGAACAGGGACACATCTGCCACTCCAGCTGCAGAGTCTGGGGCCTGTGCTGAGAGAGAACAGTTGAGAGGAGGCCTCAGCCAGCCCTCGTCACCCCCATGCTCCTGCAGCCACTGAAGGCTTCGGCCAGGCAGCCGGTGGCTACAGCTTCCTTGAGGGGCTGCTCGATGTTTAGCCACCTGTGGGAGGCAGATCCTCACCTGTCCCAGTGGCAGGCACCTTCGGGATGCAGACCTTGAACCATCTCAATGCAGGCACCTGGGAGGCAGGTCCTCACCTGTCCCAGTGGCAGGCAGACAGCATAACCAGCTCCTTCTCCACTGACTTGACTTTAAATCTTCCCAAGCTGAGACTGCCCCCCATGCCCCATTTCTTTTTTGGGGGGTACAGTGCAAGGAGGAGATACCTTGAGCCTGAAGTACACAGCCTCTAACAGCTCAGCACCAGCCCCGTCTCACCCTTGTCCTGGAAAGTGGCTGTAGACAGGAACCCTGGGTTGGCCCCCAGTTGGAGAGAGAACCAAGGCCTCAGGGTGGATCTGTGGTGTTTGGGGTCTGGCCTCTCACTGTTTGCTGTTCTGGTCCTTGTGTCACACAGGTGGTCACGGCAGTCCCAGAGTGGCCGGTCGGTGGACAGTGTCCAATCTGGATGCTGGGCCGGCCCATGGTTCCTCACGGCACCCAGTAGGCCCACTTGTAAACTGTACGTCTGCAGGCAGGCTTAGTGGGCACTCGCGATTTCTTTAATATGCATTCAAATGACAGTCTGTTTTTCCAAACTGAGAAAGGTCTGCTCCTGGCATCTAGACTTACAACAGGTACCACATGGACAGCACCTGTCCCTGCCTTCCCGTACTGTGCTGAGGAAAGGTACAAGGCCAGGCGTGACCAACAGGGAGCTGACAGGCCACAGGAAACGAGGGGACAGCTGCGACTGGACCGTGAGGCCTCAGCAGGGCCCTGTGGCGTGGCCAGCACAGAAGGTCAGCCTGCAGTGACAGGGAGCAGCGAGCACAGGGTCGCAGTGTCGCCACAGCGGTGCCGTCTGGCTCAGGCTGGCGCTGGTCGTCCAGCACACGCTTCCGCCTTCTGTGGCCGAGCTGAGAGCACGCTGGACACGTGCCCCCTTGCTGTCCGTGAGCTGGTTTGGCTCAAGCACTGTTCTCATACGGACAGCTGGTCTCCCTGCTGCCGTGCTGCAGGCAGGACGGGGAGGCTGTAGGTTCTTCCCAGGCAGGCCAGCACACCCCTCTGGTTTCTCTCAGTCCCAGAGCGCTGTTCACCACGTCAGGCCGAGTCAGCACCCATGGCTATGTCGTGTATACCTCTGGCCCCACAAATACCATGTGTTGACGTCACTGTCGTGACCCTGTCCCCAGAACGAAGGCCTCTTCTTTCTTCAGTTTGGAAAATGCTCTGTGAAATCAGGGGTCGCTTTCCAGAAAACCTGGGGCTGGGGACTGGCTTTCTAACGCTGCAGCCCAGTGAGCGCTGTCACGCTGCTCTCATCAGCAGAAGCTCGTGCACCTCCTGTGGTCAGGAACCCCTTCAGGGGCATGCTCCCAGCAGACGAGAATCTGCTTTTTTTTTAAATGATGGAAACTGTACGGGTCAGACTATTGCCATATGTGATGGTGTCAGTGCTCGTTCTGTTCTGGGGCATTGGGCAACTGGTCTGACCCAGACACAGATGGGAGTCCATAGAGCTTCTCTGCAGCCCCCGGCCGGGCAGCCTCAGCCCTGGTGCGCTGTGCTTCACTGTGGAGCTTGGAGATCTACTGCGGTACTGCTTGTCTGGAGTCTCGTAGCATTCGGAAGGCCACCGCAGTGACAGACATTGCCGACCCAGCCGTGCCTGGCCTCACGCACAGCATGCCATGTGTGAGGACACAGCTGGCCTGCTGAAGGTGGCCGTCATTGGTCAGCTGAGGGCCATCAGAATGCCACGTCTGGTGCTGTCTCTGTTTCTGGTGTGGGGTTATTGCTGATTCCACTGCTGTCACGAAAATGACTAAATTCTGTGTTCTTTCCAAGCTAATGATGGAAACTGGCCAACATTCAAACAGAATACTGGCTCTTCAGTGAAGCCAGCCCCGATGGCTGGTGCAGACTGGAAGGACACAGGCGTGGAGGGGCCCTCGAAGCAGGGTGCCGTTTCGAGCCAGCCTCTGCCCTTAGCAGCTCTAGGCTCCACGGAGAAACTGGTAGGCACCTTGTCTTTGTCACAGGAAACAAAAGCAGCTCCCCACTATGTCATGGTTCTACCTTCAGTCTGAGTCTAAGGGGTGTGGGAACCATTAGGTAAATTAACCCTCAGTTACACCAGAGCCCCAGAGAAGTGCCCATTAAAAAAACAAAAAACTCCCTGCCACGGAGTCGATTCCGACTCAGAGCGACCCCTTTGGGTTTCCGAGGCAGTAAACTTTTATGGAAATAGGTTGCCCAGTCTTCCTGTAGGTGGACGTCTTTCGGTCAAGGTCGTTGGAGCTACAGACAGGCCGTGGCCGTTTGGTGGCTTTGATGCCAGCCTGGTGCCCCATCTCTTGGCCTACTTGGCCTTCTCTCGTGATAGATGGAGCATGCTTAACTTTTCAAAAGCTGACTTGTTTTCTTTTTATGTTTTTTTTTTTTTTTTTAATTGTGATTTGGGTGGAAGTTTACAGAGCAAATTCACTTTCCGTACAGCAGTTAACATACACTTTGTCTCATGACATTGACTACAATCTACCCCAATGCAACAGCTTCCCTCCAACTTCTTCCCGATAGTTACCTCTTCCCTGTGTCCTTCCCTCCATGCACTCCTGCTCCCTCAGCTGTCTCCCTGTGCATCAACAGCCCTTCTTTCTCCCATGATTGTTCTCTCCAAGGAGTGTATCTACCTCAGGTAAATGTTCAGCTCATATGCCTGTCTTTTGTTTGGCTGAAAGCCACAGGAGTGGGTTCAATTCCAGACCTGACGGGCAGCTAGGGGCCATAGTCTCAGTGGTTCCACCGTGCTCCATCAGACCAGCAAACCTGCCCCCCGCCCCACTTTTTTTTTTCCAAATGATTTTGAGTTTTGTTCCACATTGTTCTCCCTCTCAATCCAGGATCTCCTACATAGATCCCCTCTGAGTGGTTGACAGTGATAGCCAGGCACCATCTAGTTCTTCTGGTCTCATAGTCATATAGGCTGAGGATCGCATGGTGAACCATGACTTGTTTTCTTAACTTCTGAATTTAGGGCATTGAGATCGGTAAAGTGCCACCACCCATCCCGGGGGCAGGGAAGCAGCCGCCTCCAAGCTACGGGACATATCCCACTCCTACGCCTTTGGGCCCAGGGTCGACAAATTCCCTGGAGAGGAGGACGGAGGGCAGTCTGCCCAGGCCCAGTGCGGGCCCAGCGAGTCGGCAGAAACCTGCCCCACTGCCGCCACCAGCCGGGAGCGCCCACCAACCAGGAACCTCGCAGCAAATTCAGCAGCGGATCTCGGTGCCCCCAAGCCCCACGTACCCACCGTCAGGGCCCCCTGTGTTTCCTGCTGGAGATGGCAAGCCTGACCTCCCACTGACGGTAGCCATAAGGCCCTTCTTGGCTGACAAAGGGTCGAGGCCACAGTCTCCCCGGAAGGGCCCCCAGACGGTGAACTCCAGCTCTATATACTCCGTATACCTACAGCAGGCCACTCCACCGAAGAGCTACCAGCAGGCCACACACAGCACCATGAACAAGTCGGTCAAAGCAGGTACCACGTGCGTGCACGCTTCTCCTGGGGTTGCCGGGTTCCACTTCCAGTTGGGAAAATGCCATCTGTACCTGTGTCTGGGCCATGTGTACTTAGGCGTTCGCTGTCATCTGGCCGGGTGTTGGTATAAGAGGGTAAAGAGGTTGGGGTGCATTCGCACCCCCGTTTCAGCACGTGTCCGGTGAGATCTTTGTCCTCCTGCTTCCTGGTTCTGCGAGAAGACACCAGGGGGCAGGTGAGCTGGGGAACTTTGCCTCAATGCTGGCTCCAGGCACCATGGCAGCTGTTGGGCCAGAACCCCTCGGGCAGGTAACACAAAAGGGCTGTGGTTCATTGAGGAGCCTGCCCTAGGACAGGTGTACTAGGGAGGCAGCGGAGAACACCCCCTGGAGGCCACAGGGGGTTCAGGCCGCAGGACCCTGGGCATCATCAGACACACAGGCATTGGCAGCAGGTCCAGGCCCTCAGATCCAGGAGTCCTGGGAGTGCCAGGACCTCCCCAGTGGAGGCACGGCATCTCCCGTGGCCTCCCACCATGTTCAAGAGCTCCCAGGCCATTGGGCATGCCCGTGTGGTTGCATGCTTGGGCAGAAGACAAGGAGGGTTTGTCTGGGGAGGGAGGTCAGGTCAGCAAGCTTTTCTTAGTCTGGAAAATGGGGTCTGTCGGGGTTCTCTGCACAGTTTGAGAACAGAAGGAGCACCATCTCCTGTGCGTGCAGAGACGTTCGTGGGCCCACCCAGATGCCCTCCCTGTGTTTTGTGTCCCCCAGTGTATGGCAAACCCGTCTTGCCCTCGGGCTCCACCTCCCCGTCCCCACTGCCGTTCCTGCATGGGGCACTGTCCACCAGTGTGCCGCCGCCGCCCTCAGAGTGTGGAGAGAAGGAACCGGAGCAGGACAGCCCTGCCCCGTCTGGTGACGGCGTGGAGAGCCTCCCGCGGCCCCTCAGCCCCACCAAGCTCACACCCATCGTGCACTCCCCACTGCGCTACCAGAGCGACGCTGACCTGGAGGCCCTGCGCAGGAAGCTGGCCAACGCACCCCGACCCCTGAAGAAGCGTAGCTCCATCACGGAGCCTGAGGGCCCTGGCGGGCCCAACATCCAGAAGCTGCTGTACCAGCGCTTCAACACCCTGGCTGGTGGGGTGGAGGGCACCCCTTTCTACCAGCCCAGCACCCCACAGGACTTCATGGGCAGCCTGGCCGATGTGGACAATGGTAACGCCAACACCAACGGAAACCTAGAAGAGCCCGCCCCGGCCACAGGCCCCTTGCCTGCTGAGCCAACCCCGTCGTCAGACGCCAATGACAATGAGCTGCCTCCCCCTGACCCCGAGCAGCTTATCTGTCCCCAGACCACCACCCGTCCCTTGGAGCCCACGGAGGACGATAACAACAATGTGGCCACTGTCCCGCCCACAGAGCAGCCCCCCAGCCCTGTGGCCGAAGAGCCCTCTCCGGGGGAGGCACCCGCTCCCCTGCCTGCCCCGCCATCTGCAGCCTCCACGGTGGGTGTCTCCCCAAAGCCACCCGCTCTAGCCCCTCCGTTGCCAGGGCTCACTGCACTCTGTCCTGGTTACAGTTTGGTGCTGGGTTCAAGGACAGTGGCAGCCAAGTCAGCTTGGTCCCTCCCTATAAGGGACAACTGTGAGGAGAATGTGGGCTGCATGTCAGGGAGACCCAGGGGCTTTTTCCTGAGGGTGCTTACCAGAGCCTGAAGGATGAGTGAGCATCTTTAGGAAACGGCACAGTGGAGGGCTGGGGGGCAGGAAGTCTGGAGGTCAGTGCGGGGGAGGGAGAGACGGGGCTGGGTGTGCTGTCAGGAGGGTCCCCCACCAGGTCCTCCCTGCCGGGCCAGATGCTAGGAGAGGGACCCCTTCCTTCTGTGGGAAGGCCCATGCCAGTGGAGGGCCACAGCCGACACGGCACCCTGACGTGGCCCAGCATAGCATCCTTTCTGAAGGCGCTAGTGATGGAGGGCTGGGCCCGCAGGTGCCGTGGCTGGCACTTCCTACCCCTCCTTCCCTTCCGGGGGCCCCTGTGTCGCTCCTGAGCTTGTCAGCGCTTGAAATGAGAAGCCTGCGTCTCCCACCAGGGCAAACGGACCAACTTGAAGAAGCCCAGCTCAGAGCGGACCGGGCGTGGCCTGAGGGTCCGGTTCAACCCTCTGGCACTGCTCCTGGATGCTTCTCTAGAAGGAGAGTTCGACCTGGTGCAGAGGGTCATCTACGAGGTGAGCCACAGCCCTGACCAGTGGGGTGCGGGTGGCTTGACAGGCAGCTCACCTGGACCCTGTGTCCCAGGTGGAGGACCCCAGCAAGCCCAATGACGAAGGCATCACCCCCCTGCACAATGCCGTCTGCGCCGGCCACCTCCACATCGTTAAGTTCCTGCTGGACTTTGGGGTCAACGTGAACGCCGCCGACAGTGACGGGTGGTGAGCCCCGGGTCAGGGTGAGGGTGCGGGAGGGTCCATGCCAGAGGGGAGCGTGTGACAGTGACAGGTGGTGAGCCCTGGGTCGGGGTGTAGGTGAGGGAGGGGAGTGCACATCTCGTAGAGAATCAGAACGTGTGAAGGACAGAGGACAGCCTGTCGTGCCCCCAGAGGACAGCCGTGGTCGGTGGCCCATCTTCCGAGACTTGTGAAGACGGGTAGTCCTTGGCCATCTCACTGTTGATAAGGCAGTCTCAGCACACTGCGGGCCATGGGTCTCTCTTTGGTCCATCACTTGGGACTTCCAGAAGCTGTCTGGCTTGCTGCCTTTTCCCACGTTTCCACGTGTTCTGGCACAATCATTAGCAGAAAGCCTGCCGTGAGATGAGCTGACAGGCCCGCAGATGCCAGTTGTGGTCCGTCTCAGGCGTGCTGCCCTCAGGAGTGGTGGGTTGGTGGGAGGGCCAGGCCCACATCTTGACCTCCTGTCTGAGCCAGGACCCCGCTACACTGCGCTGCGTCCTGTAACAGTGTTCACCTCTGCAAGCAACTGGTCGAGAGCGGTGCTGCTATCTTCGCATCAACCATCAGTGACATTGAAACTGCGGCAGACAAGTGTGAGGAGATGGAGGAAGGCTACGTGCAGTGCTCTCAGTTCCTGTATGGTATGCAGGCCACTGACCCCGGGGTGGCACCTGGCACGATGCAGGCCGCAGAACTCACTGGGAGGGAGGCCCCACGCCGGAGCCCTGAGCACGAGGAACATCCACGCACATGCTTAGGAGCCTGTGCCCTGCGCAGACGCTGCTCTGAGGCCAGGAGGGGTGCTGGAGGTGGCCTTGTCTGCACGTCACTCCTGGCCTGCAACTGGACCCGAAGTGAGGCCAGAGCTGTCCAGGCCCTGGGAAGGCTGCTCCTCCTCCGTGAGACAGCCAAGGGCTTTGCTGTTAGTCCCCATGTGAAGAGTGACGTGCATGTCCTAATGAAGCTGTCAGCCATAGTCAGATTTTCCAGCAGCTGCTGTCTTTCCTGTGACAGTGGTTAAACAGGCAGAAGTCACTCTCTGAACAAAGGATGTGAGCGCTTTCCGTATGCCCTGCCCTCTCTCAGGCCCTGCGTGTAAGACAGTACACAAAAGCAGCACCCACAAAATAGGCCACCCCTGTGCATCCCGACTGCCTGGTGTGGTGGAGCGGACACAGGCAGCAGGCTCTCGGGCCATGTGACAGGCTGGGGTGTGTGGGTCCCCAGGCAGTCCAGCTGGTGGGTGAGGGGTGCACAGATACAGTGGGAGCCTGCCATCTGGCATCTGAGCCAGTGTCCGGCCAGCAGGCCCTTCCTGGGGCTGCAGTTGCTCCTGAGAGAGCAGGTGCAGACGTCCTCGCCACAGGTGAGCACACTCCGTCCCCGTCATTTTGGCATCTGTGCAGATGTGAGTTGTGAGTTTGTATACAAAAGGGCTATCAGGACAACATGCTTTTTGCCTCTTGACTCAGGACTCGAGAGAGAAGTTAAGTTGGTCTGGGCTTCTGGCTCGGCCATGGACGCGTCCCCACCTCCTCGGGGCAGCCCCAGGCAGCGGCTTCTCCTGGCCCTGGAGCCCTTGCCCTGGGAACATGACTGCTGTTCTCTGCCCCCAGGGGTGCAGGAGAAGCTGGGCGTGATGAACAAGGGGGCAGTGTATGCACTGTGGGACTACGAGGCTCAGAACAGCGACGAGCTGTCGTTCCACGAGGGGGACGCCATCACCATCCTAAGACGCAAGGACGAGAATGAGACGGAGTGGTGGTGGGCCTGCCTGGGGGGCCAGGAGGGCTACGTGCCCAAGAACCTGCTGGGGGTACGTGCTCACGGCGCACCTGCCGTTTTCGGGTGCCCCTTCTCCCAGCCTTGAGCCAGCAAGTCTCAGCGCACATCCCAGTGCGACCAGGGCCTCAACACCCCCTCTGCATCTGGTAGAGGGTTCCACGTGTGGCCTGAGGAATGCACCTTGTCCGTGTCACACCAGCTCCTCACAGCCGCTCCGGGCTCCCTGATCAGGATTCTCTGCTGCCCAGGACAGGGAGGGGGCTGGAAGGTCACCACCTCTGCTGTGTGTGAGCGTGTGCCCTTTAAGGGAGGGAAGAGAGAACCACCCATCAGCTTGTCTCTGGGCGCCTCAGATTGAGGGCAGACCTCCACTCCCTCTGCAGACCCTCACTGGGCCCCTTCCCTGTGCCAGTGCTAGAGGGGAACCCAGCAAGGACCCCGCACGGGCCTGCCCTCGGGGCCCACTAGTGGGTCAGACGGTGTTCATGTCACGAGAAAGCGCGGCTGTCAGGGCAGGTCCTGGTGAAGGAGACAGCAGCTGCGGCCTGGAGCGTTCGGCCCAGGGGTCTTAGGTGGGAATGTGGAAGCCCAGTGGTTAGGCTGGGCTCCCCTTAGCATCCCCGCTTCTGGCCCTAACATATTTCCTTTATCCCCCAGTTATATCCACGGATCAAACCTCGGCAGCGGACCCTCGCCTGAACTGCACTCAGGGTGCTGCGTGGCCTGGCAGCTCTAAGGGGCCGCAGGGTCTAGCCTGCTGTCTGCCCAGGAGGGCGGCTCATGCAGCAGGCAGCACCCGTCACGTGAAGCCCACAGCTGTGAGGGGCTCTCTCTGCAGTTTGCAGCTAATGGGGCCAGTTCCTCATGCCTCCTAAAAGCAGGCCTTTGCCAGTTGCTGTGAACTCAAAGAGGCGGCTCTCAGAGGCCCTGCCTTGTCACCAGGCAGCCCTGTAATTCCCACTGGGGGTGGCCAGTGAGACTGATGGGCCTCGCTTCATCCTGCCACCCCTGCTGGAGGGAACACCCACCCTGCCACTGAACTCGACCCCCACTTTCTTCTTCACCACAGCACCCCCTTCCATTGTCAGGCACCCTGGGTGGAGACACGTGCCCAGCACGAGCGTACGGTGGCCCCAGTGTCTGCCATGGGGTGTTGCCCAGTGCAGTGGCTGAGGGCTGTGAAGACGAGTGACATGCAGGTGGAGTGGATCCATTCATAGCCCTCACCAGCCACCTTCTTGCCCTTCTGAAGCCCTGGCACCTGCAGCCCCTTGCAACCATTGGCCACTGCTCTGAATGCAGACCTTGCAGCCTGACGCTCAGAGTGGGGTTGGGGCGGCTCTTCTGGGCCTGCCAGGTGCTGCCTCAGGCAGGACCCCAAGTGGGTGGGACTCCAGGCAGGACAGCAGGCGGACCACAGAGGCTGGACCAGCTGGCAGGCAGCTGCTCTCCTGACCTCCGCTTGCCGGGACTGATGGCAGCCAGAGGGGCTCCACTCAACAAGGACTCCAAACAGACTTCTACACCCCAGCTACTGTTGGACTCGAGCATTCAGGACACCAGGGCTCCACTGAAGATGCTTGTCCTCACTGACGCGCAGGCCCTCGGCTGGCTTTCCCACGTCCAAGTCTTTTGTGTGTAATTTATGTAAAATGTGCACGCTCACTGATGCGGAACCATAGCGGGTCACTGTGGGCACTGCCTGTGCAGCGTGACCACTGGCACCATGAACCACCGTGTCAGCGCACAATAAACCATTCCCACGCCACCAGCGTGCCTCTCATCTCTGAGCGGGAACCCAGCTGCAGGATGAGGAGGCAACAAATGGCTTGATGTGTGTTTTCAAAATAGGCTTTAATTGTAAGCTTTCTATACAAATTGCTGTACAGTCATCTCAATAAAGTGAAGGAGAAGTAAGTACAAAATGGAAAGCTGGTGCCTCTCAGCAAAGTATCAAAAGTTTGTTCCCAGCCCAACGTTAGCGGTGTGAGGGCTGGACCGTCTAGGAAACTGGCAAAGGCTGACTAGCCGGTATTAGAGCAGGACAGACTCCAGAGCCGAGCGGAAACCCGGTCTCCCCCCAGGTGGCTTGTGCGGAAGAGTTAGTGAGCACTGGTGGGCAGAACCTTCTAGTAACCCAGCACAGCACACGGGTGGTTCGGCGGTCGTGCGGCTCAGCGCCCCCAGTGAGGGCACGTTACACGAGGCAGGTGGGCACCACCAGGCGCTCGGACGAGCACTGCACAGGGCCCTGTCCCACGTCGGCTGCCACTGAGCACACGTGCGTTCACTGGTCCCGGGATTCGTATAGGAGCTTGGCCGCCTGCAGGATGACCAAACATCAACAGGTGGGCTGGCCGCTCCCTCACGGCCGCAGGCAGACTGCCGCCCCGGGCTCTGCGGTACCTTGTGCATGGCCACCAGCCACGCTGTTGCCGGCCTCTTGCTGGCGTTTCCATCTTCCCCGGCCATCAGCTTCAGCTGGGTCGTGCCCTGAGCCCCAGGGGTGGTGTACCGCAGGAGCAGACCTGCAGCCCGAGTGCTGCCTCCTGAGAGACACACAGGTCAGACGGCCCCAAAGGCCAGCCGGCCCGCCCACCTGCCCTGGGGGGTGGCCAGCCTGCATCCTGGTCTGAGAGGAGGCCTCATGGTAGTGTATCGTCAGGAGGTGCCCAGCGGACAGCACTCCTCTTGCCCCCGATAGGCGTGGGCCATACATACCCCACGACGGGCCTAGCCCCTAGACTCTTCTACGTGGGATTCGGCCTCAGAGGTCCCTCCTGGACCAACGGCATTCCCCTCTAGCACCACAGCCGGCCTCTAGACCACTCTCTGGCCTCCCACCAACCTGACAGACTATACTTTGGCCAGGCCTGAGCACCAAACGTGTGGGCAACGGCCCCCCCAGGTCAGTTCCTTGGCCGGCCAGGCTGAACAGACTGCAAGCAAAGGCCATTGTCTGAGAAGTGTGGCCCCTGGGGCCAACTACCTGCCCTGTGGGACCTCGCTCTAGCACTGCCTGAACACACACCACTCAGTGTGGCCAGGATACCCGCAGGGCCTCCCACCAACCCGCACCTGCGTTTCCTCACTGGGCTACAGGGAGAGCTCCACTCTGAGCAATGCCAGCCTTTTGGTAAGAAACCGCTCGCAAGATTGGGAACCAGAGCTGAGGCTGGCACAGGTGAGTGGTATCTGCACCGGGACTCTGGTCCCTGCCAGCTACCCAAGTAGGCTTTCAAGAGCCAGTCGCATTTTCTAAGCCCAGCGCCGCCTCACTCATCCCGTCAGTCATTCTGTCCCTTCCTGGCCACCTGGCAGAAGTATCCATCTATGCTTAGAGTAGAGGCTTCTGCCCACCACTGTGTTAATAAAGTTTTGTCTGAAATCAGCACCCAGCCAGGGCCACCTGCTATCACTCTATGGCTGCTTTTGCACTTTGTCAGAGACCCTGGGGCCACAGAGCCGCTCTTTTTACTCTGGTTCCTGACAGGGAACTTCTGGTCTGGACCAGGGGTCCCAGGTCAGGTCTCCTCTTGCTACCTGCAGCTCAAGTGACTGCTGGCATCTTTGTGTCCCCCACAGGAAGAGATGGGTCTAGGCAGAGCAGGGCCTGCTGTACCCTGAACTGCCACAAGGGGGCAAATTGGTGTCAGAAGCCTCAGCTGGGCCTTCTCTGTGCCCCAGGGCAGAGGCTGCGTCTGAGCGCTCAGGAGCCATGCCCAGGCCAGCCTTCTGCTGGGCTGCGGGAGCGACAGCCTCCCCCTCAGAGCCGGTACCAGGAGGCACGAGGGCACCAGGTGCACCCCAGCTCTGCCGGCAATGCCCTTTCCTGGGGGTGGAGCTGACTCCTGACCCCAGCTCGTTGGGGGTCCTGCTGTTTCCACTGGCCTCCATGGCCTCTCACACCAGGGCTTTTCAGCCGGTACTTGTCAAAGGTGGCCTGGTACCATCTGTAACATCCCTATGTCCAGGGGCAGGTCCTTGGGGGCAGAGGTGGCGAAGCACTGGCCGTGGCCTCTCAGAACCTCATCCAAGAGGGTACCCTGGAAGCAAGGCTGCTTGGTCACCCCAGTGCTCCCCCTGTGGCCGCAGCCTCAAGCAGATGACGTGTGTGCCCTTCTGCCGGGCATTTTCAACCACAGGCATCCAGTCCCACCGTGCACGGGGATGCCATGAGTCGGGGGCTGACACCAGCAGCTACAGCCACTCACATACAAGTCCAAGCCACGCTTAAGTCGGCCAGCGTGACTGAATTTGACCAAGATGCCCCCAGGCACAGAAGCCAAGGGTGGAGGGGCCCACAGCACACTGGGACAGCCCAGAGGGCGCTGACCTTCAGAGCCGGCCGGGCCCTCCAGGAGGCTGGTGTGCGCATCTCTGTCTACGTCAGGAAGGCAGACAGCAGAGAGAGAGGAGAGGAACAATCAAAAGTCCGTCAGACAGAAGAAAGCAAGGACAGCGTTGACCGCTTCGCAGGACAGACAGCCCCACTGTGGGGGCAGGAGGCTGCAGAAGCTGGCCAGGGGCATGTGACGAGGAATACGGTTCACACAGGTGCTCTCAGGAGGGAGAGACGGACCGGGGCACGTTTCGGCAGCCACAGCTAACCTTCCTGGGCCTCTGGGTCATGCAGCAACGTTTAGAACTTCCCTCAGTAAACCCAACGGTGAGCGAGACAGTCAGAAGGGTGTATGCAAAGGGAGCGTCATCACAGACCTGGTCGGGTATGTTTCCTTCAGGGTTTACCTCTCAACCCGCTCACCAGGGTGGTCCGAAAGCCAGTTACCAAACACCCGCCTGAGTGACGGACACCCTCACACCTGGCAGCAACCCCTAGCACGCTGCGTGCCACACTCTCACCTCCAGGGGGGTATCCTTCCGTCAGGACCTGCACGGCTGAAATACGTGTGACTTCAATCTCATAATGGCTGTCTCCATCCAGAACCAGGAACCTACGTGGAACCAAACTGAGCTCAGATGGTGGAGCTACTAGGCTCCACCACTGGGGAGGGACCCTGGTTCTCACCTCTGATTGTTGGAAAGACGGCAGACCATTGTCTCGGACACCTCAGACTTCCCGAACGTCACAAGGAAGGTAGCACCTTGGCACACAAAACCAGCGTGAACATTCAACTCTGCCTGCCCCTTTGAGACCCTGCTGCCACAGCTCTCTCCCTGGCCGTCTGAGGAAGGGCCTGGGGCTGGTGCAAAGGGGAAACGACACCAGGAGCAGAGCACGCCCCTGTCGGGAGCAGCCGCAGCCGAAGCAAAGGCAGCGAAGGGCTCGGTGCAGGCGACGAGAAGCCCTGCTCCCAGGGAACTCGGCAGAAAGGTCCAGGTCCCCACAGGAGCGCTGTCCCACCCACGTCACTGATGGAGAGGAGTGGGGAGAAGCACCACAGAACCTACACGCCACCAGAGGCCCCACCGACAAGGACAGAGCAAGGGGCCAGAGTGTCAGCAGCGGGAAGGGCCCCTGGGAATCCTGGACCCCAGGCCAGTGGGCAACGGAACCCGTTCCCAAAGACAGCTCGGGTGCCACTTGACCAGTGGCCTCTGAAGCCGCAATGCCCAGTCCAAGCACCACAGCCCAGCCAGGGCCAGCGGGGCAGACACCAGGGAGGGGTGGGCCCCGACGCCTGCTCCAAGAGGCGGGGCCGCTGCTTACCACTGAGAAGCGCTTTGAGCTGCTTGTCGTAGAACTCGGCCTCCCTCTGCGACACGCTGGCACACTGGGCGCACTGCCGCACGGGGTCCACGAAGTACATGCGCGGCAGCGGCACCTTCTGGCCACAGCACCTGTCGCAGAAGCACTTCCCGCACCGACGGCAGTGGTGCTGTGGGTGGGCGTCCCTGCCGGTCAGATGGGCACGCGCCACACACCCCACCAGGTGGTGACACGGGCACGTGCCACTCATCCGCTGGTTGGTCAGGCGGAGGCACATGCCACACACTTGGCCAGTTAGACACACACCACACACCCACTGGTCAGTCACATGGACACACGCTGTACACCTTGCCAGTCAGTCAGATGGGGGCACGCATCACACATCTCACTGGTTGGCTGGACAGGGGCATGCACCACACACCCCACCAGCTGGTTAGACACAGACGTGCACCACACAGCCTGCCGGTCAGACGGGTGCACACCACACATCCCGCCGGTCAGACTGGGGCACGCACCACACACCCTGCCGGTTGGTCGGATGGGGGCATCCACCACAAGCCCCACCAGCTGGTTAGACACACAGTGCCGCACACCCCCTGGTCAGGTGGGGGCACGGGCCACACACCCAGCCAGTCAGACGTGGACACGCACCACACATCCCGTCGGTTAGACGGCCACACACCACACACTCAGCCAGTCAGACGTGGACATGCACCCGCATAATCCAGTTGGTCACACTTGGCCATACACACGTGTCTCACCTGGCCAGTCACACGAGACGTGCCTGCACACCCCACCCGGACTGTCACACACAGCCACGCACCGCACACCCTACGCAATCACACACAGACATGTGCCCCACACATGGCCACACACACACATATCCCATCCAGCCTGTCACACACACACGCCTGCACACCCCACCCAGTCACACATGGACACATGCCCACACGCCCTGCCTATGGTTTTGGTTAAACTATAAAACCAAACACAAGACAAGCTCCCCAAAGTAAGGCAAGCATCACAACGGGGACCCTCCACCCTCATCCGCCCTCCCCCGGTGGCCTCGTCTCACCTTTCTGGTGATGAAGTCAAACTTGGTGTCACACTGCATGCACCTCGGACACTAGGAGAGAGGATGACATGAGTCAGTGTGGAGCCTGTCACTCAGCTATGAGAAGGCAGCAGTGTCCCCTCCAGACTGGGCACCTTTCAGAACAGGTTGACAGCTCAGTGCCCCACAGAGTAGAGGCCCAGCCCTGCCCACAGGGAGGGGTCACCGGCCCCACCCATGAGGAGGGGTCAGCTGGCCCTGCCCACGGGGAGGGAGTCACCTGGCCCCACACGTGGGCCACGGGGCCCACCCATAGGGAGGAGTCACTCAGCCCCGTTCACATGAGGCCATGCCCCCCACTGGGGTCACTGGCCCTGCTCCTGCCCACAGGGGTGGGTCTGAGGTCAGCTGAGAGCCACAGGTCCTTGCGGGTGGGAGCCTGAGCCCCACAGTGGGACAGCATGCTGCCTCCTGGGCCTTTCTGACCACAGGAGAGTGACTGGTGACAGCAAAGGGCCCTGTCTGCTTGCTTCTGCCGCCTGTGGCCATGCACAGCGGTTCCCGGAGGACACAGATGAGAACACTCCTGACCCACCAGGGAAGGTCAGCAAAGGCTTCAACACGAGTGTGAGGCTCAGGGCATGGGGTGGGGGGATGCGAGAGAACACGGGACACGGGAGGGGGGACAGATGGGAGACACAGCACAGGACATGGAGGGAACAGTCGGAACATGGGACAGGGAGGCATGGCGGACGGTTGGAACGCGGGACATGGGAGTCGAGAGTCTAACGAGGACGGGCTGGCCAGAGTCCTCCTGGGTATAGGGGACCGCTTCAACCCCTGATGTGACGACAGGGGTGGGCACGGAGGGGCCCCAGACCGTCAACAGTGCAGACCCCCACCTGTCCTGCTTGGCAAGACCAGGTAAAGGACACAGGGTCACTGTCAGCTCCTTGTGGGACAAGCCGAGTGTCGGCATCCAAAGCCCCCTCATCCTCACTGACCACCTGGCACTGACTGCGGGTTCTCAGCAGGGGCCCTGGTGGCCCCAGGCACTCCACGGACCAGCTCTGCTGGGACTCCCCAGCACCAAAAGGCAGAGCCCTGGGGACAGTGGGGGCAGGGAAGCACTCCTCGCGTTGCCCACTGCCACGTCCTGCCTCTGAGCCTGCACCTGACGCCAGGGCCCAGCAGAGTCGTGCAGCAGGTTTGAGGCAACGTACAGGTAGCAGCGGATGCTCTGTTCTGGCCAGCACAGCACGGAGCCTGGAGTTCCAGGCCTGCAGACGTCCAGGATCCCCTCACGGCAGGGGCCTCAGCGTGAACACCAACGTGAGGCCCCTGCCCTGTGCCAGGCTGCCAGGGGCCTGTGCTCAGAGCCCCCCTGATGCTGGCCTCTGCTTCCTCTTTGCTCACAAGCTATTTCTGGGCTTGGAGACTGGGCCACACCCACTCGTCTTCTGGAACCTTCTGCAGGTTCCTCACCCTAGTGCCTCCAGGCCTGCAGTGGAATTCAGAGTGTCCTGTGCTGCTCCCAGCCCCCGCACTGCCCTCAGCCACTTATCAGTTCTGGCACATTCCACGGTACTGACTTTGGACAGTAGCCCAAGTCCCTGCTCAATGCTGTGCAACCTGAGGCCCTGAGACTGAACGTATGTCCCCCAGACCAGAGAACTGGCTCTGGGGTGAGGCCGGATAGGCAGGGAGGCCCACCGCTAGGCCCTCTGTGAACACAGCCCTCTAAGTGTCCTCTGTGACCCACCTGGCCAGAGCCACACGCCGTGATGGGCAGCAGGACCTCAGAATACCTTCCCATCACCGCGGACAGCGCTCCACCCACGTTTACCAATGGGTGTGTGGGCGGGCATGTTGAAGACTTGTTTTTGAACCCACGTCCACTCTGGAGGGTAAGTTCAGTTCCTTAAGGTTAGTCATCTGGAAGTTGTGTGTGACTCTGAACAGCAAAAAAACTTCCTGAACAAGAGGTGGCCCGACAGCTACAGCTGAGAAAGGAACTGTGCTCTGGACAGTGACAGTGAAAGCTTACAGCTGACCACATCCGCCAAACGCAGACACTCCTACCCACCAGAGTCAAGACCCAGCCCGTGCCCAGAAAGTTCCTGGTGCCCCACCACAGCCATCTCCCCAGGACTGCCACCTCTCACCTCAACAGAGCGATCCACCATGAAGAGAGACGAGGAAACAGAGTGGGGGAGAAGCCATGAGAGTGTGGGACCATGTCACTAACAAAGCCCCCGGAGGACGGGACAAGCAGGCGGCCCCAGCGCCAGGTCTAACTGCACCAGTGTCTGTGAATGGCGATTTAGGGAGGTGGACAGACTACACCACATGTGAGTCATGCATTTCCACTGTCTGGAGCAGGAAGCGTGACATGTTGCCACTCGAAACTACATGGGTCACCCCAGGAGGGCCCCCCGATGAGAGCGGGGCCGGCTCCCAACAACTAGCCACTCAGACAACAGAGCCGAGGCAGCCACGTGAGGGTGACCGGGTGTGAGGCCAGGTGGTGACGGGCAGGGAGAGAAGGACAGAGAGCAAAAGACAAAAACCAACGAGGATAGGAGGAGATGGAGCACAGGGAACGGGATGGAGAGCCCCTCCGCGGCCCGCCTGCTGCTGGCTCCCCTCCCAGGGCAGCTGAGGCCCCAGCACACCACCCGGCAGACACGGCCGGGCAGGGGAACCACCCGAGTTCTGCCACCGGGGATTCTTCCCTCGTCACCGTCCAGGCCGTGACGAGGCAGAGGAGCCGGGCCTGGGGTTCCCAGGGCAGGTGCAGGACCACAGGAGAGGCGGCACCCACTGGGTGACCCACGGGAGAGTCAAACATCCACTAGGGACCCCTTCCCTGCCTGCCAGGCGCAAGGTCTGAGTCCACGCTGGGCCCTGGGCTGGTCCACCGGCAGCGCAGGCTCTCGGGGTTCAGCCGAGCGAGCTTCCCAGATGACAGGCGCGGATGAGCACAAGGGGACCCCCGGAAAGGGTACCAGGTCCCACACGCGCCCTCGTCCCACAGCTGAGCACAGGCCGACCCAGGCCCGGCCCTGAGGAGCACCTGAGAGCCCAGGCGACGCGGAGGCCGGCACGCCCCAGCCCACGCCGTGCGGAGCGTAAACAGAGCCAGGACAGGTGTCACGGACTTTTCTTAGGAAAAACTGAGCTACTCTAAGAAGCATGTTCCAGGCGTGGGCCTATCCTCCCCGCACCGGCTGGATGAGGGACCATCAGCCCCTCAGACTCCTTACCAACAAATCATAAATGAACCTTACGGCACGTATGAACGCAGCTGTATTAAAAGGTGGCTGTTTGAAAAGCATAAAACCAGGGCTTCTGCAAATATAAAGCCAACCCGTGTCAAAGATTTTCTTTAACTCTTCAATGAGGGAACCAGTCGGATTTAAAAGGCCAGTTTAAAGGGGAAGCAGAGAGCAGACACACACAGAGGCCACGAGGAAGGGAGATGAGCCTGGCGGACAGCACGCTGGCTTTTCTCACAGGGCGCTGTGTGTCTGTGTCTATGTGTGTGTGTGTATGGCAGAGACGGGGTGCGGAGAGCGAGGCAGCTGGGCAGCCGAGACCACTCAAACCTCCAAAAGGCAGAAGGCACGGCACGCTCTGGCCTGGGACTGGGCTGGGCAGCCGAGACCACTCAAACCTCCAGAAGGCACGGCACGCTCTGGCCTGGGACTGGGCTGGGCAGCCGAG
>NW_006921715.1:6520378-6522847 GCF_000298275.1 Orycteropus afer afer | reverse complement strand
ACGGCTCTGGCCTGGGACTGGGCTGGGCAGCCGAGCCCACTCAAACCTCCAGAAGGCAGAGTGCACGGCTCTGGCCTGGGACTGGGTGGTGACCGGGTCTGCTGCCACTTCCACACCGCGAAGCAGTTCAGACCCGTGAGCTCTGCAGACACCGCAGACGGCTGGGGGACTGGGGAAGGCGTGCACGGCCACCCAGCCACGGCACAACTGCCCCACGGGCTGCCCCAGGCTGCAGTCCTGACGGGTGGGGTGCCCCACCTTTCTCCCGTGGAAGGGCTGGGCTTCAAACCGTCCACTGCTGCCAGCGGCTAAGCACTTGGCCACTGTCACCAGAGCACTTTCCAAACCAAGAGCCCCAAGCCCACTGCCAGCAGTGACCCTTTAGTCCTCGGTCCTTGACCTTTCTGTCATTTCCGTCACAGACTTTCCTGACATCAGAAGAAACTCCGGGGCAGCCAAAGAAAGTCCCAGAAAACGGCAGTGGGACTGGGGTGTCCGTGTGGAGATGACCGGCCCCTCCACCACCTGGGGGCACTGTCAGCTCTGAGCCCCTTGCCCTGCACCCTGCCTTCACCCTGGAAAATGGCCTTGTGTCCCAGGAGCTGGCTGGCTGCAAAGAACCCCCTCCCGGGACTCAGGGCCACGATGGCTTACCTGTGACAAAGCCAGTTCTTTGCCCTGTGAAACACAAGTGGGACTGCCTGTTCCCACCGACCCGTGGGGGAAAAACGCCCACTGGCTTAATCAAACTTCAGTGAGGCTCTGTCCTTCCCTCAGGACGTGAGCCACCTCAGGGTAAAACGTGTCTGACCCTGGCCCTCCACTGTTCATCCTCCCTTTTCTGCCTGACACCAAGGCCCTGGCACCTGTCACAGTGTCCCTACCTGCACAGCAGTCCCCCTGCCCCTTGCAGTAAGTCTTCCAGATAAAACCTCTCTTCGCCTCAGTCCGGAGCTGTCCTGTGTCCCAGCACATTCCAGCGCTCAGGCAGCATGGCTGGTCCTGACCACTTGGTGGCACTTGGTGGCGCGGGTGGAAAGCAAAATGCAAAACCAGCCCCGGTGTGAAGCAAACTCAAGATGTGGGCTGCCGTAGCTGCAGGCCACTCCGGGGCGCGTGGGAGAGGCCGAGGAGCGCGCGCAGGCTCCCCCAGCAGCTGGCCTCACACTCAGCAACAGGAGATCCTGTGGCCACCTGGGTGGCACCACCCACCGGAAAGCTCCCAGGGAGGTGAAGTCTGGGTGTGCACGCCTTGAGGATTGGAGCACTCCAGCCAGCTCTCCAAAGATGTGCCCCTGTGCACACCCCAAAACTCTCTTTAGCATTGTAAGGGACGTCCCCCCTGTGCCAAGCTAAAAGCCTGGCTCAGGGCCCAGGCCCAAGCAAGTACTCGGCAGCTGATGAATGGGCGGCCTGGATGCTGACTCGGCGGGCTGGGTTCCAGGCAGGGCCATGACACTCGGTCACACACAGCCCCTGGGACGGGAAATGAGGGAGGCGGCGGGAAGGTGTCCACCACCATGTTTTAGCCCGTTCCACCCTGCCCACTGCAAACAATGACGTTTCCCCACACTTGATTCACCTCCCGACCCCGGTCATCTTTTTACCCCAAATACACACAGTGACAGAGCAGTGCTGGTGTTCTGGTTCCCTAGTGCCACTCAACAGGAATGTACCATAAATGGGATGCTTGAACAAAGAGTTTATTCTCTTACAATTCTGGAAGCTAGAAGTCCCAGTTCAAAGTGCCAGGCTCCAGAGGCTGGGTGAAAGCCCCTCAACCTTGGGCTTCAGCTCTGCCTCCTGCTTCCGGCCCACTGAAGCTAGAGGCTTTTCTTCACTCAGACAGCTGCTGGCTGCTGAGGCTGACAAGCCCAAGGTTGACAAATGAATTGGCACAGTCCCTTTGTTAGCAAACAAGGTAGGCCATTGATTCAAGTCCATTAAAAGTCCCAAGGTCGGCAGAGCATGGCAAGCTGCTGAACAACGACTCAACTACATGCAGGATCCAAGTGTGCCAAGAGCTAGAGACCATTCCCAAACCTCTTCCTTATTTACGGGAAGCAGAACACATCCCTAACACAGCTACTCAGCTGCTCCATTAGAGTCCACCATGGCGTTAATTACCAATCTCACCATGGGGAGCAGTACAACCAACTGCCCGGCCATTTAACCAAGCCCAGCCAAGTTTACACCCTTTACCACAGCTGTGGATTACTGTTCCCAAACATAGGCTCAAGTCTCACCCTGTACCTGGGAACATGGCCTTGTTTGGAAACAGGGTCTTTGCAGGCGTTATCAGGTAAGTTCATGAGGTCACGCTGGTATAAAACTAAAACCCTAGAGGACAGAGTGGAACTGCCCACAGGGTTTCCAAGGCTGTCAATCTTCACAGAAGCAAAGCCCAAACCACACCCACTGCCGTGGAGTCCATTCTGACCCACAGCGCCCCTAGAGGACAGAGTGGAA
>NW_006921715.1:6515345-6520243 GCF_000298275.1 Orycteropus afer afer | reverse complement strand
AGGGTCTCCAAGGCTGTCAGTCTTCACAGAAGCAAAGCCCAAACCACACCCACTGCCCTGGACTCCATTCTGACCCACAGCGCCCCTAGAGGACAGAGTGGAACTGCCTCAGAGGGTCTCCCAGGCTGTCACTTTTACAGAGGAGACTACCTCATCTCTCTCCTGTGCAGCAGCTGGTGGGTTGGAACCGCTAACCTTTGGGTTACCAGCCTAATACTTTAAACCACTGTGCGACCAGAGCTCTTTATACTGATATGTGTGTGTGTGTATATATATAAAAAACCTCACTGCCATTGAGTCGGTTTCCAACTCACAGCAACACCTCCTTGGGTTTCCGAGGTGGTATCTCTAAGGAAGTAGATTGCTCAGCATTCCTTCCAAGGAGTGGCTGGTGGGTTTGAACCGCCAGCCTTCTGGTTAGCAGTCAAATGCCTTAGGCACTATGCTACCAGAGCTCCTTTTATACTGGTATGGGGGTTCCTAATGCCATCTGAGTGGGGTCTTCTAAAAAAGAAGGGGCATAGCCACACCAAATGTAAAACAACCTTGAAGATGCTATGAAGTTTAAGAGAAACTTCCAAGGGACACTGTAAGCCGAGAAGTCGAAGTCTCTCTTCTCTCTCTCTCTCTCTCTCCCTCTCTGTCTCTCTCTCTTTCTCTCTCTCTCTCTCTCACACACACACACACACACACACATCAGTGGGACCAGAATGTCAGGGGCAGCGACAGAAAACGACACCTAGAAGGTCTCCCTGCAGGGAGCAGGGAAGGCAGTTTGGTGCCTCGCTCCTCTGTGGACAGGTGTTCTTCTGAACCCACAACACAGGGGGTCCATGGCCTGGCGGGAGGTGGTCACCTTCCTGCCACAAGCTCCCGGTGTGCACCCTCACTTCCACAGGCTGCCTGCCTGCTCCTGCAAAGCTGCTGGGGCCTGGCGGGCCAGGTAAGTCACAGCCATGTTGGTTTCCTGGCTGGACTACAGTCACTCTGTCTCTCGTTTCAAATCCTCTTCTCACAGCACTGACCCCGGGGCTAAGGTCAAGGAAAAGGACGTTCTGTGAGTGCACAGACAGACACCGAGTGAAAAAGGCTGGACAAGAGGCGCAGGGCCGGGCGCAGCCTCTCGGCCCGGGCTCGTCCCACGGAGGGCAGTGCCAGCGCAGGGGCCCTCCCCGTCTGTTCCTGCACAAGCCGGGTCCTCCCTAGCACCTGCACGGCTGGCCGCCGGTGGCGCTCCCGGGCGAGGGGAGTCCAGGTGCACCCGTCCTGTCTCTAGACCTGACCTCTGCTCTGAAACGGAACGACAGGCGTGCACGTAGCGCGTGCCCCACTGGGGAGAGGCGGGGCTCCTGGCGGTGGGGGGTCCCTCCAGCAGGGAGTGGGCTCCACCCTGGCGGGCACCCCGCCCTCCCTGGCCGTCTGCACACCCCTGCTCCCCGCGCCCTCCACCCGCCTTCCCAGGGCCCCCCACAGGGGCAGGGCCCGCCAGGCCCCGTGGCTCGGCGTCGCTCCAGCAGCTCGGCCCAGGCGGGGGGTCAGACGAGCTGGCGGCCGTCGCGCAGCACCAGGGAAGGGCGGGCGGGGGCTGCAGGAGAGCCGAGCAGGAACGGAGCACGGAGGGCTGAACGGAGCAGACGGGCGATCCTGGCGACAGGCAGCCCAGGAGGGGTGGGCACGCTGGGCACCAGTCCCCGGGGCTCCGCCGGGGCTGCGGGCAGGCCCCGGGGCCGGGCCGGGGAGCTCCGGAGCTCATTACGTGGTCCGCAGGGCACCGGGGGCCACGACGGACAGGTCACCGGGAGTGGGACGAGGTCAGGGGGACCCCGAGGGGCTGGGACCGGACGGCCCTCCGAGACGCACGGGGAACCCCAGGAACGCTGGGGGAGTCGAGGCGGTCCCAACCGGACGCACAGACCCCAAAGAACGGAGACCCAAGGCCCGCCCACGGGGACCCCAACAAGGGCGCGCGGGTCCGGGGAACGCGAGGAACGCCGACGGGTGGGGCGGGGACGAGACGGCCCCACCCGGGCGCACGGAGGCCCCAACGAACGGAGACAGAGGAGGCTCCCAGAGGCACCCCAGGAGGGTCGCGCGGGCCGGGGTGCCATGGGGAACCCAGGGGTGCGCGAATCCCTGGGCACACTGGGACCCCGAAGGGCGCGCGGGTGCGGCCGCGGGCGCCCTACCTCCTTGTCTGGTACCCACGGCGGCTCCTCCAGGCCGAAGGGGCTACTGAAGGCGCGATGCTCGGGCACCATGCGCAGGCCGCTCGGGGAGCGCACCAGCTTCTTGGCGTCGCGGCGCGCGGCCACCTCCGAGGACATGACGCCGCCGCCCGCGCCACAGCTCTGGCCCCTCACCCGTCAGTGTCGCCCCGCCCCGCCCTCCAGCGCCCTGCCCGCTGACAGCGCCGGCGTCCAATCGCTGAGCGCGATCCGGGACGCGCACCAATCGGAGCTCGGGCCCCGACCCATCGCCTCCCTGACCAATCCGGTCGAGGCCACCTCGGCAGGCAATCACCAATCGCTGGTGAGGACCGGCCAAGGTACGCTCCGCCTCTACCCTAGAGACTGGGACTTAGGGTTGGTCAGTTCACCCACGGAGGTGTAAGACGCCTGGTCTTTTATTGGAGTAGGCGGCACGGGCGCCCGGCGCCAATTGGAAGAGGAGGCTGCGGAGGGCGGGGAAGCAAAGAAGAGCGCGGCGGGCGCTGAGGTGAGTGCGGCGGTGTGGACCGTGCAGGCCTGGAAATGAAGGCCGCGGGCGGTGCGCGGGCTGGCGGGAGCGGAGTCCCGACGGGTGCCGTGCGGGCCTGGGTTGAGCCAGCTGAGCGGATGGAGGGCCGGGTGCGGGGCAAGGACCAGAGTGTCCGGGTGGGGTCCCGGGCCGCGGGGGTCCCCAGGGGAGGGCGGGGGCCGCAGTCCGGGGCGGTGGATGAGAGCGGAGCCAAGGGAAGCGGCCGAGCACCCTAAGGCTCCAGCGCAGTGGCGGGTGGACAACGACAGGCCGGACCGTCACACGGGGTCACCTGGCAGGACAGGTGGGTGATGGGCAGGGGTGAGGGGGATCGATCTGTCGGCCCCCGTGGGTCTGAGAGCGGCCGGGCGCCTGATGGTTCACGGACCAGGCGTGGGCTGGGGGCGTCATCGCCAATGAGGGGCGAGCCGAGCGGTGGGGAGCGGAATCGCGGTTGCTCAGACCGTGAGAGAATGGGTCTCCGGCGGTGGAGGCGGTTCCCGGACGCCTGGAGAGGCGGGGCTTCCGGCGGGCAGTGGTGCGGAAGCTGGAGGCAGCTCGGATGAAGGTGCGACCCACTAGGTAGTGCAGGGGCCCGGTGTCCGGGGCCCGGGAGGGGCAGTGGGAAAAGCAGATGAAGCCCCCTTTCCCCAGCAAGCCAGCCTCTGGGTGACCGAGTGCGGCAGGGCTTGCAGACCACAGACCCACTGGCTCTTGTGACCCAGCGGGGGCCACGCCCACACTCTGCAGCCTATTGACCAATCACAGTGCAGATTTTGGCCTAGGCCCAGACACTATCAAACCAACTTGTCCATAGCTACGCTGGAAGCGAGCTCTGGGATGGAACGCCAGGGCGAAGGTAACCGAAAAGCCTCCCAGTTTTCCTAAGAACTGAGAAGGTCACATAAAGGCAGGCATTTGACCACACCTGCGCTCTCCTGACCTGAGTTCCCAGGGAGTTGGTGTGCTTCCCAGTGAACAAGAGGCGAGGGCTCCCTGACCTCCCTTCCAGCCCTCCCCTACTCAGCATTGCCGCTGGGAGGCGCTCTGGACACTGCCTTCAGGGCTGGCTGTCACTCCGTTGTGAGTGGCCTGGCCCCCACCTGTTCCCAGAGAAAGCCGGGAGCTTGGTCCGAGCAGTGACTGGGATTTCCTTAAGCTCGTGTTTGATCGAACGATTGATGGTTACGTTGCATCCTCTTTGGCTATTTGTCAGGCCGATGCAACGTCTTGTGCAGGCACCCTCTGAGATGGTGGCATAGTTGGAAGCACCCAGAGGTTCTCTGGGTCATGCCTGTGCACCCCTCATGCCCCCAGCTGTGGATGGGGCCTTCACCTGCTAGAAGAAGCCACAGCCCGCTAACAGTACTGCCCCTCCCTGCACCCTACAAGAGGCAAGGATAGGAACGCCAGTGTCAGGTGTTCCCGCAGCAGTGACCCTGCTTCTGGGTGCCCCCGTCACGCAGTGTGACATGTTGCAAGTCACCCCACCTTCCCAGCTTTCCTGCCGTTTGCCCAAATCGAGAGCTGGTTCCCAGTCCACACAGCAGCTGCTCTATCAGCCCCCAGCCCCTTCTGGCCACATACAGCCCCAGGGTCTCTGCCAGCTGGAGCCACTCTGTCACTCACAGCTGAGGCCACCCTGCTGCCCAGGGGAGGGGGACAGTGCTGCTTCTAGAAGTACAAACTCCAGCTTTGCCATCTGCCCTAGGCCCTGCTCCCCCAAACCCCCTCCCCCAGCACAGCCTGATGCAGTGAACCCCACAGACCTCAGCTGCCTGAACACTGAAGAGCAGCCCAGGCCTGCGCCCCCTGGGCCTGTGGCACCCCTGCCCCCTGGACCTCTGGCCCCCCCTGCCCTGGGTCTGTGGCCCCCATGTCCTGGGCCTTTGCCCCCCCCACCTCAGGCCTGCATCCCCCGTGCCCCGGGCCTTCACTACCCCACCCCTGATGCTACATGTGGCCCCCCCCGCCTAGGGCCCTGATGCTGCATGTGGCCCCCCTGCCGCAGGCCTGTGCCCCCCTGCCCTGGGCCCATGCCCCCTGATGCTAGATGTGGCCCCCCCTGCCTAGGGCCCTGATGCTGCATGTGCCCCCCCCGCCCCAGGCCTGTGCCCCCCTGCTGCAGGCCCGTGCCCCCTGATGCTGGATGTGGCCCCCCC
>NW_006921715.1:6498450-6515130 GCF_000298275.1 Orycteropus afer afer | reverse complement strand
CCCCCCCTGCCTAGGGCCCTGATGCTGCATGTGCCCCCCCCGCCCCAGGCCTGTGCCCCCCTGCCCTGGGCCCGTGCCCCCTGATGCTGGATGTGGCCCCTCCTGCCTAGGGCCCTGATGCTGCATGTGCCCCCCCCGCCCCAGGCCTGTGCCCCCCTGCCCCGGGCCCGTGCCCCCTGATGCCGGATGTGGCCCCTCCTGCACAGACTAGAGGATGTGGCTGCAGGTGGAGCGGCCGTGCTGCTGACCTGTCAGATGGTGATGTCCAAGCTTATCCTCTAAGCATTGAAGGAAGCCCCCTTAACTCGTATGACTAGAACATCCCTGAGCGGCGGCTGCAGGACTCTGTGGCCCCACACACCCGTCCTTGGCCCTGAGGTGCTGGAGGCAGGGAGGGAATGCGGAGGCTGCTGGGAAGGGCCTGTCCAGCCCAGGACTGGGGGCTGGGCAGCTGCGAGCGCCGGGAAACTCCTGGCTTGTGGTCCTGGTATTGAGGGCTCCAGCCACGAAAGGGCTGCCGATCCCCTTCTGGAAGGAGTCCCTCGTGCTAGCCCCCGAGTGGAGGACCACAGTGCCGCTGTGGGGCTTGAAGACGCAGCCTGAGACCGTGTTAACTAAAGGCCGCTTCCCCTGATGTCCTGCAAAGTCACAGCTCCTTCCCTCTCCCTCCAGGGCCCCCAAGGCATTTCAGGAGACTCCAGCTACAGACACAGAAGATACTTCAGGCATCAGAGTCCCAGACGCGCGAGTCCCCACCATACGAAGTGCCCCATGCCCAGGGGAGGTAAGACCAGGCCCACGGCTACCCTCACGAGGACACATGACTCAGCACTTTCTGCAGAGGACGAAACGTCACTGCCGTCCAGCACGGTTGTCCTGGGGGTGCTGGGTGCCTTTCACTTGCATCCAGGTGTGGATTGAGGCCTGGTTCCCAAGGGACCACAGAACACCTAGACCTGAGCTGCTCTAGAGAGCTGCTGTGGGGAGCTGAGGTCAGCAGCGCCAGCCTCCATGACTGCCCGACGGGGCCGGACGCCGGCCAGCCACATCCATGCTTTGTCTGTCCTAGGCACTTACCCGTCTCTGCAGACAGCCACGCCAAAATGGATGTGGACCAGCTGGACCTGAACCCCAGGATTCTTGCTGCAATTAAGAAGGGTACGTGTGCTTTCAGAACAGGGTGCATCTCCACACATGCACTTACGGGAGACAAGTCGAGTGGCGTGGGCGTCCACGCCATGTGCCCTTCCCTTTGCCGACTCTCCTGAGAGATGCAGGCGCCTGCGCTGATGGCAAGGCGGCCTGGGCACTCAGCTGCCTGTTTGTTTCTTTAACACTTTAAAGAGGTCTTTTGCAGCACATTTACCCAGTGCAGTATGTCATTTAATTTCTTGACTGCTACTTCTGTGGGTATTGATTATGGATCCAAGCAGAATGAAATCCTGACAACTTCAGTCTTTTTCTCCCTTTATCATGATGTTGCTTACTGGTCTAGTTGTGAGGATTTTTGTTTTCTTTGTATTGAGGTGTAATCCATACTGAAGGCTATATAGTCTTTGATCTTCATTGGTAAATGCTTCAAGTCATCTTCCCTTTCAGCCAGCCACGTTTTGTCATCTGCCTATCCCTGGTTGTGAATGAGTCTTCCTCCAATACTGATGCCCCGTGTTTCTTCATGTAGTTTCTTGGATTATTTGCTCTGCATGCAAACTGAGTAAGGATGGTGAAAGCAGACAACCTGATGCACACCTTTCCTGATTTTAAACCATGCAGCATCCCCTTGTTTTGTTGACATGACAGCTTCTTGATCTATGTAGAGATTCCATATGAGCACAGTTTTGGAATTCTGATTCTTCACGATGTTATCCATAATTTGTTATCATCCACCCAGTTGAATGCTGTGGTAGTTAAGGCTGTATGTCAACTTGGCTGGGCCTGGTTGAGTGGCTGGGCAGCTGGTGGTAGTTATTCCCCATGATGAGACTGGGAGTCAGCTCCATGGTGGGATCTACTACAAGTCGCTGCTGTTGTTGCTGTTGCTGTTATGTGCTGTCGAGTCGTTTCCAACTTACAGCGACCCTGTGCATAGCCAAATGAAATGCTGCCCAATCTTGTGCCACCCTCACGATCCTAGTTATACCTTAACCCATCGCTGCAGCCACTGTGTGTATACATCTCATTGAGGGCCTTCCCCTTCTTTGTTGACCCTCCACTTTACCAAGCATGATATCCTTCTCCAGGGAATGGTTCCTTCTGACAACATGACCAAAGTAGGTGAGATGAAGTCTGGCAATTCTCATTTCCAAGGAGCATTCTGGCTGCACTTCCTCTGGGACAGATTTGTTCATCCTCGTAGCAGACCACGGTACTCTTAGCATTCTTCTCCACCAACACAACTCAAAAGCATCAACTCTTCTTTGGTCTTCCTTATTCATTGTCCAGCTCTCACATGCATAAGAGGTGATAGAGAATACCATGGCTTGGGTTAGATGCACCTTAATCTTCAAAGAGACATCTTTGCTCTTCAGCACTTGGAAGAGGTCTTTTGAAGCAGATTTGGCCAATGCAATACGTCGTCTGATGTCTTGACTGCTCCTTCCATTGGTGTTGATTGTAGAGCCAAGTAATGTGAAATCCTTGACAATGTCAGTCTTTTCTCCATCCATCATGAAGCTGTTTATTAGACCAGTTGTAAGGATTTTTGTTTTCTATATATTGAGGTGTAGTCCATACTGCAGACTATAGTCTTTAATCTTCACCAGTAAGTGCTTCAAATCATCCTAACTTTTAGCAAGCAAAGTTGTGTCATACTGCATATCTCAGGTTGTTAATCAGTCTTCCTCCAATCCTGATGCCATGTTCTTCTTCATACAATCCAGCTTCTCGAATTGTTTGTTCAGCATACAGATTTAGCAAGTATGGTGAAGGGATACAACCCTGATGCACACTCCCTTCTTGATTTGAACCATGCAGTGTCCCCTTGTTCTGTTCCAATGACAGCCTCCTGATCTATGTACAGATTCCTCATGAGTACAATTAAGTGTTCCGGAATTGCCATTCTTCTCAATGTTATCCACAATTTGTTATGATCCACACATTTGAATGCTTTTGCATAGTCAATAAAACACAAGTAAACATCTTTGTGATATTCTTTGCTTTCATCTGTGATCTGTCTGACATCAGCAACGATATCCCTCATTCCATGTCCTCTTCTGAATCCAGCTTGGATTTCTGGGAGCTCTCTGTCAATATACTGCTGCAAGCATTTTTAAATTATCTTCAGTAAGATTTTACTTGCGTGTGATATTAATGATATTGTTTTATAATTTCCACATTCTGTGGGATCTCCTTTCTTTGGAATGGGTACAAATATGGATCTCTTCCAGTCAGTTGGCCAGGTAGCTGTCTTCCAAATCTCTTGGCATAACCGAGTGAGTGCCTCCAATGGAGCATCCATTTGTTGAAACATCTCAGTGGGTATTCTGTCAATTCCTGCAGCCTTGTTCTTCACTAGTTCCTTCAGTGCAATTCCTTCGAATTCTTCCTTCAGTATCATTGGTTCTTGATCATATGCTACCTCCTAAAATGGATGAACATCAACCGATTCTTTTTGGTACAGTGACTGTGTATTCCTTCCATCTTCTTTTGATGCTTCCTGTATCATTTAATATTTTGCTGATAGAATCTTTCAGTATTGCAACTTGAGGCTTAAATTTTTTTCTTCAGTTCTTTCAGCTTGAGAAATGCGGAGCATGTTCTTCCCTTTTGGTTTTCTAATTCCAAGTCTTTGCACATTTCATTATAGTGATTGGCTTTGTCTGCTCAAGCTGCTCTTTGAAATCTTCTCTTCAGCTCTTTTATCTTGCCATTTCTTCCATTTTCTTTAACTACTCTTCTTCAAGGGCAAGTTTCAGAGTCTCTTCTGAAATCCATTTTGGTCTTTTCTTCCTTTTCTGTCTTTTTAATGACCTTGGTTTCTTCATAGATGATATGCTCAATTTCATCTCACAGTTCCTCTGGTTTTCAGTTATTGGTGTTCAGTGCATCAAATCTATTCTTTAAATGGTCTCTAAATTCAGGAGGGATATTATCAAGGTCATATTTTGACTCTCGTGGACTTGTTTTAATTGTCTTCAACTTCAACTGGAATGTGCTTATGAGCAGTTGATGGTCTGTTCTACAATCAGTTCCTGGCCTTGTTTTGGCTGAAGATATTGAGCTTTTCCATCTCCTCTTGCCACAGATGTAGTTAGTCTGATTCCTGTGTATTCCATCTGGTGAAGTCCACGTGTTTCTGCACGACAAGGCAGCTTTACACAGGAGCAACCAGGAGAAAACAGGAAACAGCCAAGCACTCTGCACTGCAACACGCCACCTTAACAGCTAACCAGCATTACTCAACTGAGTCATCACTTATGTTGTTGAAAAAGGTATTGGCAATGAGTAAGTCGTTGATCTTGCAAAATTCTATCATGCAATCACCAGTGTTATTTCTGTCACCAAGGCCATATTTTCCAACTACCAGTAACTCTTCTTTGTTTCCAACTTTTGGATTCCAGTCACCAGTGATAATCAACACATCTTGATTGCATGTTCTATCAATTTCAGACTGCAGAAGTTGGTAGATATATTCAATATCCTCATCTTTGGCTTTGGTGGTGGTACATAAATTTAGATGATACTGGTCTTCCTTGTAGAGATTATCCTATCACTGACAGCATCGTACTTCAGGACAGATCTTGAAACAGGCTTTATGACAATGAATGTCATACCATTCCTGTTTGTCATTCCCGGCATAGCAGATCCCATGGTTGTCTGATTCAAAATGGCCCAAACCAGTCCATTTCAGCTCACTAATGCCTAGGGTATTAATCTTTATGCATTCCATTTCATTTTTGACAACTTCCAATTTTCCTAGATTCATACTTCGTACATTCCATGTTCTGATTATTAATGGACGTTTGCATCTGTTTCTGCTCATTTTGAGTTGTGCCACATCAGCCAGTGGAGGTCCTGAAAGCTTTACTCTATCCATATCATTAAGGTCATCTCTCCTCTGAGGAGTCAGCTCTTCCTCAGTCAAATTTTGAGTGCCTTCCGACCTGATGGGCTCATCTTTGGCACTATGTCGGACAGTGTTTCAGGGCTGTTCATAACATTTTCCAGTAATATATCAGACAGTGTTTCACTGCTATTCATAAGGTTTTCACTGCCAGTTCTTTGAGAAGTGGAAGGCCTCTTCCTTCTTTCGAGTCTGTCTAAGCCTGGAAGCTCCACTGAAACCTCTCCACCATAGGTGACCCTGTTGGCATTTTGCAACATAGTAGCATAGCCTCCAGCCTCGCAATACATAGCCACCACAGGATGACAAATTGACAAACAAGTTTATCTCTCTTAGTTATTCCTAACCCCTCTGCGCCTGCCTACCTCAAGCCTCAGCCTTAATGTAGAGCCACACCCAAGCAGAAAGACAAGCAGCTGAGTAGCTGCTTTAGGGATGTGGTTTGCTTCCCATATATAAGAAGCAGCTTTGCAAGTAGTCTCTAGCTTAGGCGTGCTTGAATCCTGCCTGTAGCTGTTCAGCCGCCTGTCATGATCTGCCGATCTTGGGACTTTCAACAGAACTTGGATCAGTGGCCTGCCATGTGGTTTGGTAATATCAGGACTGTGCCATTTTATTTGTCAACCCTGGGTTTGTCAGCCTCAGCAGCCAGGAGCTGCCTGAGTGAAGAGATGCCTCTAGCTTCAGCTTCAGTGGGCCAGGAGCAAGAGGCAGAGCTGAAGCCCAAAGTCAAGGGTCTTTTACCCAGCCCCTAGAACCTGGTACTTGGAATTCGGACTTCTAGCCTCCAAAACTTGTAAGAGTAAACTCCTGTTTGCTAAAGCCTTCCCATTTGTGGTATGTTCTTGTTAGACTGGCACTAGGGAAACAAAACAAATGCCTTTGCATCATCAATAAACACAGGTAAACATCTTTTTGGTATTCTCTGCTTTCCACCAAGATCCATCTGACATCAACAGTGATATCCCTTATTCCATGTCCTCTTCTGAATCCGGTTTGAATTTGTGACAGTTCCCTATGAATACACTGCTACAGCTGTTTTTGAATGATCTTCAGTAAAAATTTCCTTGTATGTGATATTGATGATATTATTTGATAATTTCCATATTCTTTTGGATCAATTTTCTTAGGAATGGGCACAAATATGGATTTCTTCCAGTCAGTTGGCCATTAGCTGTCTTCCAAATAGCATAGACAAGGAAGTACCTCCAGTGCAGCATCCATTTGTTGAAATATCTCAGTGGGTATCCTGTCAATTCCTGGAGCTGTGTTTTTCACCAGTTCTTCAGTGCAGTTTTGACTTTTCCCTTCAGTACCATCAGTTCTTAATCAAACACTATTTCCTGAAGTGGCTGACCACTGACCAGTTCTCTTGAGTACAGTGGCCCTGTGTATTCCTTCCATCTTCTTTTGATGCTTCTTGCATCATTAAGTATTTTGCCCATGGACTCTTTCAGTATTGCAGCTTGAGGCCTGAATTTTTTCTTCACTTCTTTCAGCTTGAGAAATACCAAACATGTCCAGGTCTTTGCACACTTCAGTATAATACTTTGTCTTCTTGAGCCACTCTTTGAAATCTTATCTTCAGCTCTTTTATTTCATCATTTCTTTACTCTCTGTTCAAGACCAAGTTTCATAGTCTCTTCTGACACTCATTCTGGTCTTTTTTCCTTTCTTTTTTTTTTTTAATGATGGTTTGCTTCCTTCATGGATGATGTCCTTTGTATCATCTCACAGCTTGTCTGATCTTAGTCATTGGTGCTCAGTGCATCAAATCTCTTCTTCAGATGGTCTCTACATTCAGGTGGAATATCATCAAGTCTGTACGTTGGGTCTTGTGAACTTATTGTCATTTTTTTTGGCTTCCACTTGAACTTGCATATGAGCAGCTGATGATCTTGAATGCAGTCAGCCCCTGGCCTAAACACAATGTAAATGTTTAGGTGTAAATGTCCTTCCATATTTTTATGAAGGTCATACATGCATGACCTTCATAAAGACTAAAATGGAATGGCTGCCTACTTTTGAGTTTTTTAGCAGTTTTTTATTTGTTCCTGTGTTTGATTTATGTCCTCAATTATTCCATGGACAAATCTGTCCTGGAAGAAGTGCACCTGGAATACTTAGAAGCAAGGGTGGCGAGACTCTGTCTCATGTACACTGGACATGTTACCAGGAGGGACCAGTCCCTGGAGAAGGACATTGTGCTTGGGAAAATAGAGAGTCAGCAAAAAACAGGAAGACCCTCAGTGAGATGGATGCCTCCAGGGAAGTACAGATGGGGGCGTTCTGCCCAGCAGGCCTGCATTCCCCCAGAAGTATCCTTGTGGACCCCTGTTGGCCTGCTCATCTTGTGGGCCTGAGGGTGTCTGGGGCCACCTTTCAGCAAAAGGAAGCACCGGCCTGGCCTCTGGCTTCCATGGCTGCTGACAAAAGGCACCCCATTCAGCCCAGCCTCTCCCCCACCCTTTTTTTGCAGCCTGGGTTCCCACGGTGCTATTAGTCATGTGCAATCCAGCCTTCTTGCGAGTGGGATGCGGGAGGGGGAGTCACAACATTGGGCACCAAACTTCTGCTCTGGGAGACAAAAATCTGGGAACAGTTGTGGTCACAACGTGGGAGCATCACCGAGCTGTGTGCATCCCTGAGCTGTGCATGTCAACAAGCCCTGCACATCAAAATGGCTGCAACAGCAAATGGTTTGATCCATAGTTTCTACCACAATTAAGAAAAACAAGCACACCTCCCTCTTGTTGCTGTGCACCTGGCCGGGCGGCCGGCCCCAGGTCACTTATTCCTGCTTTCAGCCAAGCTGCGGTCGGTGAGGGAACTCCTTCACCTCTCGGAAGCAGACCTGCAGCGGCTGACCGGGCTCTCTGGCCCCAACGCCCAACGCGTGCTGCAGGCGGCCGCCCTGGGCCTTCGGGGAAGCAATGCTCTCACAGGTAGGAGCACCCACTTGGGTATGTGTGCCCACCCATCTGCCACACACTCTCCACCATCACTGGTGGGTGTGCCCTCCCGACCCCTGGCATCTCTGCCTTCACGGGGCTCCTATGGGAGCCTACACATAGCTGAGGTGGGGAAGAACTGGCCAGGCCCACAGCTGTGGGCAGAAACCCTCCATTGCTCTTTGGGAAGCCTGCAGGGGAGGGGACAGGGCTGCCTGGCTGGCCCCAGCAGGTGGGTGTCAGTCATCCGCTGCAGGTCCCTACCATCCATAGGACCCTGGCCTGCTGGGGTCTCAGGATCTGCCCTAAGTCACTGTGATTCACACTGGGGAGGTAGGTCCTCTAAAGGCCACTCCGCAGCCCTCCCAGCGGAGGGGGGGCAGCCCTCCCAGCAGGGGGCAGCCCAGGTGGGCTTCACCCCTCCTGCTGAGACCATCAGCACTGCCCCAACCCAACTCTACACCTCACCTGGCCTGTTCACCTGCCCACCGTCAGGGTAACCAGAGCCCCCCCCGCCCCCAGCTCTGGGGGAGCCTCATTGCTGGGAGCATCCAGCTGGGCATTGCCCGGGTGTTGGCAAGAGTTGTCCTGCCATCCGGCCAGGATCCCTTGGGTGCACGTGCCATGCTTCCCTGGGGCGCCATTCCCGCTACTGACCAGCTCCTACGGCCTGTGGGCCACCTTGCCACCCACAGCGCTGCAGCTGTACCAGAAGAGGGCACAGTTCCCCAGGCAGCACCAGCGCCTGAGTCTGGGCTGCCCCGTGCTTGACCACCTGCTCCGGGGCGGCCTGCCGCTCGACGGCATCACTGAGCTGGCCGGACACAGCTCTGCCGGCAAGACCCAGCTGGCCCTGCAGCTCTGCCTGGCCGTGCAGCTCCCGCAGCAGCACGGTGGCCTGCAGGCTGGTGAGTGCCCACCCCCAGGACGGGAGTGACGTCCAACCCTGCAGTTCTGGTCCCAGCGCACCTGCCTTGTCCTTGAGCCGCTTCCCGTGGAGGGTGCAGTAGTGGTTAGCACTGACAGGCTGTGTTCCACTCTTCCTGTCTTTCTCCTCCCTCTACAAGTTAGGGAAGAGGCTGGGCACAGAGCAAGGGTCTTCCAGACACTGGTCTCCCATCTGCCTGTGGGGCCAGTGGATGTGGTCAGCACTGAGAACAAACGGGTGGAGGTCCACTAGGGCGGCCCATGGGATTGACTCGTGGGATTGCAGCACATATTTAAATAAGTTATATATACACATGTGCTCACCCCCCACATGTGCACCCACACATGCTCACATGTGCATACACACGCTTACATACAAACACACTCATGCACATGTGTCTACCCATGCTCACATGCACCCACACACGCCCCTAGACATGCTCACACTCGCCTACACATATGCACCTACATGTCACATGCACACACATGCTCCTACACATGGTTGCATGTACACACTGACAAGACACGTGCTCATATACCTGGACCTACATGTTTGTGCACACATGAACTGTACATTTACATGTGCACGTGCATGGGCCTACACATGTTCACATGCATCCACATACACATACTTATGCACATTCATGCATGTACACATGCCTACGCTCACATGTGAACACCACACACACACACCACTCACCTGCAAACCAGAGCCAGAAACTCACAGCAATAATATCCTTTGGGGGCGTGTGTGGGGACCTCACGCAGCGGCTGGGTTGATTGTGGAGCTTCTGGTTCAGCCCGTCTGCAGCCAGGAGCTTTGAGGGCCAAGGGCCTTTATGACAGGTCAGCCATGTCCACGAGCCAGCAGTGAAGGGAACCAGCCATATTGGGGACACGGCTGCCAGGCAGCTCTTACCCCAGAGCCAAACGCAAGGAAGGGCCAGATAGCTGGCTCTCCCGGGTGTGAGGAGTCAGGGCCCTGGAGGCCAAGGTGTAGGGCGGCAAGGGGTGGCACTGAGCAGCCACCAGGACGTGTATGTGGGTTAGCATGTCTGTCCCCCTAGGAGCCGTCTACATCTGCACAGAGGACGTGTTCCCTGACAGGCGCCTGCAGCAGCTGATCGCACACCAGCCGCAGCTACGGGCAGACGTTCCAGGGGAACTGCTGAGCAGGGTGAGATTCGGGGACCAGATCTTTGTCGAGCACGTGGCCGACATGGTGAGTGTCCCCGCACCTCGCAGGGCTGCCAGCAGCAGCACCACCAATGGGTCACCCGACAGACTATGCCATTAGCTGCTGGTCTTCACTGTCCCAAAGTACCTGTGGAACTGGACATCCCATGTGTGGCCTGGCAGCATGCCCCCAGGGACAGTGGGGACAGAGGCGTCTGGGGGGCAGCAGGGCCTCTGACTTGCCCCAAAAGGCCGGGGCTGTGTGAGCTCCTCCCACCTTCTACCCCAAAAGGAAGTGGTGGTGGCCCCCAAAGCACCACCATGTCCAGGGCAATCCCCAGGTAGGGGTCTGTCTGGGCTTTGCCGGCTGTCTCGGGGTAGGCTTGTCAGGACACGAGGACACCTTGCTCAGGAGAAGCTGCCCGCCTCCATCTGTGACAGCTGCCTGGCCCATGCCGAGTGGGACACTAGGCCAACATGGGACCTGGAAGCAGCTCATTTCCCTGTAGGACAGGGCAGCAGGGCAGGGATCAGCCAGGAGGCGCTCTGTCCCGGAGCTGGTGGGGGAGGGTGTCTGGCCAGGCAGCAGCTGCTCAGACTTGCAGTTAAGAGCCAAGCAATGGCTGCAGGAATGGGCGGATTCAGAAGGCAAGAGGAGATTCTGAGGACAAACCGGCACAGTGAGGCTGGCACCCTGTCCCACGACCAGGTACACGACCCTGCCCCATGTCAGCAGCTCACGCGAAGGCCACGGTGTATAAACTTTTAATCTTTAACAAATGTACAGTAAATACATATTACACAGCACACACAGTGGGCACACAGCGAGCATAGGCCACGGTGAGCCCTGACAGGACCAGTCTCAGCCATGTCTGGGATCTGGGCAGGGGGCGGGCCCCTCGGTGTCCGATGAGCAGTGTGGTCATCAGCAACATCCTTGCAGTAGTGGGCCAAGCGGCCCTCAGCCTCCCAGCCTCAGTGGTGGCTATGGCCCCAGGCTGTCACAGGCAGGCAGATGCACACAGTGCCATGCGGGGCAGGCAATGTTACTGAAAGAGAGGACCGCGGTGAGGCTGGTGGCCTCCTGGTCAGGCCACCTCCTGGTGGCCTCTTTGACTCCTGCACTGCATGTGGCCCGCCCAAAGGCCTCTCACCCAGGAGGGTGACTCAGAGTGATGGGCCAGTCCATGTAAAACCACCCTGCCTTGGGGCCCCCATGTCTATACCAGGCAGGCTGTGCTATAGCCTTGGTGGTAACATGATTCGGTACCCACGTTCTACAAAAGTGGAGCCTGGGGTGCCCCCCACCCTGTGGCCCCAAACATCTTGTGAGCCTCCCCGGGAAAGGAGAATGGGTGGTGCTCACATTACAGCCGCCGTCTTCCAGGCTGCCGCCACTGTCGTTTTCCACAGAGAGGGGTTCGGCTGGCGACACCCTGGGGGAGCAGAGAACAGCCGTGTCAGGGCCAGACAGAACCCACGTGACAGCAGGACTGAGGCAGTGCCCACACTAGGGGCCCTGCTGTGGCTGCCAACTCAGGCCTTGGCTGGGGGGACTATGGAGGCCCGTCCTGAGGCAGGACAGATCCTGGGGCCTCACCCCCACCACTCAACTCTGCCAAGCTCTCTAGAGTGCCCCACCCCTGTGGCCCCCACAGGAGACCAGGCCAGCAGCCCAGGTGGCTCCAGAAGACTGGTACCTGTCCACCTGTCTCTACCCTTGGCGGGTAGCTACTTGGGACACTCTACCCCCACCCCACTTGGTCTGACAGGGTGGCAGGTGGTGTAGGCCAGACTCAGAGGAGATGACCAGCAGGGACCCAGTGGTGCGGTGAGGCAGATCCTGGCCCCCAAAGGGAGACGAGGCCAGCCGTGGGGCCCCTGCAGGAGGGGCCAGGCCAGCACGGTGCCCCCAGAGAGCAGAAGTACCACCAACCCCAGGACACGGCAGCCGCCACACTGCAGCTGAGGGCCAGTGAACATGGCCACGCCAGAGTGGCGCACGGAGCTGCGGGGGGGCTCAGAGCTCACATGGTTGGGTCCTTCCTAAGGAAGGCACAAGACCAGTCCGGGGCCTGGGGAGATCACAGTGTTGCCGTGCCAGAGGCTGCTGGCTGCTCAGCAGAGGCCACAGCCTCACCTGGCCCCCTTGGCTCCCAGGATGCCCTTTTGGAGTGTGTGGGCCAGCGGCTGCCCGTCCTGCTGGCACGCGGTATGGCCCGCCTGGTGGTGCTGGACTCAGTTGCTGCCCCATTCCGCTGCGAGTTTGACAGCCAGGCCTCAGCCGCCAGGGCCCGCCACCTCCTGGCCCTGGGGGCCACGTTGCGCCGCCTGAGCTGCGACTTCCAGAGTCCCGTGCTCTGCATCAACCAGGTGTGTACACCCCAGGTCCCTAGCTGGGCTCGGGCGCCATCCTATACCATGGCCCCCAGTGGCTCAGGCCCCCATCTCATCTTCCAGGTCACAGCCACAGCAGCAGAGGTGGGGGGGCCTGCTGGGCCACAGGGGTGAGTGCTGCCACTGGTGGTGCAGGGGCTGGTGTGGGGCACACAGGGGCCCTGGGTTCTCCTTGAGTGACGGTGGGCCTACTTTCTGGCTCAGCTTCTCGGACGAGCGGGTTTCTCCGGCCCTGGGGACGGCCTGGTCCAGCCAGCTGCTGGTAAGACTGACAGCTGAACGCAGCCGCAGCCGCAAGGCATCACCTGGCCCTCCAGCCCGCACCCTGAGGGTGCTCTCCGCACCCCACCTGCCTCCTGCCTCCTGCTCCTACACCGTCAGCACAGAGGGTGTGCGGGGGACACCAGGGACTGAATCCTGCTGGTGCAACATCCGGCCAGGTCCTGGGAGACAGGGACCGGAGCTCTAACCCGCGGCATCGCCTCCCCGGCAGGAAAGAAGACGGCAACCACGTGCACGGCCCCACAGTCAAGAGCTGGGGTCGCTTGGACAGACTCCTCCCTCCTGGGGGCCACATGCATGGCCGCCACGCCACACGCAGAGGACAGGGTCTCACGGCATCCTGGGGGTGTGCGGCGACAACACAGCTTCTCTGGGACCCCTACCTCCGGAGCCCTCATAGGGGCTCTGGCTCCATCTCTAGCCTGGGGCAACCCCCCAAGTCACCTGCAGTCTCCCCTGCACGACCTGTCCTGCCACTGCAGGGACCACAACCAGCCCCCCAGCACACAGCTACACTGAGACCAGAGGCAGGGTGTCACAGGCAGGGTAGAAGCCGACGGCTGCAGGTAGGAAGAGTAGCTTGTTTTACTGTGTCCCTTTTGCCAGCAGCCCAGGCTGGACAGTGGAACATGGGTGGCCATGGGCCAAGGGCTAGGAGACAAGTCCTGGGTGGCAAGTCTTGTCGAACACAAGCAGCCCTCCTGGTGTCCACTGGGGCAGGGCGACCCTGAGGACCAGCGGCCCTCCCTCAGCACAGTGGTATTGCTTTATCCAGAATCCGAAGGCCTCTGGTGGCAAGCCCATCTACCCGATCCCCACTGTCTCCCCCTCCCCACCCTACGCCTCACTGTGCTACCTAGGGCAGAACACAGCCCAGCAAATAACATAAAATGCTGCCACCACAGCATGTGGGCCTCATCCCCCAGAAATGTCACTCTCAGCACAGCCACCGTGGGGTGTTCTGATTCATGAGTGGTCTGGCCCCTCAGATGCCTTGGAAGCAGGAACCACTATTCTCATCTTCAGACAGCGAAACTGAGGCACAATATACTTGAACACTTTATCTGTCCCTTCCCCAGACCAGGAACCGTTCGGGAGGTCAGAAGAGCTGTGCAGAGTGGCTCTGCCTGGGGCCAGTAGGCACCTTGTGGATATATTTGAATCCTGGCTGAGCTGTCCTGCAGACCTGACTTGGCACCAGCTAAGGAAGCGTGGCCCCGGGGATGCGTCTGCAAAGAGCCTTCCCAGGAAGGTGCAGGGACTTCAAGCTGGGAAATAAACACTTTATTTTTGTAATTAAGTATCGACAATTGTTTTTCTAAGCAAGCCACCAGTACCTAGAAAACAAACGCGCAGATGGAATCTGTAGCCTAAAGTCCTGTGCCGGTCCCCGGCCCAGGGACAGCAGGGCCGGTCATCTCAGCAGCACTGACTCGCGCAGCCCGCTGACCACAGTGAGGATGGGGTGCTGGCTGCCCATGAGGATGAGACTGCACCCAGTGCTCCTGCACAATTCCGCGAGGTCTGCTCACTGCACAAACCTAAGTGCTGCTGGAAACACTCCAGAAGGCCACTACATGAGTGCAGCACGGTCCCCAAGGTGACCACAAGCTATAACAACAACCTATGTTCTAGAGATCCTCAGTTTCCACACCCTTGGCAGCAGAGACAGTTTGCCATCTGCCCTCGAGTTCAAACCATGTGACATCCCAGCAGCTTCCTGACCAAAGAGATGAGAGGTATTTGCCGTTTCAGACCTCAGTCCCTCCGGCATTATGAATGCAGACCCAACGCCACACAGATCCACCCGGGCCACCCCACAAAGCCACACATAACTGGCGTCCCTCTGCCCCTCAGAACCATCCTTCCTACTGCCACCCCCACCTGTGCCAGCCAGCCATCTGACTGTACCATCCACTGCCAGGGTGATCTCACAGGCTGGTGCTGGCTCTGCGTGAAGGGCCTCACCAGGAGCAAGAACGTGGGAGGAGGGAAAGCAGGCCCCACTCTCACTGGGTTTTCACACAGGATGCTAATGGTATAATCTGGGCCACTTCCATGTCACCCATTCAGAAGCCAGGACCACGGGAACCCCAAATCACACTCCTCTCTGAGACACCCACGGGGTCCCAAGTCATGCTACTCTCTGAAACAAGATTGTTTTTCTACCAGGCCTCACGAGAGCCCCAGGGCCTGACCTGTGTCCCACAAAGGCAGCTTGCGGCTTGGGGGTCACGGTTAAGCCATCTGTTCCCATCAGTTTGGGGACTGAAAATGGAATGTCTGCCCAGCCTCATTTTCACTTCACTCTTTGCAGACACCCTCTCCTTTTCCAGCAAGGACTGTCACTCAGGAAGAGGGTTTCAAACCCACATGTCAACTTTGGGGGGTTCTGTGGCCATCTCTCTGTGTCAGTGTGTCAGGCACACCCAGCCACCAGCCTACTAAGGGCTGCGTCTAAGAGCCACAGTATCCCCGAGGGACACGGTTCTGTTTGCTCGGTTTGGATTTTTGGTGTTCTGGTAGCGTAGTCCCTAAAGCACTTGACTGCTGACGAGAAGACTGGCGGTTCAAACCCACCAGGCACTCCTCAGAAGGAAGAGGGGGCAATCTACATCCGTAGTGATACTGCCTCAGAAACCCAAGGAGGGGTCGCTATGAGTCGGCTCTGACTCGATGGCACGGAACAACTACTACTATCAATTGATCTACAGCAGGTCTCTAGAACGGGGTTTAAAACGGTTTCCGCTGGACACCAAGCCGCAGTGCCCCGGCGGTCGGCAGCCCGACCGGGAGCAGCCTTCTCCCCTCGCCAGGCACCGGGCGTCTGTCCGGAGACAGCACAGCCCACGGGAGCCAGCCCGGAAGCGCGGCCGAGGCATCTAAAGGCGGCCTCCATGCCTCCGCGTGAGCCCCTCGCCCTGGGCCGGCCCACCGGGGGCGCGGGGAGGTGGGCGCTCGCAGCGCTCGGCCAGGGGCCGGCACCTTCCTGCGGACGGACGGCAGCACCGAGCTCAGGGCCCGCAACCGGCCCCCGGGCCGTGCAGTCGCCGGGTGACTCCCCGGACCGGGCCGCGCCGTCAAGGCCGACTTACCACCCACCACACACCACTCCTCAGAGGCCCCGGAGCCCCCGGAGCGGCGCCGCCGGAAGGGCCTGCAGGCGAGGCGCGGGCCGCCGACCCTGCCCGTCGCCTACCAAGCACCTTCCTCGACGGTTCAGGTGTCACCCTAAAAGGACAGAGCTCCAGAGTCCAGATGATTAATTTACAGCCATGATAACGTTCAATTTCGAGACCGAGCTGGCGCCACGGCAGGAAGCAAAGGCGTGGCCGGGAGCAGGGGCAGGTCCAAGCGAGCGCGCCCCGGCCGCAGACGGGCTATCGCGGCCCAAGGCCGGCGGCCGCCACCGTCCAGCCCCGGAGGCGCTCGGCTCGGACGCAGTGAGGGGCCGGGCTGGGCTCCCGGCGCTTCCCGAGTCCCGAGTCCCGAGTCCCGGGGTCTAGCTAGCTCTGGCCGGACCCTCAGCGGGCCAGGTCAGTGTGGCTGGCACTCAGAGCTCGCGAGTCGGCCAGACCGGTGTTTCGTTCCTGCGTGAAAAAACAAACGGAAGATTACACCTCGAGCAAGCAGCACCTCCAGCAGGCTTCCCGGGACCCTAAGTCCTAGGGATGACAGGGGCGTCCCGGACGAGGGCCCCTCAGAACCAGAGCGTCGTCCTCAAGGTCCTCAGTGACCGCGCCCACAGCCGCCGCTCAAGGCGGGAGGCGGGAGGGAGGGGCAGGCGCTCAGAGAAACGCCCAGCATGCTCCGCGCCGCAGGAGGCAGGAAGGCAGGCAGGCGGTCAGAGCCGACGCCCGGCATGCTCCGCGCCGCACTGAGGCA
>NW_006921715.1:6467240-6498265 GCF_000298275.1 Orycteropus afer afer | reverse complement strand
CCGCGCCGCACTGAGGCAGGAGGTGGGAGGGAGGGGCAGGCGCTTAGAGAAACGCCCAGCATGCTCCGCGCCGCAGGAGGCAGGAAGGCAGGCAGATGGTCAGAGCCGACGCCCGGCATGCTCCGCGCCGCAGCTCAAGGCGGAAGGCGGGAGGCGGGAGGGAGGGGCAGGCGCTCAGAGCAACGCCCAGCATGCTCCCGCTCCCACCGCACGAGGCAGGAAGGCAGGCAGGCGGTCAGAGCCGACGCCCACCATGCTCCACGCCGCGCGAGGCGAGAGGGAGCGGCCTGCCTCTGCCCTTAGCGAAGGGGCCTTTTCAGTACCCAGGACCAGGTATCAGGAAAGGTGAGGGGCTCCCAAGGTGCAGCCAGGGACCTATAACTACGTATGAGGAAGGGCCCTCCACTCTGCGTGACCTGCCCGGTGCAGACAGCACAGTGCTGGGCCCGGGTGCAGGGCAGCCAGCGTCTCTGAGGGGCAGCCCCAGGGAGCCACGCCAAGTTTAGAAGAAACCCAGAGTTACAAGGCACTTTTTGCTGGAGAACGTGCCAAGTTTACATCTGAAGGGGAAACAAAATGTGACATGGTTGTGTGAGACTCGGGGACAGTTTGAAAGTTCGACAAAGACTTTTAATGTCAAAGTGGCAGCACGTTAGTTGCTGTTAGTCAACTTTTGAACAGTTTTAAAACACTGAACAGCTTAGCTGGACAGGGAATTAGTTACACACTAATGACGTAAGTTAACAGCTGGTTAAGTTTTGTTTCATCACAGTATTCATTTGTTAATGAGGTGAAGCCATCTCAAAGGTCATTAATGTACTGAGAACGCCTGCCTGTTCTCAGTGGGTCCCCAGCATCTAAGGCAGAACATGACGTCTCGTCATGGTGACCATCTGGTGTCTTCACTGGGACTACTCTCATCATGACACTATCTGGCTGCTACCACAAACACTAAGGACTCAGAGGCTCTGCTGAGAGGGTAGTGGCCCCGCTCTTGGTGAAGGGGGATCCCGGGGAGGTCAGGCTCTTACTTGGAAGTGGTCTTCAGCTGCCTTGCCACCCACGTTAAGGACATTCAGAGAACTGGCACGCTTCAGGCTGCAACCGCGACAGTGGACATGCAAGGACAAACAGTCAGAAGGACATCAGCCCAGCGCTGGGACAAGAGAGCAGCCCCTCTGAGGCCCTGGCACTCTCTGCATGTGTGGGGCTCCCACCCCCTGAGCCCGGCCTTGCTCATCTTCCGAGTTCCCCATGTGGCCTGTGAATACTTGGCCACGGCACCTGGCAAGTCTCGCATCACCAGCAAGGTAAGGCCAGAGGCATAAACACACGTGTTTCCTTTCCTTGTTTATCAGCGGAAAAAGTAAGTTTTGTTAAAATCAACGCTGAAGCCATGGGTCTCTACGTGACATTTTCAACACATGATATCATGGCTTTACACCGAAAGAAATACAGTGGGTTTTTAAGAATAGATTCACTTTTCATCTCTTGTCAAACACCTTGAAAACACGTGGTGAAACACCCTGTAACTCATCTCTGCCCTAATTGGATGCCTTAAAGTGGCCATAACGGCTCCCCACCAGCACTGAAGGTGGAGGGAGCCACGGTGAGGCTTACGTTAGGGGTGAACTAGTGTCAGTGCTCACGAAGGGCCATGCACACAGTGGGAGCAGTGTTATCGTAAGGACAGGAAGCTCAAGCACAGGGTTAGCACAGACTCGTGGGCGCGGTGTCAGCTCACCCCAGTCCAGGAGCTCTGGGGGTGGAGTGGGGAAGGCATCGGCTGCTAACCAGGGGTCAGTGGTTCTAAACCCCCAGCTGCTCTGCAGGAGGAAGGTGAGGCGATCTAGATTTACAGTCTTGGAAACCCAGCAGGTTGCTACGAGTCAGAATCGACGCAATGGCAGTGGGTTTGGTGGGGTTGTTTGGGGGGTATCCCCTACATAGAACTCACCCTAGGTATCCCAACCGGAACAAACAGAAGCATCCCAAGCAAGCAGACGCTGCTAGAGCTCCGGGCCACGCAAGACACAAGCCATGCCTGCTGAGTTCCGGTCTTGCCCCCTTCACTGTACCCGGGGGTAGGAGACTTCATGACTCCTGGAGCCCCAGCGGTGTCAGCAGGACTGTTCTCAGTGGCTGGATCTTGGGAGGCCAGTCGCAGCGAACACGGCTGTACACATGGTCGAGACAAGTGACCAGAACTACGTGTGTGGGAGCCCCCAGAGGTGCAGGTGTGGGCCGGAATGGCCACCAGTAATTGAGGCCGGCAGGGCGGCTGAACCCGAGCCCTTCCCAAGGTGAAGAGGTTTGGGTAAAAACCCCATCAAAAGGAGGAAGGACAGGCATGCCAGAGGTGAAGGGATGAACGAGTGGCTTCTGCGCAGGGAAATCCAATGTGTTAACCCCTCAGGGAGTGGCTCAGAGCAACAGAATGATCTTGTCTCTGCAAGTTCTGAGGGCAGAAGGGTGAAGCGGGGCGGCACTGGAACCTCCCTGGGTAAGGACGCCTGCAGCAGTCGGAGGGCTGCCCCCAGTGTCCCTCCCAACAGTATGTGACAGGTTGATGGTATGCTGGAGCTAAGTGCTGAATGGCTGAGTTATGGACAGGTGGACAGGACGGGGTCGCCCTCCAGAAGTTGACACCTAACAGAAGGCCATCAGGCACTGACAAGCCATCTGGTTCAGCCCTGACCTGTAGGAAATCACCCTGAGGAGGTGGGCTACACTGGCCATGGCTGTGGGGTCTGGTAACCAATGAGTATGTGGATTGGCTGGGAAGAGTCCCAAATGTTTGACCAGGGCTCTGGAAGCTTCCTGAAGGAGAATCCTGGAGAGGATGTCGAGTCACAGACCACATCACCCTAATGCAGTGAGATGCACGATGGGCAGCAAACTACTGAACTCGGCTCAGAAACGCAAAGTGCCCCGTGGGGGGAGCCGCTGGGTCTGAGGAAATTAAGTGGCTTCCTGGCGATGAGCCTGGCCCCCACCCCCCGTGACCAGCTTCGTGCTGGCTGCTGCTCTGAAGCCACCTGTGTAATCTCACGAGGTGGTCCCAGCAGCCAGCCTCTCGGTTAGCAGCGGGGGGCTGTTTGCACAGCCTGGGACTCCATGTCCAACTGAACTGTTTAACCAGGTGGCATTTTCTTCTGTTGTATGGGGTCGCTCTGAGTCGGAGCCAACCCAACGACATGTGGCGACAACCCAGCCCCGTTTCACTGGCCCACCTCAAGGCTTACATACCGAGAACATTCATGGGCACTAAGCATGGGCATTGCCCACCTGTCTCACTCAGCAACCTCAAGGGCGCTCCTGTATGGACCAGTCCATGAGGACTCGCTGGGAAGGTGGGCCACACCCCACCAACCCACTGGTCAGAACTGGGGGTGCCGAGGGCTCTGAGTTTAAACGGCCTTCTAGAACATTCTGGAATGTGAGGTGTGCTCCATTCAAGAAGCCCTGGTCTGCTGATACAAAGAGCTCATCTTACTAGGAAAGACGCTTCAAACTTAGACCTTCTGAGATGAAATTTCTAACATCTTAGCCTGAGGGGGTGGGCGCATGCCTGCTGGGGTGTGCGAGCCAGTCTGGTGGGGCGCACGTGCACGCCTGCCGGGTATTTGAGTCAGTCTACCAGGCACGTGTGCACGCCTGCCGGGGTGTGCTGCGTGTCTGCCCGGGTATGTGCCTGTGTTCTGCCCGGGGGAGGCCTGTCCAGGCCCCCAACTCATTATCATCTCGTCGGAGTGCTCACACGGTTCCATTTTCTTCCTCTTTTTAAAATCTCAGTAAAGACGGAAAGGAAATGTGAAAAACGAGAAAGCAAGCCCAGGTTCCTCACTCAGGAAGTGCATCCATGCTGTGACCTTGGCACCAGAATGAGCTTTGGACTTGAAAAGCTTCAAAACACCCAGGATCTTACACAGCTGAGGCACGTCCCCATGCCACCAGCAGTGCCCACGGGCAATGGGATGGTGGACACACCGATCACTTGTCACCTTCAAAGTGGTGAGAAGTGGCTCAGGGCCCTCACAATGCCACCAGCAAAAAGCCCCACCCCCCGCAAACGTGCAGAGGCCAGCAGCAAGCTGGCCGTCAGGTATTTACAAGAGGAGTGCTGATCCACAGACAGCTCAGAGCCCACTTTCCAAGCAAGAGCCCCTTCATCTTCTTGCACTAGGCCCTTGAGAGTGAGGCTGCTTGCTAAGAACTCCTACACTTCCAGAAGCCAGGCCCCTCCTCCCCGGACAGCATGGAGCTCAGAAACATTCTCTAAGGACGGGCAGCTAAATGAGAAGCGGGCCAGGCTCCTGGAAACCAAATGCTGCCCCTAGACTGAAAGCCTAGACTGGCTGGCCTTCAAGAGCTGTGATGCTCACACTGGGGGCAGAGAGCTCAGAGGGGACCCGGGGGACACAGGGCCCAGGACAGTCCCACACTGCACCCAGGGTCAGAGAGCTCATGGCGGACCCGGGGGATGCAGGGCTCAGGACGGTCCCACACTACACCCCTAGGCCAGAGAGCTTTCAGGACACACGGAGCCCAGGACAGTCTCACATCGCACCCAGAGCCAGCAAGCTTTCAGGGGACGCCGGGCCCAGCACGGTCCCACATACTGAACAGCAGAAGCAGAGGTGGCCCTCTGTTCCCCCACTGCACCGAGGTGGCTCCAGAGGGAGAGGACTGTGACACCAGGGGCTCAGGATCAGGGCCCAGTGACAACATGAGGAACAAGACTCAGTCCACTTAGACGAGTGAATTAAAAAGACGACAGCAAACGAAATGACCCAAAGGACAGTGACTTTGCTACGCCCGCCACATTGGCTGAGCGTGGCCGCACAGGCTGTGGCGAGCAGTGTCCTTACCTGCAGGATCTGCAGTGCAGTCACCTGCAGCCTCCCGAGAGCCTTTCACAGTCTGCCCCACAGGAAGCTAGTTACAACAGCTGAGCAAACAGTGGTTTGCAAGAGACACGTCCAGAAACAGAGCCACGTGCACCAGGAAGAGCCCGGGAGGACCCTGCCTACCAGAGGGACACAGGTGCCAAGAGCCCAGCCATTTTAAGAACCAGATTCCTCTGACAGCTTCAGTTTTATTGCTTAGAAGACTCAGACCCATGGCTTCCCTTCCTCACGTGCTAAACCTAAGGTTTCAGGCCCTGCGGGAGCCCTCGTCAGTCTCAAGGGGCGTTCCCATTTGACAACATTCTCCTGCAGTAAGCCTGTGGATTCCTTCAGTTGCAGCTGATGTGTGATTTTAAAATATGAAGCTGATTTTAAAGGATTTAAACTCATGCTGATTAAAATAACAACAACGTGCATGTGGTTGTGGGCCACGAACTCTGTGCTGACTCAGTGACCCCACGGGACAGAGGAGACCCACCCCACAGGGTGTTCCTGGCTGTCATCTTTACAGGAGCAGGTCTTTCTCCTGCAGAACCCCTAGGGGGTGCCACTCGCTGACCTACTGGTTAGCAGCCTGGCACTTCACCACTGTATCACCAGGGCTCCTTTGTGTGTCCAGAGAAAACACGCTGAGCATACCTAACACTGTCATGTGAAATCCCACTACTCACTGCCAAGGCCTTCTGAACATGTCACAGGGTTGCAGGGGCAAGTCACTCTCTCTAAATCACATGGGGATTACTCAGTGTGTCCTGGGGGCACTCAACCCGGACTAGCACCTGTACTTCCGCCCTCAGGCCTGAGTACACTATGCCATCTGCAGTTGGGGGAGCAGGGCTCTCCTAGGGGCCTGTGCACGCTGTCTGTGGGAAGTGTGACCTGTGCACACCATCTGTGGGAGATGGGGGCCTCTGTATACTGTGTGGGGGAGGTGGGGCCTATGGACACAGTCTAAGGGAGATGGGGGCCTATGGACACTGCCTACAGGAGGTGGAGCCTGTGCATACCCTCTGGGGGAGGTGTGACCTGTGCACACCGTCTGTGGGAGATGGGGGCCTCTGCACACCGTCTGGAGGTGATGGGGGCCTGTGCATACCGTCCAGGGGAGATGGGGGCCTATGCACACCACCTGCAGGAGGTGTGGCCTGTGCACACTGTGTGGGGGAGGTGCAACCTGTGCACACCGTCCAGAGGAGGTGGGGGCCTATGCACACCGTCTGGGCGAGGTGGGGGCTTGTGCTCACCGTCCGGGTGAGCTGGGGGCCTGTGTCCAGCGTCTGGGCAAGGTGGGGACCTGTGCACACCGTCCGGGAGAGGTGGGGGTGAAGGCAAGACGCAGCAAGGCTGGAGGAGATAGTTACCCAGGGTTCTTGGGCTCACTCTCCCGCGAGCTTCCTCCCTTCAGTTTCCTAACCAGCTTCTCGCTGCTGCGTCTAATGGAAGCCCGGAGCTTGCTAAAGGAACCACTGCGCTTTAAAGATCCAGAGCCGTCCTGAAAGAGACGTGAACAAGCGTGAAGTACGGCAGCCGCCCTTGCGGTCCCAGGGGCCACAAGCACCCGCACAGCCACCTACGTCAGTGACCCAAGGGTGATGCACGTCCCACAGGCATCTACCCAGTGTGGTGTCACTGAACATGACCCAATTACCATGAGAGCCTATGAAGACAGAGCAGCTCATTGAGACAAAAGTGTACCAGCCCCAGAGAGAAGTTAAATACACTGCTGGTCGGAGACGAGAGCCACACACTAAAGCAGCCTCAGAAATTAAGGCAGCTTCTGGGAATATCATCAAAATCAAACTCCAAGCCTCATGAGCATGAGAGTCCGGTCCAGGGAACAGGACGGGACCTGAAGCACTCAGATATGACAAAACCCACCAAAATGCAATACTGAGAGGAACTTTGCACTCCAAACACCTGACGGAGCGATTTATTAAACGCTGATCACAGAGGTGCTCAGAATGTAAATAAGATGCTAATTTTTAGCAAATAACTAAAAGCCTTCAAACATCTTGTAAGAAGCAAGCTAAGAAGAGTGGCCCAGCTTTCGTTTGATTGATTCAGACAGTAATGCGTGAAATATCTGGTAATATTCAGATGTGAAAAAGCAGAAACACAGAGCAAGACAGACGTGTGCAGACTTTTATTCCGAGTGGATCGCGTTAGACACCCCGTAACTTGTTGGCTCGGGCTACATGGAGCTACACGAAGGGGGTGAGGAGGAGTGCTACGGAGCAGACAGACACCAAGACACTGGTCAGTCGGAGTGAGTTTATTAGAAGTTAGAAAGACACAGATCACAATCACTGAACACTGAGATTAGTAGAGAAAAGCAGAATGGCTGAAATTGCACAGGGACTAAACCATAGAGGCTACTTCAGAGGGATCCTAAGTGGGGCTGCGTGGCCGTGGTCTCTACACACCAGAGGCCAGCCATCAGCACGTGTCAGGCGCTCGGCACCGGCAAGTCACAGGTCACCGTCATGCGCATGTGAACGCCTCGTGGAGTTGTCAACTACCGTGTATCCACGTGAACAGCTACGCACTCGTAATGCGCAAGCCACGTGCCACAGTTGATGGGTTATTAATACAGTGTATGCTACTAAGTACATTTCTGGCGAAGCTACGAGTGTACGCAGAAACGAGGACCCCAGAAAGGACAGCAGCGCCAAGAGGGGTGGTGGTGGCAGAGCAGCGTTCTGACAGAGTCCTAGGTGGCTAAGCACGGCAGTCAGCACTGGGAGGAGAGGAGGGAGGTTGCAGGCGGTGCCGTCACGCAGGAGACAGCGAGAGACCAGAAGGCAGCTAGGCCTGTCAGACAGAAACAAGAGAAGAGTCCAGTGAGCCCATCCTGAGGGCACCCACGCCCCCCACACGCTGCCTGCTTCAGAGTTGCCAGGCCACTGGTCTGCAGGGTCTCATCGCTTCAGTACCCAGCCTTCCCATCTCCTGCTGTCAGTGGGGACCGACCCTCTCCTGGACCTCAGTCTGAGCTGGCCGACTCCTGACAGCCCACCAGACAGCACAGTGCTCCTCAACTCTGACCGCAGAGGCCGTGTTCTCGTGCCTGCGGGAGCACCTGGGGTGGAACCTCCCACAGGGGCCCTGAAGCCAGGCTGCCCCGACAGCGCACCTGTGAGCTGAGCCTCCTGTCTGCAGCCTGCCTCACCCACAGGTGTAGCTGCACACTCTCAACAGCCCTAACACCCTATGCGTTTCGAGAGCCTAAAGGGACACTGCCTTGTGACCATGCAACCCAGAGCAGGCACCAGGGGCAGAGTGCACAACAGGAAACGAACTTCCGGGACAGCAGGACGGAAGGAGCACCAGGGGGCCCAGTGCCCACCAGGCTGGACTCACCACGGGACGCGGCTCAGTTAACCAGCCCGAGCTTCACGTTTCTCATCTTTAAACGGAAAAATAACACTCATTACCAATTCCCCAAGGGTGTAGGAGGACAGGAAAACCTTAGCAGGCTCCTGCCTCGCTCAGGAAAAGGGCTGTGAATCCCATGGGGGGCACAACCGCCACTGCTCACGGCAAGACTCGGCGCCACACACAGGGCAGGGATGTCACCGATCCTGCTCTGGAAACTTGGCAGAACCCAGAAGACTGATCTCACACAGACATCAGAGATGTTTCCTGCCTCCCTCTCTCTCACACACACACATATGTGTGCTCACAATCATGTACATGCACAATCAAGCATACACACATTCACACACACAATCACGCATGGTCGCACACATACACACAATCACACACACTTCATCCCGCTCAAACGGTCACAGTCACATGCATGTGCAATCATGGCACATTATCATGCTCGCATAGTCACACACATGTTCACATGCCCACATAAGTGCCCACACGTGTGTGGGCACGTATACATCTCACGGAGAGCTGTAAACGCCATCCCCTGATGGAAACACCGCCCAGGGCCTCTCCCCACAGTCCCTCCCCACAATGACCCAGCCTGTCACACGCCTGACACGGAGCTGTGTGCACAGAAGCTGGGGAACTCGACTTTCTGGGAAAGTGACTGACCTGCATACAACACCCAGAGTTTTACCAGCAGGATCAAAAGGCTGCAGTTCAGAGTCACCCTGACAGGGGCTAAGTCTGCAGAAGTGACACACTCCCCTCAACAGAGTGTCTACTGTGCCGAGAAGCAGATCCAAGAACGTGTCCATGATTCAACCCTCCTGCAACCCTGCATCTCGCACGTTTCGACAGCGTAGGCTTCAATTCTGGCTGACACAGACTCAGGACACACAGGCGGACTGGTCCCCAAACCTAGTCAACTCAAATCTGACCACAGTCCCTTTGTCTTCCATGTTATTTCTGAGAAACTCCGACCCTGGTAACTTCTATGGATGGTTATTACCACTCAGTCAAAGCGGCCCTGGCTCCCCACTGCCTCTGCTGGGGTGGGGGCTGGGCTCCCTGCCATCTCCCCTGCTGGGGTAGGGGTGCCCCCTGCTAGAGTCAGCTCTCCCCACCATCTCCTTTACTGGGGTAGGGGCTCCCTGCCATCTCTCGTGATGGGGTCGGAGCTTTCCCTACCGCCTCTGCTGGGGTGGAGGCTCCCTGCCATCTCCTCTGCTGGGGTAGAGGTCCCCTGCTGTCTCCCCCGCTGAGGTCAGCTCTCCCATCATGTCCCCTGCTAGGGTGGGGGTTCCCTGCCACCTCCTCTGCTGGAGTTGGGGCTCCCCGCCGTGACCCCTGCAAGGGGTGGGGCTGTCCAATAGAGAAGCTTAGTACTTCATCCTATGTGATGTTTTTGAAACCTATTCTGAGCATGAGAGCCCTTTTTAAAAAGCAGAAACCGGATGCAGAGTTTGAATATAAAACAAAACAGCATGTTCTCATCAGAAAATCTAAGGCCTCAAAAGCCTACAGGCGGCCATCCAAGGCCCAGCAGTTGGTCTCTGTTTGTCCAGAACAAGAGAGCGAGGAGGAGGAAATGGGACGTGTGGCTGATGCCTCTACAAGACCAGAGGAACCGGCTGGAGCCTGGCTGCCATTACTGAACGTCCTGATCAAAGACTCCACAGAAAGCTGCCATCTAGATGCAACGATGGGTCTCTCCTCGTACAGCACCAAGAAGAATGAAGAAAACCAAAAAGTCATGGAAACAATCAGTCCTAGTGACTGTTACACCATCCAATCTGCAGCCTATACGACTATGAGACCAGAAGAAATAGATGGTGCTCGGCTACTACTGTCAACCACTTGGAAGAGGATCTTAGTAGGAGATCCTGGATAGACAGGGGGAACAATGTGGAACAAAACTCAAAATCATTTGGAAAAAAAAAAAAAAAAGCCGGGAACAGGTTTACTGGCCCGATGGAGCCTGGTGGAACCACTGAGACTGGCCCCTAGCTGCCCTTCAGGTCTGGAATTGAACACACACCTGTAGCTTCCAGCCAAGCAGTAGACAGGCATACTAGTTGAGCATTTATCTGAGGTAGATACACTCCTTGGAGAGAACAAGTAAGAGAGAAAGAAGGGCTGCTCAAGCACAGGGAGACAGCTCAGGGGGTAGGAGTGCATGGAGGGATGGTCACAGGGAAGCGGTACCTATCGGGAGGAAGTGGGAGAGGAGATGTTGCATTGTGCTAAATAGTGGTCAATATCATGAGACAAAGTGTATGTGATCTGCTGTATGGAAAGTGTATTTTCTCTGTAAATTTTCACCCAAATCACAATAAAAAAAAAAAATTAAAAAAAAAAAAAAAAGACTCCGCAGAATCCTGATCAAAAAAGGAAGAATGCAGAACAGAATTTCAAGTTCTCATGGACCCCAGACTTCTTGGAACTAGGAAGACGAGATGAAGCCCTGAAACTACTGGCCTGAGATCACCTCTAACCTTCAACCAAAAATGTTCCCTGAAGTCGTCTTAAAACCAAATACTAGTTTAGCCAAACTGGTGAAGAATGTCTGCCTGGCACTACACTCCTTTTAAGATCTATCCATACGGGATCCAGGAGCTCGGGTGGCACAGTGCCTAAGGCACTTGACTGCTAACCAGAAGACTGGCGGTTCAAGCCCACCAGCCACTCATTCCTTGGAAGGAAGGTTGGGCAATCTACTTCCATAGTGATACTACCTCGGAAACCCAAGGAGGAGTCACTATGAGTCGGATCTGACTCGACGGCAGTGAGTTTGGCTTGGTTTTTATACAGGATCCAGCTGGTAACAACCTGAAAGGAACCTGAGGGGACAGTGAGCTTATGTTAATGGAAGGGAACTGCTCAGAAAAGGCGGGGAGGGTGTCATGGAGGTGGAAGAAGGGGTCATGCTGCTGACCATACCTGGACAAGGTGTTGGACAGGTGTGTGTGCGCTGTGTGTTATTTTCAACAACAAATAAAGTATTAAAAAGAGAGAGAGGGAAGCCTATGGTGGAGCCTGAGTAGAATAAAGTGAACTAATGTGAGTGGGGTGCTCCCTTGTGAACCCCAGTGTGGGGCCCACGTTCCTGCCTGCACTGCACCTTGATGACACGGCTCTTGAAACAGCCTGTGCACACAAGGAAGGGTTGCAGAGGCCTGGTGCTCTCAGGAGGCAGAGTGCTCCCAGAAACACTGGGCAGGAGGGCTGCGCAGGACATGTCAGTGCACTAGGGACACTGCCAGCATCCGCATCCCACCGCAAAGTAACATGGCTTATCTCGTGTGGTGATCACACCTCAGTACACGTGGACCAGATCAACCCCTCAGTGTGCACATGCTGTCGCACAGTAACAACCAGTTCACATCAAGTGCTGGCAGGGTGGAGGGCTGGCTTCTCGGAGCCCTCGAGCATCTAGGGACTAGTCAGCTCCTCCCTGCAGCAGGGAAGGTGGCCTGCATCTATCTGCTTGGTCACCCTGGTGACCAGTGGTGACAATGGCCTCAAATGCCCTCACCGTTTACCCAGGCAGGGCCCACAGGCCCACTGTACACAGGTTCCACATGAAGGAAGGGTCCCTCCCACAGCCCCAAGGACATTAGAGACCACTGGGCTAGAAAACCTAAGCCAACGATTTAGAAGGGATTTTATCAAAGCTGTGGAGCGACTTGTTGGCGCTGAAAAGAAACACATCTCAGTTCTGAAAGGAATACAGTAAGCCAAGATGCCAGTGTATGAGAGGGACAGTCATAAGTGCCACAGAGCAATGAATGCAACCGAGTAATGTGTCCCACACTGTGGGTGTCCTAGAGCAGTGAGCAAATCCAGCAAGAGCGTCATAGGGTAACAAGGATCCCAGAGTGTGAGCACCGCGGACTAGTGAGTGAAATCGAGCACAGCTGAGTATGAGTGTAAAACAGTAACACATGTAAGAGTAGTGAGTGTCTGAGAAGGTGAGGCTCCCAGAGCACCAAGTGCCACGGAGTGGAAAGCACCCTGGAGGAGGACTGCCTCAAGGGAGAAAGGAACGTGCAGTGGAAGGTGACCCCAGCCTGGACGCAGATGGCAGCTGCATCGTCCACCACGGGGTAACCTCACTGCAGGGCTGCCAGGTACACCCCCAGACCTGATGCCACAGCCAGCTATCCGGGCCCCAGGCAATGGGATCTGCCAGCAGCACAGTGAAAGCAGACAGGCCTCCCTCCCTGGTTCTCAGTCCCTGGGACAGGGAGAGAACGCTGGACTGTTGACCATTTTACTGTCACGTGGCTCACGTGACTATGACCCAGGAATACCCTTCTAAGAAATTCCTCTAGAGCTTCCCTCACGAGTCCCGACCCATGGCCTTCCTCAGCCTGCCCTAAGGCCAAGTGTGCAGGGACAGCGACCCAGGAGGAGCCCCGTGCACAGTTCTGACGGTGTGGGCAACGTGAGAACTGCACTTTTCCAGGTGGACGACGGCCCACTAGGGCAGATGCTGACTGGTGGTCTGGGCACAGAGCAGACCCAGGCTAAGGAAGCTGCCAGAGAAGGGCAGCCCGACCCCCTCCCTGAAGTTTTGGCCATCAATGTCTGTTACAGAATGTTTATTTAAGACAGTAACTCTTACCAAACTGGTAACAGCTAAAGAAAATCCTTAGGAATGAACAGATTTTAAAAAGTACGATAGGGAGATTCTAAGAAAGGCCCAAACTACTACCTGGCAGTAACCCGCAGAGTGAGCATCAGACTCCACTCCTGCCTCGGAAAACGTGCGCAGGGCCCTGAGCCGCAGCCAGCTGCGCCTGCGCCCCAGCCTCCCTGAGGAAGCCCTGTGCACACATCCACTAGAAAGTGGTCTCCAGAGGCCCACTGGGGAGAGCCAAGGGCGGTACCCAGCACTCAGAAGGTCGGACACACTGCCACGTAGGCAGTGTCCTGATCAGAAAGCTGCAGCAGGTGCCCAGGAAGAGCGACAGCCACGGGCACCACTCAGGATGTATGAGCTCCAGGCCAGGTGGGACCTCCAGAGAAAATGCCGCCCGACAGCATGCACTGATGCTACTTACAAAACGCTATTAAGAAATTCCACCTAAACATCATTTTCCTTTAAGGCACTTTAATAAATCCTAACAAAACGTGCCACAGATGGTCAGTGAAGTTAGGAGCACTGAAGTTAGCAATGGAAACGGGTCAGTTAAGAAGCATGTTAGTTATGGACCACACTAACCCTGACATGAAACAAAACCAGGGCTGGCTTACACTCTGAAGAGCCCGGACCCTCAATCAGCACGTAGGTGCTCACAGTGAAGCCAGCCCCCTTCCTGGCTCCTAGAAGCACGAGTGAGCCCAGGGCAGGGCAGCTGACAGGCCCTAGAGGGCAGGCCCCACACAGCGCAGCTGTACCCGCCGTGCTGGGGCTGCCGCAGGGGAGCTGGCGGAGCCCACGCCCGCCCCGTGCCGGCCGTGGGCTGTACTTACCCCGTTCCACTCTACGCTCATACTCACTTCCTCGCCGCCGTCGGGGCCGCTCTCGTACTTGACCACGTCCGCACTGAGGCTCTCCCGGCTGCGCCGCTTCTCTGAGCTCTCAGGGTCATTGAGCACTTCGGCCACTCTCTGCTTGTGTGCAGTGTCAAGACCCTGGGAGGGGACAACGGCACCGTCAGCTTGGATCTGTCTGCACAAAGGTCACGGACAAAGCACTAGCCCTTCATCCGTGCAGGGAGATCCCGAACAGTGGCCGCCAGAGTGAAGGCGGCCGTGCACGGGGACCGAGGGCTGCAGGCCCCACCGGCACCTGCTCGGTCAAACCAGGCGACACGGGAATGCACACAGGCAAGACTGGGGAACGTGCACCAAAGACCTGACAGCACGTGGAACGACGCACTCCAGTCCATGCCTTCTGTGCTGAAGCATCTGCCGCCTACACGCTATTAGAAACTCTTCAACAAATGAACGGATCGACAGGCAGACGGATGGGCGCGACACGTGGCAAGGCAAGGACAACGTGCCTTGAATAACAGGCTCCAGCGGGCAGCCCAGGCATGCATCACCTGAGGTTCGTCCGGGCAGTGCCCTGCTGCACACACATCCAGGATCACGCCAAGGTTTTGGTGCTGGTTGAAGGGAAAGCCACTCTCATTTTGTTTAGCATTTCCCCAAAATGGTTTGAAAGACCCCTCACTCCCAGAGTGAATGAGCGACAGGGCTCCAGAATACACCCCAGTCCCCACAGCGCCTCTTCCTCGACCTCCTCCTGGCTCATTCTACTACCCAGCAGCCCTGTAGCCTTTCACACCCCTCTGTTCCTGCTGCAGGCACTGGCCAGGCCAGTGTTTCTGGGCTCCCAGCTCCGGGCAGTGGTGACAGTGGCTGCCCACGGCCAAGAAGTAGTTGCACCAACTGGGTGCAAACCAGGCTTCTGGCACCCACAGCCCACTCCCCACCCAGTCCTCACAGTGACCTTTCTGCACCCCTATGCACACCACCCCAAGTGCCCAGACACACAGAAAGTCCTGACCAGGCTACTGGCACAGTCTTTGCCTGGCCCAGGAGCATGTCAGCGAGGCCGGCTTCCCATACCCAGTGGATACAGCATTCAGGCTTGGCCCAGGGGGCTCCTTTAAGTGTAAATACATTATGCTTATGGGGATTTAACCGGGTTGCATATGGACGGCCTGTAGATACTATGGTATTTGCCTGATGGCCTGTCTCCCAACACATATGGATGATAGGTGATGCCCACCTGTCCGTGGGTGTGAAGTTATGGGTGACAGGTGTGCCAAGCTCTAACTGCCCACAACCATGCCCACAACCAAGCACAGAAGGCACAGGGCACCTCAGGGGTGACTGCCCTCTGAGAGACCCAAAACATGAAGCACTTTCACCCATGCTGGTGGGGACAGGTGGGAGGACTAGTCCCTGACGCCAGCAAGTCTAAGCAGACACTCAGGAGATGGCCACACCCAAGCAGGGGCACCGAGTACTGTCCTCACCCTCAGAGGACCTTCCCCTTTTCACTACTGTCCCCCATTCTCTTCTGTACATGCTGTTTGGCAGGTAACCCTTATATCCTTGTAAGCAGGCAACACGGCATCAGGATTGGAAGAAGACTTACTAACAACCTGCGATATGCTGAAGACACAGCCTTGCCTGCTGACAGTGAAGATGACTCGAAGCACTTACTGAGGAAGACTAAAGACTACAGTCTGCAGTATGGATTACACCTCAACATCAAGCAAATAAAACTCCTCACGACTGGTCCAATAAGCAACATCATGATAAATGGAAAAAAGAGTGAAGTTTTCAGGGATTTCATTTTACTGGGATCTGCTGCAAAAGACCTCATTAAAGTGTTGAAAAGCAAAGATGTCACTTTGAGGACTAAGGTGCACCTGACCCAAACAATGGTATTTTTAATCACCCCATAAACATGTGAGAGCTGGACAATGAATAAGGAAGACCAAAGAACAATTGGTGCATTTGAATTATGGTGTTGGCAAATGATACTGAAAACACCACAGACTGCCAAAAGAGTGAACAAACTTGTCTTGAAGAAAGTAAAGAAGCAAGGATAGTGTGCCATCTTGCCTCACCTACTTTGGACCAGTCCCTGGAAAGGATATCATACGATAAAGTACAGGGTGAGTGAAAAAGACCCTCAAGGAGACAGACGGACACAGTGGCGGCAACAACGGACTCAAACATAGCAGTGACTGTGAGGACGGCGCAGGACCAGGCAGGGTTTCGTTCACAACGTGCGTGACATCGCTGTGAGTCAGAACCAACCTGACAGCACCCAACAACAGTGTATTACCCCGAGACGGGATGTCCGAGTTCCTCACCCACGGGGCAGAGTCGGGTGCGCTGGACAGGAGCCTAGCTCCGGGGGCCTGGCTGCTGTTGCCACTTACTCGCCTCCGGTCCGGCAGATGCTGCGCACAAGGACCTACCTGTCGACGCTACTCAGGCAGCGTCTGCTCTCTTCTCGGCTGCTGGCGATCAATCACACTACACACTTGGGGGCTCAACATGCTGCCGGTTCTTTGAAATGTTCTGGATGTTTGACAAGTTTTGTAACAAAATGAAGGGCAGGTGCTCAATTCCTAATGCTCAGTCCTCGGATGACTTCCACCTCCAAGATAATTACCAAGCTGCAGAATCATGGACTTTAAATCAGTGACGCGGCTTTCAAAACGAGCCACTGGTTTATGAAAGGCACGTGAGCAGCAAGAGGCACAGCTTGACAGCAGCCCAGCCTGCATCCTTCCAGTCTCCTCACTCCCACCCGGGTTACTGGGAACATGTCGCAAACGCTGCGGTAGTTCAGGCTGTGTGTCAACTTGGCTGGGCCTGGTTGAGTGGCTGGGCAGCTGGTGGTAGTTAGTCCCCATGAGGAGACTGGCAGTCAGCTCCATGGTGGGATCTACCACAAACAGCTGAGTAGCTGCCTTTGGGATGTGGTCTGCTTCCTGTATATAAGGAGAAGCCTTGGGAATGGTCTCTAGCCTATGGCATGTGCGGACCCTGCATGTAACCGTGTTGTTGTTCAGCAGCCTGCTATGTTCTGCCGACCTTGGGACTTACAGTGGACTTAAGTTAATGGCCTGCCATGTGGTTTGGTAACATCAGGACTATGCCTTTTTACTTGTCAACCTTGGGTATTTCAGCCTCAGCAGCCAGCAGCTGAGTGAAGAAACGCTTCTAGCTCCAGTGGGCTGGGAGCAAGAGGCAGAGCAAGACCCCAAGGTTGAGGGGCTTTCACCCCTAGAGCCTGGCACTTGAACTTGGACTTAAAGCCTCCAAATTGTAAAAATAAACTCCTGTTTATTAAGGCCATCCCATTTGTGGTATATTTCCTGTCAGAGTGGCACTAGGGAACCAGAACACAAGTTATCACCTCACTCCCACCTGGGTTACATGGAACCCGTTGCACGCCCCATCACCCCATTCCCACCTGAGCCACACGGACCCTTCAAGTGTTGTTCCCAAGGGTATGGCAGGGCCTTGTACAGACTGAGACATGAGAAGTTTATGTGCTAAAGGGACATTAATCCACACCACTGAAGTCAACGCTAACTCCCTCCCTGACGCCTCTCTGTCACTGGACAGCCACAGTGGGTGAAGTGTGTGGCGGACACAGCAGAGCACAACTGCCAGGCGTGGGGGGCATCTCCATGAAGGAGCACCGATTCTGCTCATAAACTCTCCGTCACTCATGGACGCTTGCTGACCTTTCAGTCCAAAGCCAGGCTGCTGACTTCATAGCCGCTGGTCCAGCCGCAAGAGCATCACGTGACAGCCACAGGGCTCAAAGCAGCGCGGCAGGCCAGCCACAGGGGCAGTGCAGGCTCGGGCGGGGCTCAGGCCTGCAGCCCCACAGCACCAGGCCAGGCTCCGGTCCTTAACCCCACCCAGTGCTCTCTGCACCATCTGAGGACGGAAAACGCCAAAGTGTCCAGAGAGAATGGGGGGCTGAAGAGAAAAAGCTTCCCTGCCCCCAGGAGCTGGGGGCCTCACTACTGCCCTCCAACGCTTTCCTGCTCTGATACTCTTGGGGGAGACTTTTCTGAAATAAAGAAACCTGGAAGTATGTATGGGCAGTTTAAATCCCAACCAAAAAGTGGCCAGAGAACCACCAAAGGGCCTATATCTGTTCCACTTGGGCAAAAACACACTCCTCTCGCTCAGTTCTAATGATACAGAACATGTGTGTGATAAATACAGATTAAAAAACCTTATTGCCCTCGGGTTGATTCCAACTCATAGCAACCCCGCAGGACAGAGTACAACTGCCCCCTAAGGTTGGTGTAAATTTTGACGGGAGCAGACCGCCTCATCGCTGTTCCCTGAAGCAGCTGGTGGGTTTGAACCACTGACCTTTCAAATAGCAGCTGAATACTTCAACCACTATGCCATCAGAGCTCCCTAATACACACACACACACACACACACACACACACACACACACCTTGTTCCAAACGCTGGTAACAAAGCTGCAAACGGAGGCATCTGACTTGCCTGTTTACGTGACCTCATAGCAGCTTCCTCCAAGGTCTCTGCAGCCTCAAACTTGCCCTGGCGTCGGTAGAGAGCACCGAGGTTTTTTAAAGTGGTCGTGACGGTCGGACTGTAAAGAAACACATGTGATACACGGAATGACTGTAAGATTTGGTCGGAGAGCCCGCACCACCCACAGTACACAGCCTGAGGACAAAGGCAGGCCCGGGCTCCAGCCTGAGGACCACAGCAGGCCTGGGTACAGTTCAAATCTCTTCGATTTCCAGGGCAACGTTTACACGTAAAATGTAGACGCGCCCTCCGTCTCATGCACCCTCCTCTCAGTGTTGTCTGTGACAACTCATATTCACCTTGAGGCCCTTGAAAGCTCCAAGGACAAAGCTCACACTGTATTGTATGTCCTGGGGAAGCCTGCCCCCCAGTCTCTGCAGCCCCACAGCCCACTGGGCACCCTCCGCAGACACTGTGTGTGAGCCCTGGAGGTAGCGGCTCCTGGAGGGTGCAGCACTGAGGACAGACACACCGTGTCTTCCACGCTGCCTCAAGCCCAGACGCCAAGAGGCAGAGCAGAGCAAAGCAGCATCTCAGTGAAACTGAGGTCACAGAATGAGCACGTCACATCCAGAGGAAACGACTGTGCACCGAGGACAGACAGCTGTGCTCCATGGCCCACGGGCCAGTCTACGACAAGTCCAGGGGATGGCAGTATGTCAGCTACTTGTGGCCACACTGCCTCGTCTGTGCCCCTCAGCTGAGGACAGACAGCTATGCTCCATGGCCCACAGGGCAGTCTATGACAAGTCCAGGGGGACAGCGACGTGTCAGGTGCGTATGGCCACACTGCCTCATCTGTGTCCCTCAGCTGAGGACGGACGGCTGTGCTCCGTGGCCCACAGGGCAGTCTACGACAAGTGTAGGGGGACAGCGACATGTCAGGTGCGTATGGCCACAATGCTCATCTGTGCCCCTCAGCTGTGTACATCTAGATGGCTGTGCTCTGCAGCCAACTGGGCTGTCTACAAACAATTCCTAGGGGACAGTGACACATCCTCAAAGCCGCCTGTGGTGAAACACACTGCTTCTTTCTTTTCTCATTTTCTCTGTTTACCTTGTTCATTCGAGACTGTGAGAAACTGTGAACTAGCTATTCCAGTTACATGAAAGCACACCATGTAACTGCCTACCATCACACCTGAAACTCACCTACTCCTGATCACAAGCTTTGGCTTCAGAATAACAGGGCTTAAATCTGGAAATCGGATCTGGTCCACAGGTCCCGGTACAAAACGTGGACACTGAGGCAGAGCAGACCTCAGTGTGTCAGGACCTGAGACAACGTCTCCTAGACATCTGACCTCACAGCAGGGATACACCCTTTGACATTTGCCCTCTTACTAACGACAGACACTTTCCTACAGAAATAAGCCCCTGAGGCGATTTCAGCAAGTGGGAAGGAGTGAAACATAAATGTAACTTATCCAGAGAGACGAGGGGCCCAGACAAGGGTCCTTATTCTCAGAAGTTTCCCAGAACACGGGGCTGCTGAGCCAGACCCCAGGAAAAGCAAAGTCAGGGTGGGACAGCAAAAGGGGAAGTGCTGCACTGGCAGTGGGGACAGGGACATGTGAGGTCACAGCCTGCACTGGGAGTGGGGGCAGGGACACGTCGGGGCACAGCGTGCACTGGGAGTGGGGACAGGGACACGTCGGGGCACAGCGTGCACTGAGAGTAGGGACACAGACACGTGGGGACACAGTGTGCACTGGGAGCAGGAACAGGGACACATGGGGGCACAGCATTCCCCAGAAGGGGGACACGGACACACAAGCAGGGGAGGTATAGCACGTGGAAAGAGCAACCCACGCAGCAGAACACAGAGCCTGGGAGCTGTCAGCACAGTGGGGTATGTGGAGCGCGCGTGCTGGTGTCTTCAGCATGCCGTGAGAACAGTGATCGTGGAGCCCCGGCCCTTGCAGGCCTGTGTGTTTTCCCATGAGTCTGCTGGAGGCTCCCTTAGGCCCTGCTCTTATTTATGTATCTGTCCATGTTCTGCATCACCTTGGTTTTCAACTAGGCAGTTACCCTTAACTGAATGATCTTACTGGGTGGATCCCCTTCCATGACAGTGGGTAGTGTACAACAATCTCAGTGCCCAGTTACTGCAGTTCTGACCAGTCAGGGGTTCTCAAAGCAGGCAGATGTGGGTGCAGGCGAATGGCAACGCTGTGAGGGGGGTCGCCCACCGGCTGCCCTGTCCTTAGGTGAAAAGACGCACCTGTCAACTTTGCAAGCTTTATACCAGCCACCGTACTCGCCAAAAGACGTCCCATCCTTCTGCTTTCCCTAAATTAGAAAACATAATTTCAAATAAGTCATGATTCTCAGCAGAGTCTATCTGACTGTGGAATCTCCCGGGACAGGACTTACTTTGCACTCCTCTCTTTCTTCAGCATGCATCCAAATGGGTTTATTCTCATCTAGGGAAGGAAAAGGACACCTTAGGAAAGAGAGCACCAGAGCCCACCGAGTAGGGCAGGAGCTGCCACCATTCATGACTGCAGGGTATGTGTCTTATTTTCATCTGAGGCCTCTTAACCATTCCACCTCACAACCTGAAGAGACAAAGTCTGCACTGGAGGAGAATGCCTCTGGGAGACAGAGCTGGACTACAAGGACAGGGTGAGACAGCCACTCATGGCTCACCGTGACTATCACATGCAGAAGTGCACACACACCCAGCTGGGGGGAAGCAACAGCTCACCACTGACAAGGGCCAAGACTCCTATGAGGTACTTTGTAATCTGGACTCCTCAATGATGCCTGCCAGTGTTTAGAATCTGAGGCACCCAGCAGTGAACAGTAAGTTATAAGATGTTGGAGGAAGAAAGTGAAAAGATACAAACCAGTAATGAAGGTAAACTGCTCATCCCAAAGACTGAGATTACTACAGGGCAACAGGGAGCAGCATGGCCACACACAGATCCAAGCTCCGTATCTAAGCCACAGGCAGCAGTGTGGCCACACATAGGTCCAGTCCCCATCATCTGAGTCAACAGGCAATAGTGTGGCCACACGTAGGTCCAGTCCCCATCATCTAAGTCAACAGGCAATAGTGTGGCCACACGTAGGTCCAGGCTCCATCATCTGAGTCAATAGGCAGCAGTGTAGCCACACATAGGTCCAGTCCCCATCATCTAAGTCAACAGGCAATAGTGTGGCCACACGTAGGTCCAGTCTCCATCATCTAAGTCAACAGGCAGCATGTGTGACCACACACAGGTCCAGGCTCCATCATCTAAGTCAACAGGCAGCAAGTGTGACCACACGTACATCTGATCTCCATCATCTAAGCCAACAGGTAGCATATATGACCACATAAAGGTCCAGTCTCCATATCTAAACCAACAGGCAGCAGCATGACCACACATAGGTCCAGGCTCCACCATCTAAGGCAACAGGCAAGTGTGACAACACGTACATCTGATCTCCATCATCTAAGTCAACAGGCAGCAGCGTGACCACACATAGGTCCAGTCTCCATCATCTAAGCAAACAGGCAGCATGTGTGACCACATAAAAGTCCAGTCTCCATATCTAAGCCAACAGGCAGCAGCATGACCACACACAGGTCCAGGCTCCACCATCTAAGTCAACAGGCATGTGTGACCATGTGTACATCTGATCTCCATCATCTAAGCCAACAGGCAGCAGTGTGACCACACAAAGGTCCAGTCTCCATATCTAAGCCAACAGGCAGCAGTGTGACTACACACAAGTCCAGGCTCTGTCATCTAAGTCAATAGGTAGCATCATGACCACACGTAGGTCCAGTTTCCATCATCTAAGTCAACAGGCAACAACGTGACCACACATACATCCAGTCTCCATATCTAAGTCAACAGGCGGTAGCATGACCACACATAGGTACAGGTTCCATCACCTAAGCCAACAGGCATCAGTGTGACCACATGTAGGTCCAGTCTCTGTATCTAAGCCAACAGGCAGCAGCGGGACCGCACGTAGGTCCAAGCTCCATCATCTGAGTCAACAGGCAGCAGCGTGAACACATATAGGTCCTGGCTCATCACCTAAGTCAAAAGGTAGTAGTATGACCACACGTAGGTCCAGGATCCGTCATCTAAGCCAACAGGCATCAGCATGACCACACATGGGTCCAGGCTCCACCATCTAAGTCAACAGGCAGCAGCGTGACCACACACAGGTCCAGGCTCCATCATCTAAGTCAACAGGCAGCAAGTGTGACCACACGTACATCTGATCTCCATCATGTAAGTCAACAGTCAGCATCATGACCACACGTAAGTCCAGGCTCCATCATCTAGATCAACAGGCACAGAAGGAAGGAAAGGCAAAAATGCCAAGAGGCTACTACTTGGTGATGGCGCTACAGTGATATCACATTCCTACCCTGAGGATCTGTCACAGGCGCTGAAGGGAAATAGCCAGGGACCGATCCCAGTCCCACCATTAGCTGCAAAATTGCAGACTGTAAAATTCCTTGCTTCTAAAATGGGGTGATGACTGATCCACCCCACCAAGCTGCTGTGAGCTTAAGTAAGGTAGCAGGTTCAACAGTTCATCTTAGGGCCCAGTATGTGAGTGGATCACAAACAATGAGGGTCATGCCAATGGCATTGCACAGGAGAAGAGTGAGGCTAGTGTGGGATACTGTTTTCAAAAGAGGGAACACTTCCTCACACTGCTATTTACTGCACGCTTAGTGGCAGCCCCCGAAACCGTTGTGCTGCTAGAATGCTTGTGTGTGCACCATTAACAAAGCTCAACTCCCGAGACACTGCAGGCCACCGATTTGAATCCCTGCCCTACAAGTGTCATGGGGCCCGTATGACAGTGAAGGTCCAGAGGGACCCAGTGCATCTTCCCTGAGGGGGAACAAGGCCCTGCTGGTCTCCGCTCTAATGCTTCTTGAAGGAGAAATCCAGGAGAGAGACACTGCTTCTAACCAGAACCCAGTGATCTTGTCCTGGGGCCACAGCTTCACCAGGAAGCAGCCAGCACCTTATAGGGAAGCACCCCCCAATCATCATTTCTGAGCAGTGGCACCAGCAGGTGGCCTGGACATTCCAAACCCAGCACAGCTCTGCAGTCAGATAATGGGTAGCATCTCCCTACATGTGGAGCCCTCCTGTAAACCAGTGTGTTAACCCTGCCACCCAAGCAGACTACACCTCAGGATGGTGAACCTGAAGCCAGAGACACACAGCTCCACTTACGAAGAGGCAATCATGAATAAAAAATGGGTCCGTCCAAAAAGGGTCCATCCAAAACCAAAAGTGATTTCTGTATGCAATAAAGAAAGCCTGAGTCCCCAAAGATGCCTCTGAACTCAGCACCTGATGGACCCTGGTCTCCTGCACCAAAGTGACGAGAGCCCTGTTCTGACCTCCAGGTGGAACGGAACTCAGCAAGCCATTCAAACCCCATGAAGCATCTATTCCACTTCCAGCACCTGAAGGACTACAAAAAAGAGGCACAGTCTGGGCTCCTGAAGAGGGTACAACAGCCAGTAGGTTTAGGCTGGACTGAGTGTGTACTCCGGACCGGTTCCCAAGGAGTGGTGACCACACTGCAGGTCCCGGGAGCACACACTGGCGAGTTAAAGAACAACTCTAGCAGCATGGCTGGCTCCGAGGCAGTTTTCTGGCTTTAGGGCACCTAGGTCGTGCCTCGAAGGCAACATGGAGTTTGGGTTCTCACTGCAGAGGAAGGGAGTGGACATGGTGGGAGCCGGGCAGAGGGAGGCAGCACCCTGTCAAGGAGTGCCAGGCACACCTCTGCCATGGGTGGGCCATCAGTGCACCCAGGGAGCCACATGGCACAGGAGTGTTCAAGGGGTGAATGGAGGAGTAAACCAGTGAACAGGCAGTGAAGGGCGTGCTAACACTTCCAAGCATTTTTAGAAAACTCTCCCTGAAACTGAAATCACGATCGGCCTGCAAACAGTGCAGCCTCGTTCAGCTGGAGTCACTGCTTTAAGGCACACCCAGTGCACACGAGCCTAACAGGAGGGTGCTTCTTACCGTCTACAGAACCAAACTCCCTCTCGTGTGCACGCGTGAGAATCTCCTTGTATAGCGTTTCTGCTTGTTTGAACTTCCCTTGCTTCAGATAGCAGGAGGCCTCAAAAGGAAAGACAGACAGCAGTTAGCATCTCTGGTCTACACAGCAAGCAGACACCGTGTGCCCAGGTTACAGGACAGGGGACAGCGACGCTGGCAGCCAGCACGTGCTTGGCAGCTGGTCTCCTGCCAACCCACCAGGTTGTTCTTTGTCTTGGCCACGTTGGGGTCGTCAGGCCCCAGCTTGGTCTGGTAGATCTCGAGGGCGCGCTGGTAGTAATACTCCACCTCCTCGTACTTGCCCTGGTTCTGGCACAGCAAGGCCAGGTTGTTCAGCTGCTTTGCCACATCTGGGTGGTCCTTGCCTAGGACCTGGGGGTGAAAACGGGGAAGTCAAACATCTGCTGCCTTCACTGTGTCCAATCGACTCCCACCCTCTGCAAGAGGAGTTTCCCGACACAGCGGTGACGCTGCCACACGCCAGCCTTACCGTCCTGTGCTGGCCCCACCAGGGAACAGTAAGAGCCCACGTCAGCCAGCACGGAGTAGCCCCTGACTGGGGCTGGGAGATGCCAACACTCTAGTGTTTTAACTCACTAACTGACCAACAAGCCTACCAGGCAGGGAACAGCATCGCACATACTCTGAAAATGAGGAAGGCCATGTTAATTTGATTGCCACGCTCCAGAAGACCCCAGACTTAAACCCAGACCTTCCTGACCCTAGGGGTTCTGGTGGCACAGTGCTTAAAGCCTTCGGCTGCAAACCAGAAGGTCTGCGGTTCAAATCTGCCAGCTGGTCCTCAGGAGAAAGATGAGGCAGTCTGCTTCTGTAAGGACTGACAGCTTCGGAAACCCCGTAAGGCAGTTCTGCTCTGCCCTCTAGGGGCACCATGAGGTGGAACTCCGTGTGACAGTGGGGTTTTCTGTTTTGGTTTTGGTTTTCTGCCTCTAAAACCTCATAACTACTGGAGGGTTAACAAGTTCCTGAGCACAAGCCTCCAAAGTAAAGTTGAAACTTCACTCAGCCCTCACTGTCCCTTCACGATGGGACCCTCATCCCATGTTCTTGCTCCGTCTCATTCCCAGCTGCACCATCTGCTGCCCCAGAAGCCAGGAATGCTCTGCCCCTCAGTTCTGTGGTCAAAGGTCATCTCTCAGAGGGGACCTGCCTTCACCTCACCCCCACCCAGTGGCCTCCCCAGCTGGCAGTCACCTGCAAGACTTACTACCTGGAATTATGTTCTTTTTCTGCATGTTTAGTGGACTATCGCATGACCCCACCCGTTACGATGTGAGGCTGTTGTCCTCCCCACTGTAACCTCCACATCCAGAAAGGGGATGGCACTCAGATGGAAGCCCAACTAGGACATCCCACCTTCAGACTCCACAGCATGTCACTCCCTCAGTCTGTGCCCAGGGCGGCCTATCCCCACCTCTCCCAGCCCCTACCGTCCTCTGGAGCCACTCACAGCCCCACAGGCCCTGGTCTCTCCCAGCACCGGGCCCTCCTCAGGCCTGACTGGGTTTCCATTAATCAGTGGCTAAAGTCCTCAGGCAGGGCTTGCCAAGAGAAAGAATGACAGCAAACAAATGGACGTGGAGGACCATCAGTGACACTTCACAGTCCTTCCACTTGACATGTGCGTGTCTCCCTGTGACCCCAACTAACCAAAAAACCACTCACTGCCAGGCAGCCAGTCCGCCTCACAGCCACACTGCCGCCATCTCAAGGCAGCAGTGCCAGGAGATGACCGCACGACACCCTCAAGCTGCGTGATCCACAAGCAAGCCCCTCTTACAATCCTCCCCCACTCCCTTGCCACATAGCTCAAAATTTAGCGCCTGTCTCTAGGTATCCATTACCCTGATAAAGGACAAAAACGCCAGGGAGGGGCCTGTCCCAGAAAGAAACAGAGCTCGGACTGCAGACTCCTGGCCCAATAACCATGCCACCCTGTACAGAGCACTGCTGAAAGCCTCAATCGCTTTTTCAAAACCTAATTCCACAAACTGCAGAAGACGGTGTTAAATATCCAGGAATACCCCTAATTCCAGACCCCTTTCCACAACCTCCATTAACAGCAGCAAGCGCATAACTGACAAAGCGTTATGCTGAATATGGAAAAATATCACCTTACGATGTGCCTGCAAACGCAGTGAAGTCATCACCTCTGGAAAGAGTGATTTCATTTTTAAGTTCACAAAGCATATTCTGCAAACACACTTGTATACTGTCGTGTTTTCTTACTGACAACCACCTGCTTGCCCCATTGTCAGATGAAATGTTTCCTGGCCACATGGGGCTCAGGTCTCCGTACTGTGAACAGCCAGCCCTCCCGGAAGGACCTCAGTCAGCCACTTGTGCAGCCAATCAGGCTTGGTTCTGTGGGCTGCCTGCCCACAGATGGTCAGTAACAACAGGTCACAGAGGCCGTTTCTCAAAGCCTAACAGTCAGTATGAGCAGGAAGCGTGGTCCTGCTGGCACCCACCTTCTCTCTGATCTCCAGAGCCCTCTTGCACAGCGGCTCTGCCTCCTTGTACTTCCCTCTTTTACCGTAGAGCACGGCAAGGTTATTGAGAGTCGCCGCCACCTGTGGAGACCAGAAGGCTATTCAGAAGGGCCGACCTAGCAACACACAGAGCATGGACAACATTCAGTACAGGGCAGCACTCGTGACTGGAGAGAGAACACAACCTCGGGTAGGAGCAGAAGAGTACCCCACAGGGACGCAGACAGATCAGAGACAGCTACCGTGCCGGAGTGAGAATGACAGAAATCAGCGTCCAGAGCACGGCCTTGATTTTTATTTCATTTCACTGGAAGCTACAAAGCCAACCACGACTTGGATCAGCATGAAAAATCTGACCAGATTTTAATAAAACGTCAGCACAAATTCTTTTGCAAAAAATTTATAGTACATGCGATTTGATTTAGGATCAAAAACAGGTACGTGAGGGTTTTGGGGCAGTGGTCGTAGACAGATGAAGTGTATGCTGGCGTGAGCTGACCGTCAGAGTCCCCACACGACCACTTACCATCAGCGTATGTGAGTGAAGACCTCCTACCTGCAGCCCGTGAGAAAGCAGCTCTTAAACCTTCCCTGGAGGGTTTAACATTCCTATGAGTTGGGTGAAAAGCATCCCAGGGAAACCAAACAGGACAGGGGTAACAGCAGCAGACATACGAACCGCAGGGTGGTCTTTGCCCAGGGTCTTCTCACGGATGGCCAATGCATCGTTCAGAAGATTGGCAGCATCTTTGTATTTATTCTGATCCCTGAAGTGAAAAACACACATCAAGTGTTTCACGTGTAGCTTACAAGGTCATCTTTTGTAAACATCATTTTCAAACTCCGAAATAAAAGCTAAGCTTTGCCTACTGACAAGTAGAAGTCAGTAATTCCAACTGTTTAACCACCAGCCAACCCTGTGAGGGCAAGGGGCAAGGAGGAAACGCCTCAGGAGCGGACTGCAAGGTGAGCTGGGAGTTGGGCCAGCACAGATCCCACCAGCTCCCCTGCTGCCAAGCTCTCTGGCCTGGCCCCCTCAGCCCACATGCCCCAAGCTAAATCACAGGTCACCCAGTTCCTACCCAGCAGTGTTGCTCTGAGGATTAAATGGCCCAGTAAGTGGGGCAGTACAGACAGGACAGGGTCGGGTCTGGCTCTGCCAGTGAACAGCCGTGCAACTTTGGAAATACCAAGCAACGTCCCAGCGTCCCTGTGCTGTGGCTGTAAACGAAATGCACTCCCTGCTCAGTGCTGCTGTGAGAATTAAGATGGCAATGACATGCTACACTGATCATGAAAAGGTCTTTTGAAAAACAGCAAATAAAGTATCCTGACTTAAGAATACTGATGGGGCAATGGTAAACACTCATCTGCTAACCAAAAAGTTAGTGGTTCAAACCCACCAGACACTCCATGGGATAAAGAAGTGGTAGTCTGTTTCTGAAAACATTAAATAGTCTTGTAAACCCAATGGGCAGGTGCTACCCTACAGGGTCACTGTGAACCGCCATCAGTGGGACAGCAAGGTTTTAGGTTTTATCTTGGCCGACTACACAACTGGCACCATTTTCATGAGTATAGAGACATGAAGGGTCTTTCTGACTCTGCTCAACAGACACTGTGACTCAGACCCTCCCACCACCAACAAGGGAGCTCTGGTAGCATAGTGGCTAAGGCACTTGACTGCTAACCAGAAGGCGGGCAGTTCAAACCCACCAGCCACTCCTCGGAAGGAAGATGGGGTAATCTACTTCTGTAGTGATACTGCCTCGGAAACCCAAGGAGGGGTCGCTATGAGTCGGGTCCGACTCGACGTCACATAACAACCACCACCACTACCACCACCACCACCAAGGCTGACACAAGAGGCTGGTGAGACTGAGATCCTCCCTCCTACTCTGAGCGCTGGCAGCCACACGGCCAGGCCTGGCCCTGGGACTGGGCCCTACAAGCCCCTGAACCCTGGCCAAATGCACTATCTGGTGGTTCCTCATTACCCTGTTAACATATCACATGCTGCTGCCAACTTCTGAAAGCCCAAGGGTGTGGGGAAGTTTCAAAAACGAGTCACCACAATGAAAAAAAAAAAAGATTACCCTAAGAGCGTGGCAAGGACTCAGCAAGACAGCACCTAAAGCACATGTGTAAACCGCCTGCTCAGCAAACATTTTCAGCAAGGTCAGCTGAGCCCTAGTGCATGTCTTAGGGGTGGCCCCCTTTTCAGAGCCACACAGCCCTGTCAGGAATCATCAAATGTCTATCCTATGCTTAACCTGTTTGAGGACTGATCCTGAGAGAAAAGAATCCAAATACTCAACAAAACTCATCAAGGTGTTCATCGGAATGCTCTTGGCCAAAGTGAAAGCATTCCACTGGATGGCCCATGAAGACAGAAATGCAGCCACAGGAGGAATGTTAACACGGCCAGCCAACCCAGGGTCAGCACCAGTGCTAAAACAGGATGGAAACACTGGACTGAAGAGCACGAGGGTCAGCACAGCATGTGCACACTGCAATACCTGCCAAATGTTGAAGAACTACACGAGAAGGCTACTGTGTTCCCAGTGCTTAGCTCTGTTCACGGCTTTCTATGTGGTCCAACATCTCTGCAAGAGTATTTTACAAACAGGAAAAATACCTAAAACAAAGGAATCGTGGTCTTTGTGTATATTTTTCTTATCCAGTCACATAGGCAACAGCATACACTGTTCGTGGGCAAAGACACGGAAAAGTCTTTCGAGAAGAAACTTAGCATTATCTGTGAAGACTAAAGCAAGTTCACAAGAATGAAAACATGGAGTTCCGGTAAGATGGCGAAATAGGCAGACAGACTGTGCAGACCCTCTTCAACAAAGAAAAGGGGAACCAATTAACACAGATACAGAGGATAAGCCTGGACCCTGAACCTTGAAGGGAATGATACAGAAGTAGACTAACCTCCAACTAGCAGGAGAATTTGCATGAAAACACCAAAAAAAGAGACATACAGACCTGCAGTCTGGCAGCAATCCTGAGCAATCCTGACGACACAGACAGCTTGGAGAGTCCCAAGTGCTGGCAGGATCTAAGACTTAATCTAAAAATCAGCCCTGCTAGCCAAGGACTGCACAGAGGACTGCTCTGGTGGCTGGGGAATAAACGGAAAAGGTGAAGAGAAAGGCAGGCTGAGCTGTGGACTTTTGCCAGTCTGGAGGTCACCGCCATTTTGAAGGTTTAAAAGCAGCTTGACTATTTTGGATATTTAAAGAGACATCACACTTGCAGATTCCTGGGGCTTAAGAACACATTCTGCTTTTCAGCAACCCCAGGGTCACTCTGGACCTGCAAGACTGAAAAGTTTTTTTGATGGTTATTCAGTTGTATTGTGTCTAACTAAGTGGGAGACAACAACAGTCCCCATAAGACACAACTACACCCACAGCTCCTGCAACTTCACTTACTGAACAAAAGCCACTACCTCCTTCTCCACCAACGGGCCAACGATAAAAAACCACCAAGAAGAGCCTGAATCACCCTTGACTGCTCTTCACAAACAGTTAACAGAAATCTAAATACAACAATGCAACAATGACTCAGAGACAACAGACCATCACAGTCCACACAAAGAAGCAAGATAAAGTGGTAGAAACAGAGCAGGATACAGACCCAGAACACATCCCTGAGGAAGAAGCAACATTGGAGCTCTCCAATAAGGAATTCAAAAGAATTATATTTAGGTATCTTCAAAGGATTAAGAGACAGACCAAAGAAAACACAGAAAAAACCCTAGAAGAATTTTGAAGAAAATACAAGAACAAAATGACAAAATAAATGGAAAAATTAGAAATGATTCTAAATCTACAGACAGAAATCCAGAAGATTAATACTAAATTGTCAGATAACACATTGGAAGGGCAAAGGAGCAGAACTGATGTGACGGAAGACAGAACTAATGAGACTGAAGACAAATACCTGAATTCTTCTTTGAAAGGGATCAATCAGAAAAAAAATCAAAACAAAATGAAGAAAGCCTAAGGTTCATGTGGGATACCATCAAAAGGAATAACTTACGTGTCACTGGAATTCCAGAACAGGAAGAGAAAAACAAAACCACTGAGAAAATT
>NW_006921715.1:6464201-6465268 GCF_000298275.1 Orycteropus afer afer | reverse complement strand
AAATCCATTAAATGGGGAAGAGAATGTTTGTTTAATAAATAGTGCTGGGAAAACTGGATATCCATTTGCAGAAAAATGAAACAAGATCTGTACCTCACACCATACACAAAAATGAACTCCAGATGGATCAAAGATTTACATGTGAAACCTAAAACTATAGACTTCCTCAAGTAAAAACTAAGGGTAAATTTAGGGGCCTTATTAATATTTGTCATAAATAGACTATCAAGCATAACCCAAAATGCACAAATAGCAGAAGAGAAACTAGATGAATGGGATCTTCTAAAAATTACATTTTTATGTGCTTCAAAAGACTTCTCCAAGAGTCAAAAAAAGAACCTACATACTGGGAAAAAATATTTGGCAATGACATATCTGACAAGGGACTTAACTCCAGAATTTATAGAAAACTCTAACACCTCAGTAACAAAAAGACAAATAATCCAATTAAAAAATGGGCATTAGACACGAATAGACACTTCACCAAGGAGGATATTCAAGCCGCCAACAAACATATGAAGAAATGCTCACGATCACTAGCCATTGGAGAGATGCAAATCAAAACAACAATGAGATACCATCTTGCTCCAGCACTAGTAGCAAAGTTCAACAAGGCACAAAATAACAAATGCTGGCCAGGATGTGGAGAGATTGGGACTCTTGTATACTGCTGGTGGGACTGTAAAATGGTATAACCACTGTGGAAAGTAGTATGGCGATTCCTTCAAAAGCTAGAATTAGAAATACCATTTGACCCAGCCATTCCATTACTAGGTATATATCCTAAACAAGGGAGAACTATGACAAGAACAGACACATGCATACCCATGTTCATCACAGCACTATTTACAACAGCCAAAAGATGGAAACAACCTAGGTTTCCATCAACTGAGGAATGGATAAGCAAACTTTGGTACATACACACAATGGAATACTATGCAACCTTAAAGAATAACCTAGAATCTGCAAAACACCACACATAACGTGGATGAACCTGGAGAACATTATCCTGAGTGAAGTAAGTCAATCACAGAAGAGCAAATATTGTATTAGTCCATTATTATAAA
>NW_006921715.1:6440746-6462821 GCF_000298275.1 Orycteropus afer afer | reverse complement strand
GATGGGAAAGGAAGAAAAGACCAAAACGAGTGTCAAAAGAGACTTTGAAACTGGCTCTTGGATGGAGAGTAGCTAAAGCAAAAGGAAGAAATGTTGAAATAAAAGAGATGAACAGAAGATTTCAAAGAGCAGCTCGAGAAGACAAAGCCAATTATTATAATGAAATATGCAAAGATCTGGAATTAGAAAACCAGAAAGAAAGAACACACTCAGCATTTCTCACGCTGAAAGAACTGAAGAAAAAATTAGAACCTAGAATTACAATAATGAAAGATGCTATGGGCAAAATACTGAACGATGCAGGAACCATCAAAAGAAGATGGAAGGAATACACAGAGTGACTGAACCAAAAAGAACTGGTCGATCTTCATTTCAGGAGGTGGCATATGATCAAGAACTAATGGTACTGAAGGAAGAAGTCAAATCTTCACTGAAGGAACTGGCAAAAAACAAGGCTCCTGGAATTGACAGAATACGCATTGAGATGTTTCAACAAAGAGACTTGAGGCAGTCACTCATTTATGCCAGGAGATTTGGAAGACAGCTACCAGCCAACTGACCAGAAGAGATCCATATTAGTGCCCATTCCAAAGAAAGGTGATCCCACAGAATGCAGAAATTATCTAACAATATCATTAATGCCACATACAAGTAAAATCTTGCTGAAGATAATTCAAAAATGGTTGCAGCAGTATATTGACAGGGAACTTCTAGAAATGCAAGTTGTATTCAGAAGAGGATGGGGAACAGGGGATATTTCTGATGCCAGATGGATCTTTGCTAAAAGCAAAGAATACCAGACAGATATTAACCTGTGTTTTATTGACTATGCAAAAGCATTTGACTGGGTGGATCATAACAAATTGCACATAACATTGTAACCAATGGGAATTCCACAACACTTAACTGTACTCACGAGGAATCCGTACATAGCCCAGGAGGCTGTCATGTGAACAGAAGAGGACACTGCATGGTTTAAAATCAGGAAGGCTGTGCGTCAGGGTTGTATCCTTTCACCATATTTATTCAATCTGTATACTGAGCAAATAATCCAAGAAGCTGGACAATATGAAGAAGAATGTGGCATCAGGATTGGAGGAAGGCTCATTAACAATCTGGGATACGCAAGTGACAAAACCTTGTTTGCTGAAGTGGATATGACCTGAAGCACTTACTGATGAAGATCATCGACTAGAGCCTTCAGTATGGATTACATCTTAATGTAAAGAAAACAAAAACCCTCACAACGAGACCAGTAAGCAACATAATGATAAATGGAGAAAAGACTAAAGTTGTCAAAGATTTCATTCTAATTGGATCCACAATCAACACCCATGGAAGCAGCAGTCAAGAAATCACATGTCGTACTGCACTGGGCAAATCTACTGCAAAAGATCTCTTTAAAGTGCTAAAGAGCAAAGGTGTTCCTTTGAAGACTACGGTGCACCTGACCAAAGGCATGGTATTTTCAATCACCTCATATGCCCGTGAAAGCTGGACAATAAATAAGGGAGACCAAAGAACTGACACCTTTGAATTGTGGTGTTGGCAGAGAATACTGAAAAGACCATGACCCGCCAGAGTAACAAACAAGTCTACCCTGGATGAGGCACAGCCAGGATGCTCCTTAGAAGTGTCAATGGCCAGATTTCATCTCACCTACTGGTCATGTCATCACAAGGGACGAGTCCCTGGAGAAGCATTTCATGCTTGGTAGAGTGGAGAGTCACAGAAGAAGGGGAAAGGCCCTCCACGAGATGGATGGCCACAGTGGCTGCAATCCTGGGCTCAAGCATGCCAACGACCGTGAGGACAGCAAAGGACAGGTGGTACTCCGTTGCTTTGCACGGGGTTGCTGAGGGTCAGTGCAGACTCAACCGCACCTCACAACCACCACCTGAAGATTTTCCATGTGATACCTGCACCCAGAAAAGTCCTGCAGTACTGTGACAGTAAAAACTGGTAAACTACCTACATGTCCTTCAGAAGGGGGTCAGATACACTCTACTGCCCATGAGCAGAGCACGGTGGGCTGGGCACAAGCTGTGTCAGCAGCAGACTGCAGGGACGGCCCCTTGTCACACAGTGCAGCGTGGGTGCCGTTCTCTTCCTGGGGTTTTATTCTTTTGTATTTTAATACTCTTTGGAAAAAAGCACTTATCCACATGGACTGTGGATCACTCTATTTCTCTCCCAGTATCACTGGCCTCATGTCTCTCCACCCCCACCCCACTGTCCTTGACCTTGCTCTGAGTCCTACTGTCAGTCACATCCCCAAGTCCCCAACAAGCCCATAACTGGTCACTTCTCTTCTAGGCCCAGCCACCATCCAATCTGTACTTGCTGCTCCTGCTGCCCTCCGGCTCAACCAAGCCCAGCCTTCTTCCAGCCCACCTGCCATGGGTCAGAGCTACCCTAGCACCGTGGTGCCCACCTCCACCTGCTGAAAGCTACCAATCCTCCAGGGTCCAGTGCACTGTGCCCTCCTCCATCACCTCCTCCTAAACCCACTCAAACTGGTAGAACTCTCTCTGTCCTGGTCGGAGTTCTGTATTCATTATTAACACAGCACACACTCCCTGTTTCTATAATTAAGTGTGGCTATCAACAGTGCATTCTCCAAACAGGCAATCAGTACCCCCTGCCATAGACTGAGGTAATGCTCCTACCTGGTTTGGATCTCCTGTCTGCCGGCACTTGCCACAGAACCCGCTGAACCCGACCTTGACCTGAACCCCTTGCTATCTGCAGAGACGTGGATGAGGCCAGGAAAGAGTTTACACGGGCTGCCACGTGTTCAAGTGCAAACTCCTGAACAGTAACCTTAAGACAACAACGAAGCACTACCTGTACACCAGGGCCAGGATGTTCAGCATGGTGGCCACGTCCGGGTGGTCGTGCCCAGACGTCTTCTCCAGGTCCTCCAGGGCCTGCTTGCAGAGGGGCACAGCAACCTCGTAGCGGCCCTGTGACGCGTACTGGATGACGAGGTTGTGCAGGGTACGCAGCCGTGCGGGGATCTCGTAGCCGCCCTGCTGGGCCGCGGCCGCTGCACTGCTGTGCTGCTGCTGGACTGTGGGGCAGGTGAGAGAGAGGGGGCTCAGGGGCCACCAGGCCGCGCAGCCTCCGACGCCCGCCCTGGCCTCTGCTCCTCCCCGGGACCCCTCAGGCATGCTGGGTAATTCAGTAACTCGGGGGGCGGGGGACTTCTCCTGGCACCATGAAAACTAATCGAGAGAGAGTTACACTGACTTTGTTCACCCTGTAAGAACCACACGGACATGTCCCACTTGTCCCCACACACACCTGTGTTCTAGGCTCTGGCCTAATACAGTCTGTGCCAGTAGTCCCAGGGTACAACTGAGTTCCGTTCCTAAATGTCTTTAAGAATTCACACAGGAGTCCAACCTGGTGCATAGGGTTCCTACTTGGCCTCACTTTAATGTAAGAAAAGGAGTTCTGGGGATACACTGGGTAAAGCATTTGGCTGCTAACCAGAAGGTTGGTGGTTCAAGCTGCTCCATGGAAGAAAGACAGGGCAATCTACTTCTATCAAGATTTACCACCTCGGAAACTCAGTGAAGGTTGCTATGCATCAGAATCGACTCAATGGCAGTGAGTTTGATTTTGGTTTAGTGTAAGAAAATGCTTGAAGTCTTACCAATGATTTCAAAGCTCTGTGTGCAGCAAGTGAAGGGGACAGTGAAGAATTTGTTGTGAGTAGGAGGTTTCTACAACCAATGAGGGCAAATTCACATAACATTAAAGAAAGGCTTCCAAGACAGCGTGGCCCACTCAAATATGGTAGCTGACGACACCACTTTGAACACGTATGGCTCTCCACAGTTCTGTCATAATCCAGTCTCACAAATCAGGCTCCTCAAAGGGTTCACCACACCGCTTCCAGTCTCCCTTTCCTGGGCTTCGACCCTAACTGTCCTCTTTTGGTTACCAGGACAAATCACCCGAACTGTAAAAATCTGCATCATGGGCACTGACAGAACCAAGTCGAAGGCCTGCATCAAGGGCCGGGAGGGTCCATCTGTCAGTCAGACGTCTGTAACCCGGGGACCACCTATATCCCCCAAACCAAAAACTGCTGTATATTCTTTTGAGAAAACCAATACATCTATAAGACTAAAGGCAACAGAGATGTGCACCCACTAATGGTGACAGTTACACCCCAAAGGGAAAGGCCTTTTGCTCAGACAGGGCACGTCACTCACTGCCTTGTCCGGGCTCATCCTCGTCATTGGGGAAGAGGTCGTCCAGAGGCTCTTTGGTAGAATCAGTGTCTTTGTCCTCCTGTAAGACAACAGAACTGCCCATAAGTCTGACAAGTACCCCAACTCCTCACTGAAAGGCTTGGTGGAGAACGCACTCTAATGACAGCAGTTAGGAGAAAGGTCCACGCCTAAGAGAACTGGACTCTCTTCCACAGCTGGTTCCCCAAGCTGCTCAGCACAGGACACAAAGTCTATGGGACTAGGATAGAAGACTCATCCGGGCCCTGAGTAGCAAGCACACCATCCCCCCACATCCACGCCCTGTATGCTCAGGAGGTACAGGAAGGCGGGGAAACCTTACCTGAGATGAAATCTCAGTTAGAAACCAAGTCTGTAAAAGCACTCAGTGGTGCCCTGATGGCCATGGACGTGGAGGGGCTACCCTGCTTCCTCTGCCCGTGACGTCTACCCCACTCAGCACCCACACAGCCCTGTGTGGGCGGAACTGTGCCCCAGTAAGACAAGTTGTGGTCCCAGCCCTGCACTGGGAAATAGGAATGTGTTTGGGAAACAGGTTTCCTTTGCAGATATTATCAGATAAGGTAATCACAGCAAAGGGGGTGGGGCCTAATGCCAACTTCTGAGTGGTGTCTAACAAAAAAGGACAGGGGAAGGCCACCAATGGGGGAAGGTCATCCACATGGGCAAGACCGCCAGTAGGGGAGAAGGCTGCCAGGAGGGGGATGGCCGCCCACAGGGAGAAGACTGCCCACAGGGGGAAGGCTGTCCGCAGGAAGATGGCACATGAGAAAGCTTTCATAAGGTAAGGAGTGCCAGGCACAGAAAGGGACAAAGAGAAGCTCTTCCCTGACAGAGAGGGCATGGCTGTGTTGACCCTCTGAATCTGGACTCCTAGCTCCAGACGATAAATTTCTGTTCTTATTTAAAGCCCACGAGGGAGCCCAGGGGGTGCAGTGGTTAAACTGCCTGACTACTAACCAAGTCAGTGGTTCGAACCAACCCCAGAGGAAAAAGACGTGGCGGTTGGCTTCCGTGAAGATGACAGCCTTGGAACCCTACGGAGCAGGTTCCTAAGTCCTCTAGGGGTGCTGTGAGTCAGTATCAACTCCACAGCAGTGGGTTAGGTTGGGTTTCAAGCAGCCACAGTGTGCTGACTGGTCACGGCAGCCTTAGAACACACAATCCCTACGAGCAGTTTCCGAACTTGCAGCTTTAACTCTCTGATCCAGATCTTGCCACAAACAGCCAGGCCAGGTATAAAGCAGTGTCACTGATGGGACAGATGAACGGTCTGCCTCTCGACAGGATGGCCGGCAAGGACACACCACCACTACTACAATGTTCCAGTCTGGGATGCGTATTCCAAATACTAATAAACAAACCCTGCTGTTGCTGTTGTTTGGTACTGTCAAATATGACTCACGGTGACCGTATATGACAGAGAACAGCCCCATCAGTTTTCCTGGCTGCAGTCTTGCCAAGTTTCTCTCCAGCAGACCTTCTGGATGGGTTCAAAGCGGCAGGCTTTCAGTAAGCAGCTGAGCACTGCTCCACCAGGACAAAAACTCAAACTGAGGAATAGCACATTAACTGCCTGAATTCTTCAAGGGTCGGCGTCATGAGAAGCAAGGCTGAGGGCCTATCCCCAGCGCAAGATGACTCAGAGCAGTGACTGCTACGTGCTGTGCATACCCGGAGCTAGGTCTGAAACCGACCAGACAAAGTGCTACCCAGGCACTGCCGAGGAGACCGACGACTAGACCACATCTGACTGCAGAGCAAGAAAGTGCCCAGTGGACATTAAACTCCTGAACTTGACACCCGGCTGTTAGTGTGAAGGAGACCCCTTCCCCAGGGAAAAGTTCACACAAAGAAGCATGAAAAGTTGTGGAGGGCCTGGGATGGGGGCACCACTCACCCCAACACAACACAGGAAAACACTCACACCCTCAATAGTGCAGTCAGCTCACTGCATCTATCCTACGAGTCTGAGTGTTCAAAGTGAAGAGTGACTTCTTGGGTAGTGTCCCAGGGACGCCGCTGCAAGGCCCCTAAACCTCCATTGACTCTTCTTTATGAGTACCCCCTAGCAGTATGTCTTTTGAACCAAAGCATTTAAATGTCCCCTAATCCGGAGGAGCTGTAACACAACAGGGCAGGAGCAGGCTTGCTGGTGCTGAGCGCAAGACTACACCGACAGCCTCAGGCTGAGCAGAGACAGGCAGCGAGCTCACGGCCTCCCCACCCTGGATGTCCACTGCCTGGCACGAGGCAGCCATTAAAAAGCTGTTAGCTCTAAATGCAGCCTTGGATCCGGGAACAGAAAAAGGACATTATCAGAAGGACTGGTGGAATCCAACACAGTGTGTTGTTGTTACATACTGTCCAGTCAGTTCCAGCTCATAGCGACACTACCTACAACACAAGGAAACACTGCCCAGTCCTGTCCATCTCACAGTCTTGCTGTGCCTGAGCTCATTACTGCGGCCACTGTGTCAGTCCATCTCACTGAGGGGCTTCCCTTTTACTGGCCGTCTACTTCACCAAGCACATCCTTCTCCAGGGACCGGTCGCTCTGACGTGCCCAAAGCACGAGAGACAAAGCCCGGCCATTCGCTTCTACGGAGCAGCCTGGCTGTACTTCTCCAAGACGATCTGTTCAATCTTGCAGCAGTCCATGGTATGTTCGATATTCTTTGCCAACACAACAATTCAAATATATCAATTCTTTTGCAGTCTTCTTTATTAACTGTCCAGCTCCCATGTGCATATGAGGCCACTGAAAAGACCATGGCTTGGGTCAGGTGCAACTCAGTTTTCAAAGTGACATCTTTGCTGTTAAACACTTTAAAAAGGTCTTTTGCAGGAGATTTGCCCAATGCAATACATCCTCTGGTGTGGCTTCCATGGGTGTTGATTGTAGATCCAAGTTAAATGAAATCCTTGACGCCTTCAGCCTTTTCTCCATTTATCAGGGTGTTGCATACTGGGCTCGTTGTGAGGATTTCTGTTTTCTTTCCATGGAGGTGCAGGCCACACTGAAGGCTGCTGTCTGTGATCTTCATCAGTAAGTGCTTCAAGTCATCTCCATTTTCAGCAAGAAAGGTTGTACTGTCTGCATAGCACGGGTTACTAAGGATTCTTCCTCCGATCCTGAGACTGTGCCTCTCTTGATACAGTCCTGCCTCTCAGACTATTTGCTCGGCATACAGGTGGAGTGCATGGTGAAAAGATATACCCCTCAAGCACACCTTTCCTGATTTTAAACCACACGGTATCCCCTTGTTCTGTTCCAGCGACTGCCCCGTGGTCCATGCACAGGTTCCTCATGAGCACAATTGAGTATTCTGGAATTCCCACTCTTTACAATGTTATCCATAATTTGTTATGATCCCATCAAAAGCCTTTGCATAGTCAATACACATAAGAAAATATCTTTCTGGTATTCTTTGCTTTCAACCAAGATTTATCTGACATCAGCAATGATATCCTCACTCCACGCCCTCTTCTGAATCCTGCTTGAACAAACTCTGGCAGCTTCCTATCAATGTACTACTGCAAGCATCTTTAAATTATCTTCAGCAAAATTTTACTTGAGTGTGATATTAATGATTAAAAAAAAAAAAAAAAACTCACTACCGTCGAGTCTGTTCCAACTCACAGCAACCCCTCCTTGGGTTTCCAAGGTGGTATCTCTATCCATAGAGATAGCAGATTGCTCAGTCGTCCTTCTGAGGAATGGCTGGTGGGTTTGAATCTCTAGCCATCTGGTTAGCAGTCAAATGCCTTAGGTACCACGCCACCAATATTATTTGGTAATTTCCACATTCTGTGGGATCCTCTTTCTTTGGAATAGGCATAAATATGGATCTCTTCCAGTCAGTTGGCCAGGTAGCTGTCTTCCAAATTTCTTGGCATAAATGAATAAGAGTCTCCAGTACTGCATCCATTTGTTCAAACATCTCAATGGGTATTCTGTCAATTCCTAGAGCCTTGTTTCTCACAATTCCTTCAGTGCAGCTTGAACTTCTTCCTTCGATACCACTGGTTCTCGATCATATGCTACCTCCTGAAATGGTTGAATGTTGACCAATTCTTTTTGGTGCAGTGACTGTATTCCTTCCATCATTTTCTTTTTTTTTTTTTTTTCATTATGATTTGAGTGAAAGTTAACAGAGCAATTTCATTTTCCATTCAACAGTTTATATACATTGTTTCTTGACAGTGACTGCAACCCTCATATTTCCTCCCTATGGTTACCTTTTCCCTGTGTCCTTCTTTCCTATGCATTCCTGCCCTCTGAGCTCTCTCCCTGTGCATATACTGCCCTTCTGATCTCCTGTGGTGGATTATTCTAAGGAGTGTACCTGCTTGGTTAAACTGCTCACCTCATAGGCCTGTCTACTGCTTGGCTGAAAGCCACGAGAGTGGTTCAATTCCAGGCCAAAGGGTGACTAAAGGCCATCATCTCAGGGGTCTCACCAGTCTCTATCAGACCAGTAAGCCTGGTGTTTTCTACGATTTTCTATTTTGTTCCACATTTTTCTCCCACTCTGTCCAGGATCTCCGAATGTGATCCTTTCCAAGTGCTTGACAGTAGCAGCTGGAGACCATCCAGTTCTTCCAGTCTCAGGGTCCTATTATCTGAGGTTCCCATGGTCTACTGATCCCCTGGACTACCTGTTTCCATGCATCTTTGATTTTCACTCGTCTTTACTCTGGAGGAAAGACCAATTGTTGCATCCTAGATGGCTGCTGGGAAGCTTTTAAGACCCCAGTTGCCACTCACCAAAGAAGGATGCAGAACAACGTTTTTGTGTAGTATATTATGCCAACTGAGCTTAATGTCCTCCCTACCATGGTCCCAAGCCTGCAGGCCCAGCAACTCACTCCCTAAGGTGTGGTGTTTGGCTGTGGCTAAGAAATTATAATAACTTTGCTTTATTACATATATGGATGTTCTTATAGCACATACCAATACATATGTAGAAATATTGTCTGCCAAACTTATATATTCCCTGATCATTCTACCTGTCTACCCATGTATCCACCCATAGACTGTTTGCTATTACTGAGAACGCAGTGTTGTGTATGTAAAAGTGTTTCCCTTCATTGTCTGTACCTCTTGTGCACCTCTCTGTCTTCCTTTTCCTTATTGTTACTGTGTTGGTCACTCGCTTTTGGTATGCTGCCTTTCCCTTCACCCATATCAATACTTATCTCTTACCTATCTAGCAATTTTCCCTTCATGACCCTCCCATCCCTGGTAACCATTAAAGAAAGTTTCCTTCCATGTATAAACCTTTCCTTGACTTTTTACAATAGCAGACCCATACAGTATTTTCTTCTGTGACTGATATATTTTACTCAGCATAACATCCTCCAAGTTCACCCACATTTATGAGGTGCTTCATGCATTCTCCATTATTTTTTAGTGTTGTATAGTATTCCATTGTGTGTATGTACCACAGTTCCGTTATCCATTCCTACATCAACGGGCACTTGTTTCCATCTCGTTGCTATAGTGAACAGTGCTGCGATGAACATGGGGTTTGCATGTATCTATACATGCCCCAGCCTCCACTTCCTTAAGATACATACCTAGTACCGCGACTGCTAGATCAAATGGTATTTCTATTTCCAACTTTTTAAGGAAGTGCCATACCGTTTTCCACAATGGTTGTACCACTTTACAGTTGCAACAGAAGTGTATAAGAGTTCCAATATCTCCACCTCTCACCAGCATTTGTTGTTTTCTGTCTTGCTGAATTTTGCTATTACTGCTGGGGTGAGATGGTATCTCACTGTTATTATTATTTGCATCTCTCTAATGGCTAATAATCATGAACATTTCTTCATGTGTTCACTGGCTGAATGAGTATCTTCTTTGGTGAAATGTCTGGACTGTCTTCTGCCCACTTTTTAATTGGACTGTTTGTCTTTTTGATGCTGAGGTGTTGAAGTTTTCTATAAATCTTAGTAGTAAGTCTCTTGTCAGACGTCACTGCCAAATATTTTTTTTCCCAATTTGTGGGTTCTCTTCTTGCTCTTTTGGAAAACTCTTTTGATGTGTGTAAGAATTTTTAGAAGGTCTCAGTCATCTAGTTTACCTTTTGCTTGTTGTGCATTTTAAATTATGTTTGATGGTCTACTTAGGCCATGTATCAGGGCCCCTAATTTTGGCCCTATATTTTCTTTGATGAACTTTATACTTTTTAGGTTTTACATTTAAGTCTTTGATCCATCCTGAGTTGGTTTTTATGTATGGTGTGAGATACAGATCTTTTTTAAATTTTCCACAAATAAGTATCCAATTTTTCCAGCACCATTTTTAAAGAGACTGTCTTTCCCATTTAACGGGTTTCAGCCTTTTGTCCACAGGTGGACAGATCTATTTCTGGGTTCTTAAATTCTGTTCCTTTCACCTTCTTTTTTTTTATTGTTTTTTAAATTTTTATTGTGATTTAGGTGAAAGTTTACAGAGCAAATTCATTTTCCATACAGCAGTTACACATATTTTGTTTCATGACACTGTACTTCCCCACAATGTAACAGCTCTCTACCCACTTCCTCCCCGTAGCTACCTCTTTCCTGTGATCCTCCCATGCACTCTCACCCTCTAAGCTATCTCCCTGTGCAAAAACTGCCCTTCTGTTTCCCCACAATTGATCAGTCCAAGGAGTGTATCTACCTGATGTAAATGTTGACTCCATAGGCCCGTCTACTGTTTGGCTAGAACCCTTCCATCTTCTTTGGACGCTTCCTACATTGTTCAATATTTTGCCCCTAAGACTCCTTAAATATTGCCACTTGAGGCCTGAAATTTTCTTCAGCTCTTTCAGCTTGAGAAATACTGAACATGTTCTTCCTCTCTGATTTTCCAACTCCAGGTCTTTGCACACTTCATTATATATGTTCTGGTTACCTAGAAGGAGACCACATACCCAAAGGCAGCTATTCAGCTACTTGTGGTAGATCCCACCATGGAGTTGACTGCCAGTCTCATCATGAGGAATAACTACATCTAGCTGCCCAGCCACTCAACCAGGCCTAGCCAAGTTGACACACAAACATAACCACCACAATATAATACTTTACTCTGTCTTCTCGAGCTGCCCTTTGAAATCTTCTGTTTGACTCTTTTCTTTCATCATTTCTTCCATTCACTTTAGCTACTCTCCTTACTGTTTCTCTCCAAGAGCAAATTTCAGAGTCTCTTCTGACATCCATTTTGGTCTTCTCTTCCTTTCTCGTCTTTTTAATGATCTTTGCGTCCTTATGTATGATATTAGTGAGGCAATTCCACAGCTTGCCTGGTCTTCCATCACTGGTGTTCAGTGCATCAAATCTATTTTTCAAATGGTCTCTAAATTCAGGTGGGCCATATTTTGGCTCTTGTGGACTTGTTTTAATTTTCTCTAGCTTCAACTTAAACTTACATATGAGCAATCAATGGTCTGTTCCACAGTCTGCCCCTGGCCTTGTGCTGACTAATGACACTGAACTTTTCCACTGTCTCTTTCTGCAGACTTGATTCCTGTGTATTGTATCCAGTGAGGTTCACATGTATAGTTGCCATTTATGTTGTTTAAAAAAGGTACTTAGGATGAGTAACTCGTTGGTCACGCCAAATTCTACCATGCGATCTGGCATCGTTTCCATCACCGTGAAAGCCGTATTTTCCAGCTACTGATGGCTCCTCTTTCTTTCCAGCTTTAACATCCAATCACCAGTAATGATCAATACATCTTGATGGGATACTTGGTCAGTTTCAGATTGCAGAAGTTGGTAAAAATCTTCAATTCCTTCATCTTTGGCTTTAGTGGTTGTTGCGTAAACATGAATAGTCATGTGAAATGGTTTTCCTTGTAAGCGTATGGATATTATCCTATCACTGACAGCATAGTGCTTCAGGCTAGATCTTAAAATGCTCTTTATGACGATGAATGTGGTACCATTCCTCTTCAGTTTCTTATTCCCAGCATAGTAGACCACACAATTGTCTGATTCAGAATGGCCAATACCAGTTCACTTCAGCTCACTAATACCTAAAGTATGGATCTTTATGTGTGCCATTTCATTTTTTATGACTTCCAATTTTATGAAACTCATACTCTCTATTCCACATTCCAATTATTAACGGATGTTTGCAGCTGTTTCTGCTCATTTTGAGTCATACCTCATCAGCAAATGGAGGCCCTGAGAGCTTTACCGCGTGCCTGTCACTGAGGTCAACTCAACTTTGGAGAGGCAGCTCTTCCCCAGTCGTAGTTCGAGTGCCTTCTGAACTGAGGCATAACCAAACAACATATAGTTTTGAGTTTATAGTAAGGTACCAATGTAGACTTCTTAGTTGGATGTGACTGGCAGAATCCGAGTATAGTGTGTAATTTTCAGTTAATCCTGACGTACAAACGTACATTTATTAGTTATGTATCCAAATGCAGTGTGCAGTTTTTGGTTAATAGTAACGAACCAAGGGAGATTTCATAGGTGCATGAGATGCGACATCAAAAGAAACTAGAAGAGGGAACATGGGAGCTCTTTTTCTCTGCAACTTCTCTATGAGTCTAAAATTATTCCAAAATAAAGTTTATTTTAAAAAGAAGCTTACTCAAAATGTGTATGAACAACTGTATGGAAAATGAATTTCCTCTGTCAACTTTCACCCAAATCACAATACAAAATTTTAAGAAAGCATCATGCAACCACAAAAATTTAAAAAAGTTAACTGAATCAGAAATAAGTAGTAGATGAAAAATAATCGAAAATGGGACAAATATGCAAGGAGAGCTGGCAGAAAAAGAGCGAACCCAGATCCCTGGGAGCCGGAGCAGTCCAGAAACATGAAGATCAGCCGGCAGGGACCGACAGCAGGGGGAGAGAGGAGAACCCGGTGAGGAAGAGAAGGCCGGTACGCAGCCCGGGTTCCAGACAGCCGGTCAGGCAGGAAGAGCCCTGGTGGCGCAGTGTAACACACTCAGCTACTAACCAAAAGCCTGGCAGTTCGAACCCACCAGCCGTTCTGCAGGACAAAGATGTGGCAGTATGCTTCCATAGAGTTTTATAGCCTCAGAAATCCCACGGGGAAGTTCTACTCTGAACTGTAGGGGTGCTGTGAGTCGGAATCATTCGACTTGACGGCAGTGGGTTTAGTTTGTGAGGGCTGACAGGGTGACAGGGAGGGATGAGACTAGGATGGGCTAAGCAAGGGCAAGATCTCCCGTGGACAGCAGAACCTCGTTGAGTCGTGCCTAAGACTCACAAAATTTCCACATTTTCTGACCATTATTCTAAATGCCACATAGGAAAATAATAAGGCAAAGAGGACTCATGGGACCTGTCCAGGGACATGGTGCAAGGGACTCAATTCTAAGACCATCATCCCCGCTCTTGCTAAACACAGCACCCAACAGAGAGTCACCCAACAGCCTACGAAGCGCGGCCTGCTCAAGAGCACTTACGGAGGGAGAGATGTCATCGTCGTATTTCTTCAGCTGGTTCATGAACTCCAGATGCTTCTTCTCTTCCTCCAGCTGGGCCACGGACTGCTCACTCTTCTGCAGCTTCTGCTGCGTGTTGGCCAGCTCATCCCGCAGCCACTGGTTCTCCTGGCACAGACGGCGCACCTGGGCACGCAGCTTCTGCTTCTCCGACTCCACGGCGTTCAGGTGATTGGACAGAGCCATCATCACCTGCACAGACAGACATGCGTCAACGCCATCCTCAAGCATCCAGCCAACAGGGCCCTCCACCACACAGAGACGTGCAGCCCTTCTCTCCAGTGCCACTGAGCACTCTTCCTACCGTCAGCCATGGGCTTCAGACGGGGCACGGCAAGGACACTGTGCCCACAGGGTGCACGATCTTCCCCTGTGAGCACATCTCGGCTATCCAGCAGTGTGCACACAGCTACTCTGCCCAGGGGCTGCAGGATGGCACTGTCCGCCTAGATGCTCCCCACCTCACCCATGAAAAAGACTGAAGGGGGAAAACCTTCCAGATGTGTGTGAGGGACTGTGTGTGCGGTACGCGTGTGCATGTGCAGGGGGCGTGGTGGCTTTCTCCAATAAGGGAAGGCACCTTGGTAGCACGTCCTGGCTCATGTCTACAACATAGACCCAGGGGTGCATGTGCCCTGCTGCACACTGAGTAGTTCCCAGGAGGACACGGGCAAAGCAAGCTGGGAAGAAGCCAGCTGGCTCTGGTCTGCTTCCTCCTGCCATCCTGCTCCCTCGTCACTATTCTCCCAGGTTTAAAACCTGAAACTGCAGACGGTGGGGTTTCGGCCTCTTTCTTTATGAATCCTAATATCTGCAAACTGAAAAAAGGAAGCCCATGTCCCCTTCGAGAACAGAACCAGACAAAGAGCACACCCACAGTGACCAGACAAGGCTCCAGTCCTAACCAGCCCCTATGACATGGCTGCGATGGAGAATTTTAAAGTGCAGTTGGAAGGCCACCTGGGTATAGAGTCATGTCCTTTATGAAAGCAGGCACTGGTCACCCAGAGCCTGTGTGCTGCTCACTCAATCCCTCCACCAGAAAGGAGCTCATACTAAGTGAGTGCAGTTTTACCTAAGAAGACGGCAGAGCCAGCAGCTTCTGAAAGTTATTATGAGGATAAAACCAAAACCTAGACGGTCTCTTCTCAACCATCCCTAGCTCAACAGAGACAAGGCTTCGTGAGATATGCCAGCCTCTCCTAAGGCAACGGGGAGACAGACAGCTGCAGCCCCTGCGGGTACCCCTCCCTCCCTGTGGAAGAACCTGGGCAGCATCCCCAGCCCCTCTCAGCTACAGGTGTGGCCAAGCTCCGACCACTGAGAGTAGCAGAGGCTGAGCACAACTTCCAGGAAGGACCCTCACAGGGAGAGACACACCCTTCCTGGTCCAGCCCCGGCCAGAGAAGGGGTCATGTGGCTAAAGCTGGAGACTGTTCAGTCAGTCTCCTCACCAATGCTGCCTGCCAGGGAGCTGTGCAGCCACCCAACCATCCGGGACTGCCTATTTCAGCCCTTGGTCTACATTAGAAACACACCCATGCATATGGCTTAAGCCACTGTTTCTGTTTTTTCATACATGCCACCAAAAATCAAATCCCAAATGATACACAGGGTTACTTTCATTTTGCTCTGAGTTTTAAAACTCAGAATGCACAAACTCATCACCATCTCGGTACATGCCACCCCCACCTGAGTGGCCTAAGCACTGTCCCTGTACTTCTTCCGCTGGACTGTCCTTTGGGCCCTGCCCCCAGACTCCCCGTGGTCTGGCCAAGGTCATACGACGTGTGCTCCCCGTACCTGCGCCTCACTCAGGCCGAGCTCCAGCATCTCCAGCGACTTCCGGATCATGTTGGATTTCTCCTCCACCAGGTTGCTCTCATCGTCCTTCTTCAAACACTTGAGTGTCTCCAGCAGACTTTGTAAGATGGAGTTATGCTCATTCTTGAGGGCCTCCAGCCCCTGGATCACCTGCTTGGTCTTAGAAATGATCTCGTCTTGCGTCAGCTTCTCCAGCTTGTCTTCCTTTATGTACACCATTGTGGACATGTTGTCATACATCCTGGAATGGAAAAGGAGGAAACTGAGACTTCCTGTGACAGGCTTACTCCTTATTACACCTGTAACACAACTTCCTTGTGGCAATAGTTTGAAATGAACACTTTCACAGCTGGATAATAAACCTGTCTGTATACTTTCTACATTGTCTCTGTTTCCAGATCAATTAATGACTTTTCTGGCTTACATCTGGATTCTTTTTGATAGGTGAAATGACAGGAACTGAAATTAATGTCAAGGTTAAAAGTAGCCAAACAACCCATGGCATTTTAAAGCACAAATCCTCAGTGAACAGAAACCGCTCTGAATGTTTGCAGGCCCTTTTTGTCCTTAAAGAAACGCAGAAGGGGCACTAAACTCTTGGCAGCACATCCAACCGGATGAAACTTTGAGAAGCAGTCATACAGACTGAAGAAGGAAGAAAAAGCCTAAGGACAAGGGAGCAGGGAGAGGGGCAGAAGGATGAGTCTGGACCAGCGAGGAGCACGCCAGGAGCAGGGCCGAGCTGTACTGAAAAGAATAAAGAAGATACCTCAAAAAACTAAACACAAACCTGCCATACGACCCAGCAATCCCACTCCGGAGACAGACCTCCGTAGATGAGAGGAAGGCAAGCAGACACCACACACCAACGTCTGCTGCAGCACTATTCACAGACACCAACAGGTGGAAACCGCCCAACTGTTCACCAGCAGATGGGCGGAGGGACACAATGTGGTCACACGTATGGGGAACCTTTCTCAGCCGTGAAGAGAGATGGCCCTCTGTACATGAAAGGGCTGAGTGAGATCAGTCAGCCACCAAGGACAGATGCCACACGCTCCGCTTAGAGAAAACATCTAAAATTTGGCAAACACAGAACCCAAAGGCTGTCAGTGGTCACCAGGGGCAGTAGCGGGGGAGGGGGCACCACTGCACAGGGGGCACTGAATTTCTCTTAAGGGTGATGGGACAACATGAAACAGAGAGTGGGGATGGTTGGACATGACGAGGCACATAATGTTAAACTGTACACGTATGGAGTACCGAAATGGCAAACGTTTTATTACGTCTATTTTTTATCACAATTAAAAAAAAAAAAAAAAGAAATGCCAAGAACAAGACTAAAAGGAAATATGTGGACCTTTATTTTTAAAAAAAAAAAAAAAAAACTACAAAACTCTAACCAAAGAGAAGTAAAATACTCGCATTAAATCAAAAAGCACACCATGCGTCCAGACAATACAGTGAATCAAAAAGCACACGTGTGCCCCCCCCCCCCCGCACAAGTAGCCAAGTTCAACAAAACAGAAAATAACAAATGCTGGCGAGGATGCGGAGAGGTGGATTCTCATGCACTGCTGGTGGGACTGTAAAATGGTGCAACCACTGTGGAAATCAGTATGGCGATTCCTTAAAAAGCTGGAATTAGAAATACCATTTGACCCAGCAATTCCATTACTAGGTATATACCCTAAAGAAGTGAGAGCCAGGACAAAAACAGATATATGCACACCCATGTTCATCACAGCACTATTTACAACAGCAAAAAGATGGAAACAACACAGATGCCCATCAACAGGAGAATGGATAACAAAACTATGGTACATACACACAATGGAATACTACGCAACCTCAAAGAACAACCTAGAATCTGCAAAACACCACATAACGTGGATGAACTTGGAGGACATTATGCTGAGTGAAGTAAGTTAATGACAGAAGGACAAATATTGTATTAGTCCGCTATTATAAAAGTCAAGGAAAGGTTTATCCACGGAAGGAAATTTCCTTTGTTGGTTACCAGGTGTGGAACAGAAGGGTAGGGAACACTGTCAGACAGGTAGAGATAAGTATTGATTTGGGTAAAGAGAAGGGCAATGTACCAAATGTGAGTGATCAACATGGTGGCATTGACAGAGAGAGGTACATGGGAGGTACAGACAACAAAGATGAACCCTTCTGCACATACAGTACTGTGTTGTCAGTGAAGGACACAGGTATATGGGTGGACAGATGGGTGGAGAAGCTGTACTAGGAGCTCTGGTAGAGTAGTGCCTAAGGCACTTGACTGCTAACCAGAAGGCTGGCAGTTCAAACCCACCAGCCACTCCTCAGAACGAAGGTTGGGCAATCTACTTCTGTAGTGATACCTCCTTGGAAACCCAAAGAGGGGTTGCTATCAGTCGGGTCCGACTCGACAGAACATAACAACAACAACATCCAGGGTGAAGTGTGCCCAAGCCTATGTATAGGGTTGGCAGACAATGGTCCTATAAGTGTATTTGGATGATCTGTAAGAATTCCCAGCTGTATAGTAGAGCTGACAAGGGACAAGGTTGTAGTATTCTTGGTCACAGCCAGCTACCCAGAGGGACCGAGTAGTTGAACCTATGGGCTCAGGACCATAGTTGCAGGGGACATCTGCAGCCTATACGACTATAAGACAAATTGTGTATGTGCTTAGAATTGTCCACACTACACAAAACACTGTTCCACCTCCTACTTTGGTAAGTAGCGACTGGGATCTTAAAAGCTTGCCAGCAGCCATCCGGATGCAACAATGGGTCTCTCCTCGTCCAGAGCAAAGAAGAATGAAGAAAATCAGGGATGCATGGAAACAATTAGTCCAAGTGACTGGTACACCTTGCCATCTGCAGCCTATACGACTATAAGACCAGACAAACTAGACTGTGCCCAGCTACCACACTCAGAGGGGGACCTACATAGGAGATTCTGGATAGAGATGGAGAACAATGTGGAACAAAACTCAAAATCATTTGGGAAAAAAAGGAGGGGGCAGGTTTGCTGGTCTGACAGAGCCTGGTGGAACCACTGAGACTATGGCCCCTAGCTGCCCTTCAGGTCTGGAACTGAACCCATACCTGTGGCTTTCAGCCAAACAAAAGACAGGTATACGAGGTGAACATTTACATTAAGTAGATACACTCCTTGGAGAGATCAATCATGGGATAATAGAAAGTCTGTATATGCTCAGGGAGACAGCTTGGGGGACAGGAGTGCATGGAGGGATGGACACAGGGAAGAGGTAACTATGGCAAGTGAGAGGGGAGCTGTTGCACTGGGGTAAATTGTAGTCAATATCATGAGACAAAGTGTATGTGAACTGCTATATGAAAAGTGAATTTATCTATAAATTTCTACCCAAATCACAATTAAAAAAAAAAAAAGCACACCATGCACCCAGATAGAACAGTGAATCAAAAAGCACACTGTGCGCCCAGATGGGAACAAGCTTCTTGTGACAGTATCTAGTGTTCCCAAGCAATAGACTTATTGCAAATAAATTCAGACAATTTTTAAAAAGAGAAAAAAGAGACATGAGGAGGATGAGGGCTAAAAATGGCGACTGGACCAGATGGCAAGGTGGTGGTCGGGTCCACTTTACAACATGACAATGAACCAGACAGGAGGGAAGGGGCGGGAGGGTGTGGACGCTGCTGGAAGCAGCTACAGCCTGTCCCACTCTCCTCTCAAATTGTGTATGTGCTTAGAATTGTCCACACTAAGCCTTTTTAAACAGCCACCCAGAGTGACCAAGAAGAAAGCCTGAATGAGTGACAGGGACATGAGATGACACCCACCCTCGCCTCTGCTGTCTGGTGTCTTCTCTGTTCTCAGGGCCTCTCTCTGGCCCTTTTAGTACATGTGCTATTAGAAAAGGCAGGGGCCTCACCAGTACAGCCCAGTGCACACACCGTGAGCGTTCCTGACCCAGGCAGGCGATCTGCACAACAGACAGACTCAGAGACAGCTGTGGGCGGAGGGGAGAAAGGTCTAAGCAGTGGATGGAGACCCCACATGGCAGGGACTGGGCTACAACCAAAGCCCTTAACAGAGTCCACAGGGCTCACACTGTCCAGTGTCTCCGCTCCCCCCGGGGCCCATGTTGTCTGGTGTCTCCGCTCCCCCCAGGGACCTGCACTGTCCCATGTCTCCGCTTCCCAAGGGCCCTCCCTGTCCGGTATCACCGCTCCACGTGGGGGCCCATGTTGTCCACTATCACCCCGCCCACTGGGAAGGTGATTCTTACTGGACATGAAACCTGCACCTCTGAGCTTTAGCAGCAGTTGGGAGGACTCTTTAGAAGTCAGCCTATACGACTCAGCCTATACGACTATGAGACCAGAAGACCAGAAGAACTATGGGAACAGGAGGACCAGCATACAGGAGACGCCACCAAGGTGAAGCCAGTCTACAAAAGGAGGGCATCTTCTCACAAGAGGGACAGCAAAGGCACTGCCAGCCAGAAGTCACAGGAGCAGGGACTTAGGAGCATAAAAGACCCACCGTTCCCAAGGCTGCCTAGGCTGCCGGGCTATGGCAAGGGAAGCCAGAGTTAGTGAGGTCTTGCACCCCAGAACTGCAGAACCGCAGCACTCCAGGGCTGACTTCATCCTGAAGGCAAGAGCCAGGGGTGAGGATGGAGACCTCCTTCCGGACAGTGTCACACCAGGTATGATCAACTCAAGATGCCGGCACTTACTCCCTGCTGAGTACTGCAAAGCCCAGCAGCCAAGGCCACTGCAGAGATTTTCAGAGTTCATTTCCAACAACATCAAAACTGGGGACACTAACAGACTCTCCAGGCCCAAGGAGAAATGACACCAACCTCATGCTTGGAAAACACAAACTCCTGGGGCATGGCCACGGGGGCAGGAAGGTGTCTACCAAGAGGCCAGCCTGCCCAGGTCAGGGTGGTCAGTGCCACACTGCCACAGGCCAGTGACACTAAGCAGAAGGGGAAAGTGGGGCACTTGTGTTCACGTCCAAAATAAATACAAAAAGACAGAGGATTTAAATACAGGCAGGAAAACTGTAAAGGTAAGACTGCCACACAGGAAAAACCTGAAACAAAGGTGAGAGACAGCTGAACTGGGTCAGTAATAAGTCGACAAGTCGACACACGTAACAGTCCAAGTTGACCTCCTTAGGGAATGGATAGCAAGTGGCAGAGCGCACCATGTGCTCCCGACTGCGTAAGGGCTCTAACGACAGACACAGGCGATGGATGGTCAGGTGTCCGGATGCTGGGTGGCCGTCACAGGTACTTCCTAAGCTCACTCATAAAAGAAAATCCATCAGAGTCCAACGTCCTTGAGGTCACTTAGCACTCTCCTCAGCAAGGCACCCAGTGTCGCAGAGGCACGGCTCTGACCCATGGCCATCACCAAGGTTCTGATGGGAGTCCTTGGGTCCCTTGGGTCATGGTGATTAAAAGAGTGACTTTCAGCCCAGAGAGCCCACATGAGGCCTCAGCAGAGTGACTGACAGGCACAGCCACTCAGCAAACAGTCCAGTTGCCAACCAGGAAGCAAAGGAACTGGAACATCCCTGCTAAGTGACCATGCAACGTCCACACGAGCACATTTCCTACAGCAGGGAACTTGCTACATTACAGGACAATCTGTTCCTGAATGCTCGACAGTTAGAAAGTCAGTCCTTTTGCTGTGTGCTTTTGCCACTGACTGTTTCCTTGTAACTTCTGTCCACTGAGTTAAAACTCTCTCCCCTAGACATCAAGCTCAATTGACATTAACATACTACACAAAACACTGTTCCACCTCCTACTTTGGTGAGTAGTGACTGGGATCTTAAAAGCTTGCAAGCAGCTATCTAGATGCAATGAAGGATCTCTCCTCATCCAGAGCAAAGAAGAATGAAGAAAACCAAAGATTCATGGAAAAAATTAGTGCCAGCGACTGATACACCATGCGATCCTCAGCCTATACAACTATGAGACCAGAAGAACTAGATGGTGCCCGGCTACCACTGTCAACCTCTCGGAAGGAGATCTATGTAGGAGATCCTGGATAGAGTGGGAGAACAATGTGGAACAAAACTCAAAATCATTTGGGGAAAAAAAGAAGGGGGGGTACCAGGTTTGCTGGTCTGATAGACCTGGTGGAACCACTCAGACTGTGGCCCCTAGCTGCCTCTCAGGTCTGGAATTGAACCCACTCCTGTGGCTTCCAGACAAACAAAAGACAGGCATAGGAGTTGAACATGTACCTGAGGTAGATACACTCCTTGGAGAGACCAATCATGGGAGAAAGAAGGGCTGTTTATGCACAGGAAGACAGCTCACGGGACAGGAGTCCATGGAGGGACGGAGACACGGAAGAGGTAACTATCGGGAGGAAGTGGGAGGGGAGCTGTTGCATTGGGGTAAATCGTGGTCAATGACATGAGACAAAGTGTATGTGAACTGCTGTATGGAAAGTGAATTTGCTCTGTAAATTTTCACCCAAATCACAATTAAAA
>NW_006921715.1:6437730-6440381 GCF_000298275.1 Orycteropus afer afer | reverse complement strand
CCTTCCTTCCGAGGAGTGGCTGGTGGGTTTGAACCGCCAGCCTTCTGGTTAGCAGTCAAGTGCCTTAGCCACTATGCTACCAGAGCTCCCAGGGACTAGCAGAGACCAATCTGATGATATGTCCGAAGTATATAAGAAGAAGTTGTACCATCCTCACTTCTAAAGAGCATTCTAGTTACACATCTTCCAAGACAAAGTTGTTCGTTATTCTGGCAGTTCATGGTATTTTCAATATCCTTGGCCAACACCATAATTCAAAGGCATCAATTTTTTTTCAGTCTCCCTTATTCACTGTACAGCTTTTCCATGCCAATGAGGTGGTTGAAAATACTATGGCTTGAGTCAGGCACACCTTAGTCCTCAAGGTGACTTCTGTGGTTAACACATTAAAGAGGTCTTTTGCAGCAGATTGGCCCAATGTAATACACCACTTGATTTTTTGACTCCTACTTCCATGGGTGTTGATTGTGGATCTAAGTAAAACGAAATCCCTGACAACCTAAATCTCTTCTCCATTTATCATGACACTGTTTACCGGTCTAGTTGTGAGGATTTTTGTTTTCTTCATGTTGAGGTGTAACTCATACAGAAGGGTACACATTTCATCAGTAAGTGCTTCAAGTCATCCTCACTTTCAGCATGCAAGGTTGTGTCGTCTGCATACTGCAGGCTGTTAATGAGTCTTCCTCCAATCCTGATGCCACATTTTTCTTCATACAGTCCAGCTTCTCGGATTGTTTGCTCAGCACAGTGATTGAGTAAGTGTGGTGAAAGGATACAAACCTGACGCACACTGGTCCTGATTTTGAACCACACAGTGTCCCCTTGTTCTGTTCGAATGACAGCCTCCTGGTCTATGTACAGGTTCCTCATGAGCACAATCAAATGTCCTGGAATTCCCATTCTTCTCAATGTTATCCATAATTTGTTATGATCCACACAATCAAATGCTTTTGCATAGTCAATAAAACACAAGTAAACATCTTTCTGGTGTCTCTGCTTTCAGCCAAGACCCATCTGACAGCAGCAGTGATACCCCTCACTCCGTGTCCTCTTCGGAATCTGGCCTATATTTCTGACATTTCCCTGTTGATATCCACGCTGCAGCTGCTTTTTGAATTCTCTTCAGTGAAGCTTTACTTACATGTTCACTTAATGATATTGTTCGATAATTTCCACATTCCACCAGATCCCCTTTCTTTGGTATGAACATGACTATGGATCTCTCTCCATCAGTTGGCCAGGTAGCTGTCTTCCAGTTTTTTGGCACAGATGTTAGAGCACTTCCACACTTGCATGTGTTTGTTGCTTGAGTATTCCGTCAATCCCTGGAGCCTTACTTTTCTCCAATGCCTTCCGTGTAGCTTGGACCTCTTCCCTCAATACTATCAGTTCTTGATCATATGCCACCTCCTGAAATGGCTGAATGGTGACAGACTCTTTCTGGTGCAGTGACTCTGTGTACTCTTCTCATCTTCCTCTGATGCTTCCGTGCATCATTCAGTATCTTGCTCACAGGATCCTTCAATACTGCAACTCGAGGCTTGAATTTTTTCCTCAGTTCTTTCAGCTTAAGAAGTGCCTGCGTGTTCTTCCCTTTTGGTTTTCTAACTCCAGGTCTTTGCATATTTCATTACAATACTTTAATCTGTCTTCTCAAGTCACCCTCTGAAAACTTCTGTTCCACTCTTTTATTTCCTCCATTCATTTTAGCTTCTCTACATTCAACTTTCAGAGTCTTGTCCGACATCCATTTTGGTCTTTTCTTTCCAGTCTTTTTAATGACCTTTTTCCTTCTTATAGGATGTCCTTGATGTCATCCCAGAACTCATCTGGTCTTCGGTCATTAGTGTTCAGTGTTTCAAATCTACTCTTGAAATGGTGTCTAAGTTCAGGTGGGATATACATTAAGGTCCTAGTTTTGATCTTACGGACTTGTTTTAATTTTCTTTAGGTTCAACTTGAACTTACGAATGAGTAACTGGCGGCTGCCCCACAGCTGGCCCCTGGCCTTGTTCTGATGACACTGACCTGCTCCGTCTTCTTTTTTCCACAGATGTAGTTGATCTGAGTCCTGTGTATTCCCTCTGGCGAGCTCTGGGTAGACAGTTACCATTTATGTTGCTGAGAAAGGTATCTGCAATGAATAGGTCATCGGTCTTGCAAAATTCCAGCATGAGTGACAGAGTAATTTCTATCACCAAGGCCATATTTTCCAACTTCAGATCATTCTTGTTTCTAGCTTTCACATTCCAGTCACCAGTAATTGTCAATGCATCTTGGCTTCCTGTCTGATCAACTTCAGGCTGTAGCAGTTGGTAAATCTTCAATTTCTTCATTGTTGGCTTTGGTGGTTCGTGCATGCCCCTCTGGTACCCCTCAATCATAGTAGTTCCCACATCTCCTTTGAGTCACCATGGTGTAGATGTGCACACCACCTCTTCAGAGAGGGGGACAGACAGTGGCACAGAAACTTGTACCATTTGGTATCACTCCGAATTTCTGGACTACCATAATAACTGCGGTGTAGTAAGTTACCTAGTGTGGCTTTTCTACCCATAAGTCTTTGTAAACTCCAAGGTGGGATTTGCTATGAGCAACTGAGGAGCTCCTGATTGCTGAAGGTGTCTACCTGGAGTATTTCTGTTGGG
>NW_006921715.1:6435982-6437250 GCF_000298275.1 Orycteropus afer afer | reverse complement strand
GGGAGGCAGCATGTCTGGCCTTGTAGGAATAGGCCTTGGGTTACTGCTGGTAATCCTGTCTTCCTCTTGTAGGGTTAGAGGAGGTTGGAACATGTGGCCTCCTTGCCGTTTTTGCAATAACCAAAGTTAAGTTACGTAATTGATGGTCTAAGGCAACTAGCTATTTAGGAAAAAAAAAAGTTACCTTAGAGTCCTGCACTCAACTATAGACTAAAATAAACTCTTGGCTGATTAAAGACTTAAACATAGACAGACACAGGAGAACGAGAAGAAAGTAAAGGTGAGCCACTGCATGCACACAGATGAAGGTCAGGAGTGCGCCACGAACACAAAGCAACACTGAAAACCAGAAAAGACGGAGAAAAGTTACTTAGAATAAAAAATGTCTGAAGTATCTTTCTGAGGGAGCACTAGTTGGTAGCCCTTCTATCATGAAAAATTCAAAAGGACACAGGTTTCCAGCTCAATGTACAGATTACATGGATTTCTGAAAGATAAAATTGACCGGGAGTCAAGAGGACTCAAACATCACACCGTTGGGCCGTTTTCCAACTCAGATGCTTCGTAATCCTAGGGATGTCAGGCACAGAAGATGTGTGCTCTGTGAATGGATGGAGCCTCCTGGAGCCAGCCGTACCTGAACCGGGCTCCCTACCCTTCGTCTCACAGGCCCTCAATCTCCCTGTATGTCAGGTGGGAACGATGCTCACCTTTTCTGGAACACAAGGCTCTCTTTCTCTCCCCTCAATCTGGGTAAAACAGAAAGTATCTGGCCCCAGGTTATTCCAGCCTCAATCTGGGTAAAACAAAGTATCTGGCCCCAGGTTATTCCAGCCATGGCCAGTTTTCATTTACCAATATCATGCTTTTAATCCAAAACAGAAAAGAACTTTTTAAAGTCCCAGTATTTACTCTCTGAAAGCAAACTGTTTCATGCAAAATCTCTGCTGTAAAAGCTGAAGAACCCAGCGTCTGAATTAGTTCCTGAGACACAGAGGCCCTCCTTAGGGTCAAGCCTCTTCAGTCGCTGCACCACAGATGGAGCTAAGACAGGCTCCTGGCTTCCAGTCTCAGCAACTGAGGCTCCAGCAAACTGTGGCCTGAGACTAGGAGCGTCCCTACCAACAGCAATGAAGACAAAAATTAAAAGTTTATTTTCACTTACCTGTAGGATTAGATTTCTACTATTTCAGACAGCAACTCACAATGTTTGTAATTTTTAATTAGTGGCTTAAGGGCTTTGATACACTTTTTTTTTTTTTTTTTTT
>NW_006921715.1:6426143-6434219 GCF_000298275.1 Orycteropus afer afer | reverse complement strand
TGCTTATCCGAGGTCTCTTTCCTTTCCATATAAAGTTAGTGATCATTTTTTCCATATCCCTAAAGAATGTTGATGGGATCTGGATTGGGATTTGATACACATTTTTTAACAGACATAAGTCTGATGTCTGAGGACATGTCAACCAATTATTCACAAGAACACTGGAAGACAGAAACTGATGAGAACCTGGTCTTACCAGGTTTCCACATCTGCAGTCTTCATTAAATCCTGCCTGTAACATTTTGCAGGAGCTCTAGTAACACAGTGGTTAAAGCATCTGACAAAAGGTCAGAAGTTCAAAGTGACCAGCCAATCTGCAGAAGAAAGATAAAACAGTCTGCTGCCATAAACATTTACAGTCTTGGAAACCCTGTGGGGCACTTCTACTCTGCCCTATATACAGGGTTGCTATGAGTCACAATCAACTTGATGGCAGTGGGTTTGGGTATTTTTTGTTTGTAGCATCTTGTAACCTGGAAATCAGCAATTCTGACTTTTTTTTTTAATGCCCTTTGAGAAACAACAGAAGCAGACATGCTGTCTCAGGAACTGCACAACGGGGCAGAAGTGAGAGGCAGTGTCACCCTCTCAAAGGGCTCACCTCCAAGACGCAGGAGCCAAAGGAAAAGAGGCGCATGCCCCAGAAAGAGGTTCAGCGCCTGCCCTGCTGAGAGGCACGTTCAGAGAGCCAAGGGAACCAGCCGTCCCAACCCTGCTACGAGACTGCCAACATGCTCTCAGACAGGAGAGGCTCTGCACCTTTACGGTACCTGGAAAGGGGTGCTTCAGGCGCGCAGCCATGACGGACATCCCATGACTGGATGAGACAGAACGTGAGGGGGACATGAGGCGCGTGTTCTGCTGCCCCACGTCTGCTCTGAAGCGATCCGCGCAGGAGGAGAGCACACGACGGCGGAGGGCAACACCGCCCGCTGCCCACTAACGCCCAGCGCGGCCCCGAGCTCAACCCCCGCGTTAACAGGAAGTCACTCAGCTCTCTCACGCAGCAGGAAAGGCAGCCAGCAGTCCTCCCACGCTTGTCACCGCCAGCACTTGTGGCCTGTCCAGTCTTCCTCTCAAGGGAGCACTGGTTTAATCCCTTCTACTAGTGCTTTACGACAAAAGTCAGCTCCTTACTCTAGCACTAGTCCTGAAATGAGAAAGCCTTCAGATGTACGACAGTTAACCTCTCCCAGAGACAGGACACTGACAAAGTGAGGGGCCACCCCACTGCGATCTCAACGGGCTGCTTTAAACCAAAAGGCGCTACTGCTGTCCGTGGTCTGCTTGCATGGGACGTGCAAGGGGAACCGAGCCAGCCTGGGGAATGCAGAGGGGCCCCAGGCCTCAGCCACGGCTCGGATGTGAACACTGGCAGCCAAGCCTTCAAACTCCAAAGTCTTCCTGAGAAATCTGACCAGCCCCACGATAGCAACATCCATCCATTCACTGAATCAGTATTAACTGAGCCCCAGGAACGCCAGGCACCGTTCTAGGCACAAGGGTAGGATTGACCAAAATTAAAAGAAAAAAAAAAAAAAAAACACTTTTTAAAGACAATAAAACTATCGTGATCAGTTCACCTCAGCACCAACGTGAGAGACCGTATCACGTGGCTCCTCACAGGGCCAAAACCCAGCTTCAGACTCTCATCTGAGGAAACAATAGTCAAGAAAAATAGAGACATTTCTGTAACTCTCTGCACACTTCCAAAACATCAGCATCACAAAAGAGAAAGGACAGTCCCAAACTGCAGCGAGAGACGACAAGTTAGCAAATTCCAGGAGCCCTGATCAGCGGGGAGTGCGGTCTGTGAGCAGCGTGGCGGCCATGCTGGCTCTGACGGATCCCTGTCTGATCATGGAAGAGAATGGCTTGTTCCAAAGGCACGGCAGCAAAGGGCCTCAAACAGCCCACCAAACCGCCCTGGACAAAGCAGACGGGGTCCAATGTTACCAGGTGGGGAACCTGGGTAACGGCCGTGCAGAACTCTTTGCACGATTCTCGAAACGTTTCTGTAAGCGTGGAATCACATCACGGTACAAAAGAGAAAAGCAGAGGCTGGAGGCTTCCCAAGCAGACAGCGGGCCAGCAACAACCCTCCGGGGCCGGGCTGAGAGCTGCGCACTCCTCCGCGGGGTACAGACCGGCCAATGCAGGGCTGTGGGGGTGCGGGCTTGGCCCTTCACCCGGCGCAGGTCCCCCCATGGGTTAGGTGCAGACTGGCAGGGAGGTCAGCTCCCCCCGGGATGAGGAGCTGCACAGACTGGAACCTTCTGGACTCTGCACGGGACTGTCTGTCTTTCCCCTCCGCCTCCAGCACTCCTATCACACATTTCTGTCTGTCTGGCTGCGGCTACCTCCCCTTCGCAGTGTGTGGCTTAAACTGTCCCAGCTGTGACCGGGGCTCTCCGCCTGTGTCTCCTGGCCGGCCTCTTCCTCCTGACTTTTGACATTCCTCTCCTTTCGGCCCTACTAGACACTCCAGGTTCCTGTGGCTCGGCCCTGCCCAGCCCCAGAGCGGCCACTGCCCCAAAGAGCCCTGGAGCCTTTTCCTTCAGGATGGTGCTAGAAACCATGGCCTGGGCTTGGTACTTGTCCCCCAAAATCATAACCACAGTCTAAGCGTGAGGAAAACACCAGAGAAAGCCAAAGTGAGGGACACTGTACAGAAGACCTGACCAGGACACCTCAAAACTGTCATCAAAGACCGTCGTCTAAGAAACTCTGGGACAGGAGCCAGAGGTGACACACAGCTCAGTGGTGGTGTCCTGGACAGACCCGGGGACAGGAAGTGGACAGCTAACAAAGGGATGTGCCGATGCTACTGCCCTGTCCGTGACAAGTGTGCCTCGTGATGTAAGATGCTGACGAAGGGGGAATGCGGTGGGGGCAGGCAGGTGCACTCTGCACTAGCTCGGCAACTTTTCTATAAATCTAAAATGTTTCTAAACTAAGTTTATTTTCAAAGAACCTACAGACAAAGAACGCAAAAAAAATGTAACTTAGACAAAAGTAAAAAATAAAGTATACACAAAGCATGTACACTAAGGATGCACGTTTCCCAGCATTTTGGTCTGGGGGCAGTTTCACACACCTGTGGTTTAATTAGAACAAAAACCTTAGTGGTAGCTCAGCCAATTCCCATCAGGCCTCCCCTTCAGAACTGAGAGGCCGGAGACCGAGGTCACCCCAGGTGATGTCAGCGACGACCGCCCGCACAAGGCTCAGACTCTAGGCCACTCTGCTTCTGGAGTCTCGCAACACACCCCAATCAGACCTGTCATCACGACCCAACCACAATGATGCTTCCAATCACCTGGTTTCGTCTGCAAGAGCGACACACATGTGCTGCCGTTCCTGGTGCTGCCGCTGTTTTTACAGTCTCTGATTTTCTTAATTTTCTGGTGTTTTAGCCACAATAAGGAGCTCTGGTGGCACTGTGATTAAAGCATCAGGCTTCTAACCAAAAGGTCTGCAGTTGGAACCCACCAGCCACTCCACAAGACAATAGACAGGCAGTCAGCTTCCATAAAGATTGACAGCCTTGGAGATCGAGTGGGGCAGTTCCACCCTGTCCTCTAGGGGCGCTGTGAGCAGAAATCCACTTGGTGGCAATAGGAGGATGGTGTAGCTACAATACTGTGGTAGTTACTGTTGTGTACCGGTATCAATAACTTTTTAGAGAATTAAACAGTAATTAAAGGAAAAGAAGGAGAAAATCAAAAAAAGCTTCCAATCAGTTACTAATGTTGTAACTAATAATGTTGTAATTCAATGTAGGTCTTAACAAAACCATTTTGTGGTTAGTAATCATATACTCTAAGAAATATTACATTTAAGCAATTTACAATACTATCATATATGATGTTATGACTGAAACTGATAATAAACATTACTAAGGATTCTGCATGGTCCAGTATGGGAGGAGATACTGGGGGGTTGACACCATGAGTTATCACACCGGGTAACACTAACCCCAGTGATGCCACAGAGCGTGCTCACTGCGTCGAGTCAAACTCTGCCTCAAATTGACCCTACAGGACAGAGCAGGACTTCCCCACATGGTTTCCAAGGCTGTGAATCTTTACGGAAGTAGATCAGCACATCTTTCTCCCACCGAGCAGCTGGCGGGTTCAAACCACCAACCTTTTGTTTAGCAGTTGAGCACTTGGCCTCTGCATCCCCAGGGCTCCTTGGAGGGCAGATGCTGGTGGTGGTGGTGGTGGTGGTGTTAGGGGCTGTCGAGTCAGCGCCGACTCAGTGACCCCCCGTCCATCAGGCTGAGTCGCTGCCCATCCTACGCCGTCCCCGTCACCACTGCTGTGCTTGACGCTCCTGTTGCAGCCACTGTGTCGATTCAGCTCGTCAAGGGTCTTCCCCTTTTCCACTGACCCTCTACCAAGTATGGTGTCCTTCTCTAAGGACCAGTCCCTCCTGATAACATGTCCAAAGTACCTGAGACGAAGTCTGGCTAGCCTTACTTCTAAGGAGCACCCTGGCTGTACTTCCTCCAAGACAGCCTTGTTGGTTCTGCTGGAAGCCCACAGTTCATTCAGCAGTCTTCACCAGCACCACAACTCAAATGCATCACCTCTTCCACAGTCTTCCTTATCCACTGTCCAGCTGTAACATGCATGTGAGGCGAGTGAAAATACCACGGCTTAGGTCAGGCACACCTTCCTCTTCCGAGTAACATCTTTGCTCTGTAATACTTTGTTTTTGCAGCAGACTTGCCCAATATAACAGTTTAATTTTTTGATTGGTACTTTCATGGCTGTTGATTACAGATCCAAGTAAAATGAAATTCCTGGCAACTTCAATCTTTTCTCCATTTATCATGATGTTGCTTATTTGTCCAGTTGTGAGGATTTCTGTTCTCTTTATGTTGAGGTGTAATCCACACCGAAGACTGTAGGCTTCAATCTTCATCAGTAAGTGCTTCGAGTCCTCTTAGCTCTCAGCAGGCAAGGCTGTGTCATCTGCATATTGCAGGCTGTTAATGAGTCTTCTTCCAATCCTGATTTTTCCTCCAATCTGAGGACTGGATATTCTTCAGTGCAGCACAGCTTCTTGGATTATTTGCTCAGCATACAGATTGAGTAATACAACCCTAATGCACACCTTTCTTGATTTTAAACCATGCAGTGTCCCCTTGTTCTGTCGACTGCCTGCCTCTTGGTCTGTGTACAGGTTCCTCATGAGCACAATTAAGTCTGGAATTCCCATTCTTCCCAGTATTATGCACAATTTGTTATGACCCATCCATCTGAACGCCTCTGCACAATCAATGAAACACAAGTAAATATCCTTGTGGTATTCTCTACTTTCAGAGAAAATCCACCTGAAGTCAGCAGCCATCAGAGGGAAGCATATGGAAGGAAACTCAAAGGCAACACGGAGGTCTCTGTCTCACAAGGACTGGGAGCAGAGCGTCACACTTGAGACATTTTTCCAAGACACACCTACCTGACCTAAGCCTGGGAGCAAGGCCCTCGGCCGTGGGCTCTCACAGCCAGTCACTGAGCCCTGCTGAGCAGTGGACTTGGACAGGGACCGATACAGGCAGAGGGGCTGAGAAACAGGCAGTGCCTCTAAGAGCCAACAGCCCAGGGTGTTGCACAACCCAAGCTGTACTCAGGGAAATAGATGTTTAGGGTCTTGGAAGACAAGATTGCAGAGTACACTATGGAGTAAATGATACAGGTCAAACTTACAAAATTAAAAGAACCATCAGCAATTCCATTCCTAGCACATACCCAAGAAAACTAAAAATGTGATCACACAAAAACCTGTACACAATGCTCCAAAAACTAAAGTGCTGAACAAATGTAAAACTGGCACACAAATGTTGTGGTATTTTCCGTAATTATTCATAATCCCATAGATAATCAGGGTGTCAATCTTTTCCCAACTATGGCATCTTTGGGTAAACACAGGCCACACCCCCTGTAGTCTGTTACGACAGTGAGTTTTGAATGTTCTAAGTGTATAAGCCTATTCTACTAATGGGAAGGCAAAGAGCAAAAATAATCCCAACGTCCATCAACTGATGGATGGATACACAGAACGTTGTCTACCCATGCAATCCAGTTTAACTGATCATCATCCATCGATCAGTCGGAATAAAGTAGTGAAATGCGCAATATGGCTGAATCTTTAAACCATGCTTAGTGAATTAGACAGACACAAGCGGTCACATACTGTGTGACTCATTTCTATAAAACATATCCAGTAGGCAAAGACACTGCGTGCACAAGTGGACCACGAGGGCTGAGAGCAGGAGAGTGGTGATGCTAATGGGTGTGTACGATGGTTACATAACCTTGTAAATTGTGTGGGACGTGAACTAGATCCAGAATTTTTCTTTAATTAAATCATACAGATCAAAGGAAACAAAGCACAAAAATCCACTTTGTGACCTAGTCACCCTGAGCTCAGGGAGAAACCACGGAAGCCCCATCTCTCAGTTCTTTTAACCCGACGCCCCCCTTCCCATTTTTTTTTTCATTAAAGTGTTTTTTTTTTTTATAATTTTTTTAATCGTGGGAAGTATACATGCAACAAATCGCTTGCCACTTCACCAGTTTTCATGTGTACAACTTTGCGACGTGAGCTGCGTTTGTCATGTGGTTCAGTCGTGACCATTCCCTGCTTCTACGCACCCCTTCTCATGAACGGCAGCATCTCCAGACCTCGTTCATGTATTCACAATTCCTAAGTACTTTACATCTTGTAACTAAAAGCAAAGTAAGAAATGGTAGCTTTGTAGGAAAATTGTATGTACTTTTGGTTCTGAAATTTTCAAACAAAAATGATGCTGCAAAATTCAAAGGGGGCTACAATTTGTTTGAAAGTAGATGAAACAGAGCTACACCCTTGAGCTGTCGGGAGGTTTGGTCTGGTTCTAACGGGCACAAGAGAGAAGGGAAGCATGGGCGAGGGGTGCCAGCCCTCCACCTTGCACACTGAAGTCACCCGCTGCACCAGAGAGCTCCTTCCAGGGGCAAAGGCGGGGTACCGTTCCAGAGCTCCCCAGAAGGCCATTAACACAGGAGGGCTAGCGATGTGCCACGTCTCTCCATACCTTTTCTCACTGCATCCTCTACTGTGGTCCAACCCTGTCACCCCCTCCAGAATCAGGAGACAAACGGAATAAGTGAATACACTCAAACCACAAAAATCTACAAAAGGCAAAGCGTGAAAATGACAGGCTCCCAGGGATAGCATCAACTCTAAACATGTTTCCGTCCCAAACCCTGCACCTGGGGAGAACCACAGCACAATGTGGCTCTCCGTGTGGCTCTACTGTGGATGTGCTCTGGAATCAGGGGCACGAAGTGGGAGGCTGGAACGCCTGAGCGCTCTTCCCAGGCCTGCGGGAAGTCTAGCTTGACTGTTTTAAGATCTGCCACCTCCCTGAGACCACAGTCACCCAAGCACACCACCTGATTCGAGGTGCACACCTGAAGAGACAGACTTTACGAGAAGGTCCTCTGAGGGTCAGAGGGCTCCCAGTCCAGGCAGGTCACCATGGTCACTGAGTCTGCCGTGGACAGGCCACATGCTTTCACCCATCTCTTCAGAGGCAAAGTCTCAGGTGAGACACTACAGAGAAGAGAGTACTTACTCCCTGGAAACACAGGCACAGGAGTCGTTCCTCAGAACAGGGATGACCGAACCCTAGAGAAGCCAGCGTCTCTTACAAAGCCTCGGCTGGGCAGAGGGAAACCGCCTCCCTGGCCGTGTGACACGGGGCGCAGAACAAGGCACTTCTGGGTAAACTGGGCTAAGGAACACACACAGCATTCACTCTGGGTGGAAAAGGGGATATTTTTACTCAAAAATGAAAAAGTCAGCAGGTACACAATGCCGTATGAGTAAGCTTATGTATTTAAGCACTAATCAATAATTTTCTTTCCTAACTAGCAAAACATAATTAAAGAAAACATTTTTAAAAATCAATGCTGTGTTGAGGATGAGAAAGCAGTATGGCGATTCCTTCAAAAGTTGGAAATACAAATACCATTTGACCCAGCCATCCCATTACTAGGTATATACCCTAAAGAAGTGAGA
>NW_006921715.1:6422169-6424898 GCF_000298275.1 Orycteropus afer afer | reverse complement strand
AATAAAAAAAAAAAAAAGAATCAATGCTGTGGAGAGGGGCTTGCCAAAGAGACACACTCACTCACAGGTTACAGTTTCTGTACCATGAGTTTTCCCCAAAGAACACATACAAATGAGACGCTGCTGGGTGCATCTTTAAATCAAATTCTCAGATGAGTCCAATCAAGTGCATGTGGTTCTTATTTAGCCTTATTTTAGCACAAGAAAAGGAGCTGTGGTGGCACAGTGGTTAACACATTCAGCTGCTAACCAAATGGTCACGTGGTTCAAACCCACCAGCCACTCCATGGGAGAAAAATGAGGCAGTCTGCTTCCGTAAAAATTTACAGTCTTAGAAATCGCATGGGACAGTTCTCTGTCCTGTTGCTGTGAGTCAGAACTGACTCGATGGCTTAACGCTTTAAAAGCTTAAAAAAAAAAAAAAAAGGTGCACGTGCAGCCACTGAAGATGACAGTGACGGAGAACGTTTTGTGAGGTGGGGTTACTCCAGTCCTCTCACACTGAGGACCAAGGTAGGTAATGTTACAAGTCGGAGCTGTCCAGAGCAAGAGGTGCTGCCAAGCTTAAGATCAGGTGTGCGTCAGAGCTGCATCCTTTGACCGTATTCACTCTGTGTGGTGAGCAAGTAATCCAAGAAGCTGACCTACACGAAGAACAACACGGCATCAGGACTGGAGGAAGACTCATCAACAATCTGCACTATGCACACAACATTGCCTGTTGAAAATAAAGAGGACTCGAAGCACTTACTGATGAACAGATCAAGGAAAGACTTTGGTTTTCATTATCAATTACACCTCAACCTAAAGAAAACAAAAATCCTCATAACTGGACCAATAAGCAACAGCATGATAAATAGAAAAAAAAGACTGACGTTGTAAGGGATGTCATTTTACTTTCAATGCCCATGGAAGCAGCAGTCAAGAAATCAGCCATCATATTGCACTTTAGAGTATTAAAGAGCAGAGATGTCATTTTGAAAAATAAGGTGTGCCTAACCCAAGCCATGGCATTTTCAATCACCTCATATGCATGCGAAAGCTGGACAACGAATGAGGAAGACAGAAGACTTGATGCTTTTAAATTGTGGTGTTGGAAAAAGAATGCTGAAAGTACCATGGACTGCCAGAAGAACTAAATGCAATCAGAATTCTCCTTAGAGGCGAGAATGTTCATCTCAACTACTTTGGTCATGTTTTCAGAAGGGACCAGTCCCTGGAGAAGGACATCATGCATGGTAAAGCAGAAATCAGAGAAAGACCCTCAACAAGATGGACTGACATGGTGCCTACAATGATGGGCTCGGGCACAGCCAAGGATTGAGGGTGGTGCAGGACAAGGTAGTGTTCTGCTCCGTTGCACACAGGGTCACTATGAATTGGAGCCAACTTGACAGCAGCTAACAACAACAGTTGTCCGTCAGTCAGACATTTGTAATCCAGGGATTGTGTGTACTTCAAAACAATTTAAAACAAACAGAGAAAGCACAGAAAGCAAGAACCACAACGGGAAGAAAATGATAAATCAGACTTCATCAAAATTTAAAACTACTAGTGGACCATGCAAATCTCAGCCTACATGACCCTGAGACCAGAAGAACTAGATGGTGCCAGGCTACCACTGTCAACCACTTGGAAAGTGATCAATAGGAGATCCTAGATAGAATGGGAGAAACATTTGGAACAAAACTCAAAATCATAAAATAAAGACCAGGATGGTAAGCCTGATAGAGCCTGGTGAAACCCCTGAGACTATGGCCCCTAGTTATCCTTCGGGCCTGGAACTGAACTCACTCCCGTGGCTTCTAGCCAAACAATAAAACCAAACAAACCAAACTCACTACCACTGAGTGGTATCCGACTCATAGCAACCCCTCCTTGGGTTTAAGAGGCAGCATCACTATAGAAGTAGATTGCCTAATCTTCCTTCCAAGGACTGGCTGGTGGATTTGAACCACCAGCCTTCTGGTTAACAATCAAATGCCTTAGGCACTATGCCACCAGAGCTCCTGGCCAAACAACAGACAGGGGCATAAGGTGGGTACACTCCTTAGAGAACAGTCAATCATGGTAGACCAGAAGAGCAGCATTTGTGCACGGAGAAAGGTAGGCAAGCAGAGATGCATAGGCAAGAAGGACACAGGGAAGAGGTGACCACAGGGAGGAAGTGGGAAGAGAGCTGTTACATTATGGGGACTTCAGTCAATGTTATGAAACAAAAAGTGTATGGACTGTTAAATGGAAAATGTATTTGCTCTGTAAACTTTCACCCAAATCACAACAAAATAAAACAGCAAAGGACTGGAAACAATCTAAATGAGCAATATAGTGGCTACACGATCTGTATTATGTTTGTATAACAGAATAAGAAAAAAAAAATTTAAACTATTGATTATTAAAAGAGACTCACAAAAGTAGCCAAGTCAGAGAATGGAGAAACAATACTTTTTTGCAACACATGCATCTGACAAAGGACTTCTACCCAAAATACGTGGAGGACTCCTACACTCAGTAACAGGAAGGCAGACCATCCAGTCTTTACAATGAGCTGAGCACTCTACCAGACATTTCACAGAAAGCCACAGGCACGTGAGTGAGCGCTCACAACCATGAGTCATCAGGGACACGAGAGCCCACTATAAACCCACTAGAAGCCTAAGATGAGAAAGACAGACACCAGCAAATGTGGGAGAGGCTGTGCAGCTCCAGGAACACATACACGTTGCTGG
>NW_006921715.1:6418309-6420049 GCF_000298275.1 Orycteropus afer afer | reverse complement strand
TGTGTTTCGTTCTGCTGTGCATGGGGTCGCTGTGAGTCGGAAACGACTCAATGGCACTTAACAACAACAACCACATGGACCGGGGAGTGTAACCAGGACCATGTATAGGGCTGGCAGACAATGGTCCTAGAAGTGTATTTATATGATCTGAATATAGTGTATAGTAGAGCTGACAAAGGGCAAGGTTGTGGTCACTTCTTGGTTACAGCCAGCTACCCAGAGGGACCGAGAAGTTGAAGCAGTGGGCTCGGGACCATAGTCACAGGGGACATCAAGTTCAACTGAAATAACATACTACACAAAACACTGTTCCACCTCCTACTTTAGCGAGTAGCAACTGGGATCTTAAAAGCTTGCAAGCTTATGAGCTGAACATTTATCTGAGGTAGATACACTCCTTGGAGAGAACAATCATGGGAGAAAGAAGGACTGTTTATGCACAGGGAGACAGCTCAGGGGGCAAGAGTGCACGGAGGGATGGACACAGGGAATAGGTATGGGGAGGAAACGGGGGAGCTATTGCATTGTGGTAAATTGTAGTCAATGTCATGAGACAAAGTGTATGTGAACTGCTGTATGGAAAGTCAATTTGATCTGAAAATTTTTACTCAAATCACAAAAAAAAAAAACTGATCTAACCATTAATCACAAGTCCATGTTAAGTATCATGTCTCATAATTTCAACAAATTTGTGATATTTATTAGTAGTATTATTAATATTAGGAATGTATAAAATCACCAGTATCTTACATGATACTGAATCCAATGACTTATTGCAAGTCTGTATATTGTGGATCTCTGTTTTGTTGTTCTTTGGAATCCACTCCTTTCTTCTTGGAAGCCTCCACTTTCTTGGATGCAGTGATGGGATGACACTCCTCTCATACTCTTCAGACCAGTTTTCTTTTTAGTCTCCTTTTGAACTCTCTCTCCTATCCTGTCCCAGATCACACTTTCCTATAAACCTACAAATATCCTTCCTGTCATGGATTGAATTGTATCCCCCAAAAAAATATGTTTCACCTTGGCTAGACCATGATTGCAGGATTGTGCAGTTGTCTTCCGTTTCGTGATCTGATGCAATAACTATCCTCCATTGTGTGATGTGCTCTAAACTCTAACCTCTACATGTGAACAATCCAGGATTTTTAGGAGTGTATCTTGAGTCACCACTCGTACTGGGTCACCACCCTGACTCAAATCATATCCTTGCTTGGGTCATACCTTTGTCTTACAAGAGATAAAAGGAGAAAGAAGTGAACAGAATCGAGAAGGACCTTACTACCACCAAGAAAGAAGAGCCAGAAGCAGTGTGTGTCCTTTGGACCCAATGTCCCTACACTGAGAACCTCCAAATGAATGCCAAGACACATGGAGATCTCCAAGGCACACTGGGCCCAAAGATGTTGAAAGAAGAGAAAGACCTTCTCTCAGACCTGGTGCCCTGAACTTGGACTGTGAGAGAATACATTTGTTTGTTTAAAAATAAATAAATAAATAAAAGCTTGCAAGCAGCCATCTAGTTGCAACAATGGGTCTCTCCTAGTCCAGAGCAAAGAAGAATGAAGAAAACCAAAGATTCTTGGAAACAATTAGTCCTAGCGACTGGTATACCATGTGATCCTCAGCCTATACAACTATGAGACCAGAAGAACTAGATGGTGCCCGGCTACCACTGTCAACCACTCGGAGGGGGATCTATGTAGGAGATCCTGGATAGAGTGGCAGAACAATGTGGAA
>NW_006921715.1:6413406-6417996 GCF_000298275.1 Orycteropus afer afer | reverse complement strand
AAACTGTGTCAATGTCATGAGACAAAGTGTATGTGAACTGCTGTATGGAAAGTGAATTTGCTCTGTAAATTTTCACCCAAATCACAATAAAAAAAAGAGAGAACGGCTAAACTGGGGTACAGTCACACACCAGTACATGGCTCAAGAACAGAGAGGAACAAACAGCAACACGTGCAAAAGCCCCAGGTAAACTTCAAAAACAGTGTGCTGAAAAGAGCTGGGTGTAAATATACACGTGGTATGTATAAACGCAGGTATGTGAACATACATACTCACACACAGAGTATAATCACATTTACATGAAATTCCAGAATGTGCAAACCTAAGCTACAGTGATGTAAATCACATCAGCGTTGTAGGGGGCAGGGAGTGATTCAAACAGGGCATGAGGCACTTTCTGGACTGTATCTTGATACATGTTCATCAAAGCTGACTGACCAGTACACTTAGATCCTGAGCACATCACTGAACGTACGTAAACAACAACCCAATTTTACAAAACATTTCATGCTGTGTATATTCAGGGACTTCCTCCAGGGTTATCTGAATGATGGTTACGAATGGTTTTGTTTTGTGTACACAAGCAAATGGCAAGATGGTGTGGTGAGCAGCTAGGATGCCTCCCGCCCCAAGTCCAGGCCTCTGGTGTACACCTCCCAGTTATTCCATCAAGAGTTCATCGAGGTCCTGCTGGGAAAGGCCTCTGCAGAGGTAATTAAGGTCTCAAATCTCCTGGCCCTATAGCCCTAGAATAGGGTCATTACTCACCTGGGCCTGACCCAGTCAATCCCAGGAGCCCTTTACACAGTCCAGAGGGCAGAGGCAGAGACTTGGTGTGAGAGGGATGAGGAGTATGGACATCTCCTCATCACCTCTGGAAACAGAAACCTACAGGAGTGGAGAGCCGCCCCACTGACAGACAGACAGCAGGAAGTGGGACTTTGGTCCTACAGAACCTGAATTCTGTCACACCCAGGTGAGCCTGGCAGAGGACCCCAAGCTCCCGGTGAGACCGAGCCAGGGGCCCAGCCAGTGTCCGACTCCCGGCCCAAAGAAACCATGAGATGGTAAATGGGGACTGCATTAAGCTGCTGAGTTTGTGGTAACGTGTTCCTCAGCTAATAGAGAACTAGGCCAAACACCATCCTGAAACAGCTTTCGAACACAATTATTCTCCAGTTAAAAATAAGAGAAATGATCCTACACATTTTCTCCCATTTGGTCACGAATACTGACGAATCTTTTTTGGAAAGAGAGTGATTGAATTGAACAAACCGTGATAACCCCCTGTCATCACCATACGAATGAAGATTCGATCTGTGGTCCTAGCCACCTGGTCTACCCAGGCCTGTGAAGACCACAGCAATCCAGCTGCACCCAAAGGAAGACCCAACAGCACGCGTTAGACAACCCCAGATAGCCCCCAGGGCCACCCTTGTTGACTCAGACTACAAAACAGTTCAGAGAAAAGACAGCAATGGCGTCACCTGGGCTTTGAAAAACGCAAAAACTGGGGCCAGGTGTTCCTGGTAAAGGCAACCATGGGTCCCAGCGAGCCTCCCAATCCATGTGATGGCACACCTTTAGCCCTTTCAAAATGGAGTAATTTTTCTACTTTGGCTTTTTTGTTGAAACCATGTGTTTTCAGTAATGGAAGGCAATAAAAAAATCTGTGAGGTAACATGGATTTTCATACAATTACTGGGCTACATATGTCCAGAGGGGTTACTGGTGCTGAGGTTGGCGGAATGAGGCCTGCTCCTTCAGATTCACACAGTTCCACAGGCCTCCACCAGAGGGCAGCACGAACTAAAACTGGAATAGCAGCTTCCCACTAAACCCCAGATGCAGAAATCATGAAGGGGTTAAAGGGAGCAAGGCATTTAAAAGATGGAACTGTGGAAGCAAAGTGATAGGCGTCAGAATCCTGGCTGGTTAAGACTGCTGCACTGGTTTAAGTAGCCTTCCCGGACTGACCCTCAGTTTCCTCAACAGGAAAACGGAGGCGACCGAGTAATGGCTGATTTTGGAAGCAGACCGATCCCCGGGCCTTTCTTCCCACCCCATCTTAGTCTGGAAACTCTGCTGAAACCTGTTCAGCATCATAACCTGCAAGACTCCACTGAGAAAAGAGTGGGGCCTGGACACGAGGTGCACAGGCCAGGAACCAAAGGCGAGTGTCCCACATGGAAGGCCAGTCTCTGACCAGTGAAGCCCCCTGCCCGAGCCAACGCCAACAGAACTGCAGGTCACGACAGCGCCAATGCATGTGCGTGGTGCTAAATCCACCATCAGCAGCTTCATTACTGCCCCCACAGTAACCAGGAGCTCCGTCAGAGAGACGCCTCCAGCTCACCGGGTCTTTAGTACTTGGACATAAACTTCCATACAATGCAACTGGAATCAGGCAATGGTCTAAGGTCTAAATGGAGGTAAAAGACATTTAGACCCAAGGCAACCTGACTTTGCATATACACATAATGCAGTTTGAAATATTAGATCTATTGATACATTTATTTGGTTTTCACATGGAACTCACCAAGCATATTCAGAAGCAAGGGTCTAAACAACTTTCACCTGCAATTTGAGTTTTAGTCAAAACTGGAGTAAAACCCTGAGTCATTTTTGATCCAAGGGAATACAGGTTTCCCCAGCTGTCCGAAAGCAGAGCACTTCTATGAAACCGCTCATAAACCGAAATGGCATAAAGCAAAGAAACAATAGCCATTATTGATCCAAGAAAAACTTCTGCACGTTCCCAGACCCAAAAAACACCTACCAAACACACCAGATGACACATCAAACCAACAACGATGCCAACACATGGTGTTCAGATGCAGTCCACAGCCACGGCGGCTTGATGCCAGGGCGCAGCGCACAGGCCCCGGAAGGAGCGCCGCAACACCACTCTCGCTGCCCAAGGTTGCTTGGGGTGTATGCTGCCCCTTTAACTTTTTGCCTTTTTTTCCTAAGAGCAAAAATCCTCTTCAGATTTCTTCTGGTGAAACCAGATACTACTGTAGGTCTTTCGTGAAAGTGAAGTGGCCTAGAGTGAACTTTCAAAAAGTGGGGATCCCTGTACTAACTAGGAGGCTACAGGGTAGAATTACACAAAAAGGGGGGCTTGGGGAAAAGAACACAACGGCAGTGGAGGGGACTTTCTGAATTTGACTTCCTGCATTTAAACCAAAAAACCAAACTCACTGCCATCAAGTGGTATCCGACTCATAGCGACCCCTCCTTGGGTTTCCGAGGCAACATCACTACAGAAGTAGATCGCCCAACCTTCCTTCCGAGGAGTGGCTAGTTTGAACCACCAGCCTTCTTAACAGTCAAACGCCTTAGGCACGACACCACCAGAAGCAGTGTTCTCTGAAAAATTCTCAAAGATCATAACAAGCCTCTGGAAGTCAAATCCCAGATACGTTTCAGTCCAATCCTGCCTGACCCACTCACTCATTCGATTCCACGTCTCTCAGGGCCGCCTCCCTGCCTCTGGGGCCTCTCCAGGCTCTACCAGTGCCCAAGGCTAACTCTGGAAAGGTCTGGACACCACTGGCTTTAAGGAAAGCATGAATCCTCTGCAGTCTCTCTCTCCAGCCTCAATCTTTCTCTGGAGGCCAGCTTTATGTAGCTAGCTGCCTGGTCCACTTGGCTGTCTTACAAGCAATTAGAATTTAACAGATCCCAAACCAAACCCCCATCTCTTTGTCCTGCTGCTTTCCGGACCTCACCATCCACTGAGTCACCCAACTAGAAACTGTGCCCCCCTGCCAACACCCATGTCCCAACACAATCAGTCACCAAGTTCGGTTCGCCCTAACCCATAAATACTTCTGTTCCTACTGCCATGCCCTAACTCGAAGGTACGCAAGACTCACTTGGATTTCACAGCCCCCCAAAATACTCCAGTGGCACTGGATGGGCCCATCTTGTGTCAGGAGGCTACCCTTGGTCCCGTGAGGTAAGGGAGGGTGGGACTGTGCCTCATAAACATGGCTCCCAGCTGACATTTGGGGAAGGGGCAGGAGTTTCCAGAAATGGAAGACTTGGGAGTTGGACAAAGTTAGAGTGTGATTTTATACATCCTTGGGACCCCTGCAAAAAAAAAAAAAAAAAAAATCCAAAGGCTAGGGAGGTGATTAATCTCAAACAGTAGATTTCTGTGGGCCCATTACGTTTTTAGACATATATAACTGTACGTGAGTTTGTATGAACGTCCTGTTTAAAAAAAAAAAAAAAAAACTGCCATTGACTTGATTCCAACTCAGAGTGACCCCCACTGGGCTTCCAAGGTGGCAGATCTTTATTGAAGTTGTCCAGTCTTCCTTCCTCAGAGCAGCTCGTGGGTTTGAACCTTTGACCTTCTGGTTAGCAGTCAAATGCCTCAGGCACTGCGCCACCAGAGCTCCTTCATGGTAATAGTAGGTACTTTACTGAATGCCTGAAAAACGAACCAACCTCCTAACCAGTCTCATCCCCACTCAGAGCACCTGCCACACTGATGGCTCTCTGTTCTTTCTGAAATGTCACCGCACTGCTGACAACCTCCTGGGCATGTTCTACGAGCCTTTCCCACTCAGTGCTCAC
>NW_006921715.1:6410409-6412576 GCF_000298275.1 Orycteropus afer afer | reverse complement strand
AGTTCAAAACCACCAGCCAGCCACTTCACGGGAGGGAAGATAGGGTCATCTGCTTCTGTGAGGCTTACAGCCTTGGAAACCCTGTGGGGCACTTCTCCGTCCTCTAGGTGCAATGCCTGTCTTGTTATCTCTATGTCCCCAAATGCTTACCATGTTGTTGTTGTTGTTGTTCTTATGTGCCGTCAAGTCGGCCCCGAATCATAGCAACCCCTCCTTGGGTTTCTGAGGCAGTATCACTACAGAAGTAGATGGCCCAACCTTCCTTCCAAGGAATGGCTGGTGGGTTTGAACCGCCATAGTACCTGGCATTCAGTCGCTTCTCAAGTGGCATGACGACCACGCGGTCCCAACCTTAATCTGCTTATCATTTTCATTCCACGCCCTACAACTGGGCACCAAAACTTTCCCATTTAGGAGAGGGCTGTCACATCTTTGTCACATCCCACACTGGTTTCTTATCACAGTCCACTTAAATGGTGAGAAAGTTACTAAAATTACTTCCATGTTATACCACTCCTTCACTTATTCTTTTGTTGTTTCTAATTTTCTTTTTACACAATAACATGATGTTTTAAGATGGTTTACAGCCTTATACGGAATGTACACTCACTTTATCTTTTTATAACATTGTGAAACATGCTTCAGAATGTCTGAAATAAAAAGAAAATTGTAAAAAAAAAAAGAAAAACGTATGAGATCTTTACGAGACTGCGGCCACTCCCCGGTGGCACTCCGCCCCGCCCGCGCTGAATCACTGCCGCCCTTGCATTTTTTTCTACCTGCTGAGAAAGTACTGGAGCAGGGCCCAGGGAGGGTCCCTGCCTAGCACTCCACCACAGGGCTCCCGGTGCCAACTGCAACATGATGTCGCATTCTTTGGTGACTTGAAACTGGCTCTTAGAGCGCCTACCCTCCCACACATAGTTCCACATGATCTGAGAATTTTCATAGTTGGTGTCATTGTATTCTTCCACACACTTAGGGAACAGAACAATGAGTCAAATTTGCCCTGTAACCGTTGCCAGTCCCTGAAATAGGTAAATTAGAACCGTATTAGGAGGTTCTACGAGCTCATCCGATTTCCTGATGGGTTTTTCACCCAACTATGACAACATATTCCCAGCTCCTGATTCCGACCAATGGCTTAGTCATGCTGTGCCAACAACAACAAAAATCCCTGGAATTTAACTGATGCAAAGAAACAAAGCTTCAGCTGACGTTTCACCCGCAGTTTAAATGGTACCTACATCTCAAAATTTCGCTGTGTGCCCGCTTTACAAAAACCCATTTTGGCAAGTACTGCTTATAATATGCTATGTACATACTCTTTAAATATTGAGACTACACAGGCACCAACAACTCAACAAACGACATCTGGGAATGACCTATAAGCTTGAGTTACAAAGCCATGCAATGCACCAGCCACTTATGTCACTTGTTCAACGTTTTATTTCCACATTTTTGTAAGGAAGGGGGTGCACCAATTCTGCAACCGAAAAGAGCTCCGGGACGCAGGCCGTGCAACGCCACCCAGGTTCCCGCTGCAGACGCAAATCTGTGGCACCGAGCTATTAAAAGGGATGCCGGCGGCCGGTCCGTCGCCCGCGAGGATGACAGGCGCATCCGCCCAGGGCGGTGCCGCGCGAGAGGGCGGGGGCCGGAAGGAAGAGGGAGGATCCGGACAAAGCAAACCGGGGCGGCCGTCCTCGTCCCGGGGCCTGCGGCTGTTACCGGGTATGGCGCCCCCGCCCGGGATGCGGCGCCGAGGGCGCGGCGGGACCGCGCTGCAGATGCGGACCGAGGGGAGGACCAGGGCGAGGATGCAGGGCCCGAGGCGGGGAGGGGAGCAGGACCGGGACGGGAACCGGGGAAGGGGCAGGCGGAGGGTGTAGGGCCCGGGGTGGCAAGAGGCGCCGGGATGGAGGCAGCGACCCTGGGCGGGCCGAGCACCCGGGGTGGGGATGCTGGGCCGACGGCGAGAAGGGCACCGGGATGGAGACGCGGAACCCAGCGCGGCTCAGAACCCCGCCGGGCAGGGACCTGCCTTCGCCGCACCGCCGCACTCACCGTCCTGCTCCTGCGGGGGCCGCGCTCGCCACGCGCGGGCAGGACGCCGAGATGCTGCGCGCGGAGGAGCGATGCGCGGACTGGACACCGCCTCGGGCGC
>NW_006921715.1:6402334-6409974 GCF_000298275.1 Orycteropus afer afer | reverse complement strand
GTTTTCCGGACATCGAGGGGCAGGGCGGGGCGCAGCCCGCGTAGCTGCTCGGGCGCGACTGCTGTGTGGCCCGGCGCTTCGGCCACCACCCCTCGCGGCAGGTGTCCGCCTGGAATGTGGTCGGAGGAGGCCCCCGCCCAGTGCACCCACGTCCGGGCCTCAGCTCACCGAGGCGTGTCGGGCACCCGGGCCCACGTTCCTGTGCGTCCAGCCGGATCTGAGGCTGACGCGCCCCCTGAGTCCTTCCAGAACCTGCAGGGGGAGGTACCCTGGGCTCTCCCAGAGCTCAGGATGCTGCTGACCAACTCGGCCAGCGGCGGGCTCCCTTCGCCGGGAGACTTACGGTCCTGGGTCGAGGTCCCCTCCGCCAGCCCGAGGGGGCGTTCCGGGTGCGCCCCTCGGCCACAGACTCTCACACAGACTGCACTTGAGGCTGGTGAAAGAGGAAGGGGCAGGGTCCCACCTCGGCCGTCGCACCCTGGCAGCCTCCCGGCCGCCCTGCAGCACACACCAATTGCGGCAGCGCCTCGACCTCCAGCCCGCCAGAAGGGCAGTACTTCCAGGTCAGAGAGCGCCGGGGGGAGCCCAGTCCTGCCGCATCGCCTGCGCTGCAGGCTGACTCAGCAGCCAGCCAGGGCTGGTGCTGATGCAGGGGCCCGGCTCAGCCCTCTGCCTGCCCCCAGCCTGGGAGAGTCCTGCCACCGGGAGGCCTGCAGATGTCCCAGGCACAAGGCGTCTGTGCCAGCCCTGCCCTTGTGAACTGCTGACCTCTTCAGATGGTATCAGGCAGCACCCGCTGCCCTGCTTTGACCTGCCATTATTCCAGCCCCAGGGAGGTCCAGCTACTTTGAGCTAAGAATTCAGAACGGATGCTCCTGGGATGAGCCAGCAGGGACAGGTCCATGGAGAGGCCATGACACAGAGTCAGACATACATGCTGTTAGCAGTTCCAGCCACCCCACAGCTTGGCTGTCACCTGTGTCCCGGTGCCAGTCCTCAACCACGTCCGCACCGCAGCTGTAAGGAAGGGCACCAGCAGGTGTCCCCACTAGATGCTGCAGGGGACAGAGGAACAGGCAGGGCAGGGAAAGAGGCACCTCCAGTCAAGCACCCATCAGCCAAGCGATAAACTGGGGCCCTGATGCCCTCTGCCTTGGGCCCCACTTACCATGTGCAACAAGGGCATGGAGGCGGCATCTTCTGACCACCTGCAGCCTCACAAGGGGGAAACAGAGTCCCCACCAACAGCCCAAGGCTGATGCCTGTGAGGCCAGACATGCCACCACCCTCCATACCAACTTTGACAGCAACTGTTCCTTTCTCGGCACTCACTACTTCTCCACCGGGTTTGGTAATTCGTTCCAATAGCCACACACAAATCACAGACAATACTCACGATTATGGGGTTTACTAGGGAAGTAACAGGCTATAATTCAGGTTCAAGAACACTCAGGATACAGTTTTTCAATCAGGACAGTCTCTTTTCTGCTGTTCCCTCAGGCACGCCTCTTTGGCCCTTGGCCTGACCTCTGCCCCGCTTGGACAAGTGTCTTACAACACTCTTTTAGTTCTGCCGATAGGTAGAGCTAAGTGCACCCTGTGCCAGCAAGCCTCCTGCCCACAGGCACTCAGCTTTCTCGCTCCATCACGGACCAGCTAAGCCCTCTGCTCCGTCTCGTGCCTCTTGGCCCACTGCTGTCATTCTCAGCCAGGCAGCTGCACCGGGCGTCTCTGCTGAGGAGGTCCAGCGCAGGGATCTCGGGTCCAAGGACTTGCTCCACTTCACCTCCAGCTCTTCTCTCCTGTTGGCAGTGAGATCCGCCTCTCGGCCTCTAGGAGGGCTCATCTTAAGCCCAGGCCGTGCACCTCCTGCACAGCAGCCACCCGTCTGCCTCCAGAGGCTTCTCTGTGGCTGTGATGCTGACCGGGTGTCAGCGGAGCCTCCAGACTCGGACACACTGGGCAGAAAGGCCTGGCCATCTGCAAGCGCACCTCAGAGACACCGTTCAGTTCCACCCACTGCAGTGAAGGTGAGCACCACTACCACACGAGTCAAACAAACCTTTTGGTTCCCCAGTGCACATGAAAGTTATGTTTACACTATAGTATCTTAGGCGTGCAACAGCATTATGAAGAAGTTTGAAATATTGTGACAATCACCAAAATGTGACATGGAAACACGAAGTGAGCACACGCCGTTGGAAAAATGGCACAGATAGACGCTTGACGCAGGGTTGTAGGAACCCTCAATTTGTACAAAACGCAGTGTCTGCATGGCTCAGTAATGCTAAGCGTCATGACACAAGGTCTGCCTGTACTTCCCAAACCTACCAGTGAAACCCCACGGATCACAACGGTCCCGTCCAAACCCATCCGCGCGGGGGCCGCCACATTCACTGGAGGCCTCACCTTGAGTCAGCAACGCCTTGTCTTCAGCTGGTCCCTTCTGCCTCCCCACTGCCACCACCTGAGCAGGTATTCTAGCTCGTTCTTTACTCCTTCAACTAGTATTCACTGAGCAACCGAGATGCCGCCCTGCTCTGGGGAGCTTACGCCCCTGCCCTGGGGAGCTTACGTTCTCCTGGAGGCTTCCGGTGCGCGTCCTCAACCAGGCCGAAACATCAACGAGGTCAAACCATTCATCAAAGTAGTAAAAGATGAAGGGACCAGCGGAGCCAAGGGGGCCGGGCACGGCTCCAGGCGGGAATCCGCAGGCTGATGGAGGCTGGGTGCTGGGGAGCAGACAGGCCGCACCCCATCACATCCCGTCGCCTCCCTCCCTGGGACCCTGCCGTGCTCTCAGGGTCAAGTTCCAAGTGCTCAGCTTGCCTCCCTAGGCCCACGGGAGCTGCTGCTCAGCCTCCATGCCGTCCCCTGGGCACCTTGCCCAGCGCTGTGTCCGGTCGGCTCTGTCACGCGGCCGCGCCCCTGTAAGTAGGGTCCTCCTGCCTGGAATGTTCTTTCTCTCCATGTTGTCCTGGAGCCCGACTTCAGGACCACCCAAGACCCACTTCCTTCAAGAGGCCTTCCTGGGTCTGGGTCAGGCCTCTGGCTGCCCCACCTAACGCGTCCACCTCCCTGCGTGGTCAGCTGGCCTCCCAGACCACAGCATGGGAGCCGGAGGGGCTGTGGCCTTCTTACCCCCAGGCCGAGCCACACACCCAGCAAGATGGGCCTGCACCCTGCGCTGGGGAGCCGGCCGTCCTGTGGGGAGCTGAGCCAGGAGGCCCAGAGACAGGGCCGAGGGTGCATCCCTTGTTCCTCAAGGACCAGGGCACTCGTGGGCTGGGGCACTCCTGGCAGGTGGGAAGACTGCCACAGGGGAAGGCTGGGGAAGAGGACCCCTGTGGAGGCACTGTGGGGCGGGAAATGGGAAGTTACTGCTGTTCCCGGAACTCAGCATTCCACCGTGAATGTCTGGGAGTTTGGGGGAAGGTGGGACGCTGGGACCGGCTTTGATGCTGAGGGCCCTGCAGCCCAGTGGGCAGCTGAGGGGTCCATGAATGCTTGGAGGAGACAGAGAGGGAAAGGAAGAGAGGAGGGTTGGAGGAAGGAAGGAAGATGGGGCAGGAGGCAGGCTTGCTGCACTTTTCAAACACAGGCGCCGGGCTGGGCCTGGCCTGGTCTGTGGGCAGGAGAAGGTGGGGGCATCTGGAATGCCGGGCTGGGCTTGGCCTGCTCCATGGTGGGGGGGGGAGGATATGAATCCCCAGCAATCCCAACCCAGGTGGGGAAGGTGGTGGGCATGTGGCCCCAGGGGTCAGAGCTAATTTGGGGCAGTCCTTGCTCTAATCACCAAAGGCCATGCCCTCTCTGGTCTCCTGCTTCCTTCTAAAACTGTTCCGTTCTAAAAATGGAATTTATCAGGTTTCTAGGGTGTTTTTCCTTTAAGGAGCTCAGCCGCCAGACAGCTCCAGGAGCTGTTTGTTTCCTCTGAATGAGGGGAAAGACCACCACCTCACCAGCCCTTGGGCTCAGAGAAAGGTGGGGTGGGGGAGGGGTGCCAAAGTGCATTCCAGCCCTTGGTTTCGCACATAGAATGGAGGCTACGTCCCTCTTGATGAAACAGGAGAGAATGGACACCCAGCATGGGGGGGTCCCACTCAGCTCTGCCGGCCCCTCAGCCTGAGAGAGGGAAGGATGTGGTGCCTCTCACAGGTGGCCCCAGGGAACCAGACCCCCAGCATCCCCAGTGGACCCTGGGGCGGCCTGTTTCCTGAGTGTGGATGCTCTGCCTGTCTGGGGCCCACACCTGAAGGAGGCCTGGCAGCTTCATGTTTGTTCTCTTGGGGGCCCTGGGCTGCCAAGTGAGAAGCGTGCTGCCCTGCAGGAGAAGTTGAACCCATGGAGAGGACGGCCTTCTAGCTGTCTGTGGGGTCCAGATGCAGGAGGGAAGCCATGTTGGATGGTTCAGCCCCAGCTGACAGGAGTAACTTGTGCCACGTTTGAAGGGCATCAGATCTGTGCTACAGGAAGGTCGGTCTGGCTGCGTGTGCATGTGTACATCCAACAGGCAGTCCTTGAGCCCAGATGTGCCTGTGGACCTGTGCCAGGTGTCAGGGTCGATGATATTCCAAGTGACCGGGAAAATATGTGTCCTCCTTCACTCCCTCCCAAGGAATCATGGGATATGCTGCAAAACTGGAGAGTGGACCAGTTTTCGGAGGTTCTCTAAAAAGGGTAATGCTAGAGGACTGGGGCGGGACACTGACATTATTGAAACAATTTCCATCTAGTTTGATAAGCACTATGATGGATGTCGCTCACAGGAGATCACATGATAGAATTTGCAAGACCAGTGACTTCTTCATCACAAATACCTTTTCCAACAGTATGAACAGCGGCTGTATATGTGGGGGTCCTGGTGGAATATACAGGAATCAAATCGACCACATCTGTGGAAAGAGATGATGGAGAAGCTCAGTGTCATCAGAACAAGGCCGGGGCAGACTGTGAACCAGACCATCAACGGCTCACATGCAAGTTCAAACTGAAGCTGAAGAAAATTAAAACAAGTCCGTGAGAGCCAAAGTATGACCTTCAGTATATCCCACCTGAATTCAGAGACCATTTCAAGAACAGATTTGACACACTGACCACTAATGACCACAGACCAGATGAGTTGTGGGATGACATAAAGAATATCATACCTAAAGAATGCAGAAGGTCATTAAAAAAGAAACAGGAAAGAAAGAAAAGACAAAAATGGATGTCAGAAGAGACTCTGAAGCTTGCTTTTGAACATAGAGTAGTTAAAGCAAATGGAAGAAATGATGAAATAAAAGAGCTAAACAGATTTCAAAGGGTGACTTGAGAAGACAAGGTAAAGAATTATAAGGAAATGTTCAAAGACTCAGAGTTAGACCTTGGCTGAAAGGAGAAACATTTTTACCTGTGTTTTATTGACTGTGCAAAAGCATTAGACTGTGTGGATCATAACAAATTATGGATAAAATTGAGAAGAATGGGAATTCCAGAACACTTCATTGTGCTCATGAGGAACCTGTACATAGACAAAGAGGCTTTCATTTGAATAGAACAAGGGGATACTGTGTGGTTTAAAATCAGGAGAGGTGTGTGTCAGGGTGGTATCCTTGAAACATAATCAATCTGTAAGCTGAGGAAAAAAATCCAAAAACTGGACTATGTGAAGAACAACATGGCATCCAGATTGGAGGAAGACTCGTTAACAACCTTCAATATGCGGATGACACAACCTTGCTTGCTGAGTGAAGAGGACTTAAAGCACTTACTGATGAAGATCAAAGACTACAGCTGTCAGTATGGATTACATCGCAACATAAAGAAAAATAAATCCTCCTAACTGGACCAATAAGCAACATGACAATAACTGGAGAAAAAAGTGAAGTTGTCAAGGATTTCATTTTACTTGGACCCACAATCAACGCCCAGGGAAGCAGCATCAAGAAGTCAGACACGTATTCGCACTGGGCAAATCTGCTGCAAAAGATTTCTTTGAAGTGTCCAAAAGCAAAGGTGTCACTTTGAGGACTAAGGTGCACCTGACCCAAGCCATGGTATTTTTAGTTGCCTCAAATGGATGTGAAAGCTCGCCAATGAATAAGAAGACCGAAGGAGAGTTGATGCTTTTGAGTTGTGGTGCTGACGAAGAATGCTGAGAGTACTACGGACGGGCAGAAGAATGAACATATGTGTCCTGGACAAAGTCCAGCCAGGATGCTCCTTAGAAGGGAGGACAGCAAGACCTCATCTCAAATACGTTGGATGTGTTGTCAGGAGAGACCAGTCCCTGGAGAGGGACTTTGTGTTGGTAAAGTAGAGGGTCAGTGAAAAAGAGGAAGCCCCTCAACAAGAGGGACTGACACAGTGGCCGCAGCAATGGACTAAAATACAGCTCTAAGTGTCAGGATGGCACGGACAGTGTTTTGTTCTGTCGTACACGGGGTTGCTATGAGTCAGAATGGACAGCACTTAACAAAACCACCAATGATACAGATTATGTGGTCACATTTTCATTCTATCCTAGGATCCCACAAACTCCCAAAGGATTTTTTATTTGCATCATTAAGGTTTACTTTTGTTTCTAAAGTTCTATGGGTTTTGACAAATGCATAGTGTTATGAATCCATAATTACAGAATTATACAGAAAAGTCTGGTCATTCTATAATGTGCCCTGTGCTTCACCTATTCAACCTTTTCCTTGAAAAAAACCATGATCTTTTAACCACCACTATGCTTTTGCCTTTTCCATAATGTTATGGAGTTGGAGTCATACAGAATGTAATCTTTGTAGACTAATGTATGTTTAGTTTTGTTAGAAACTTCCAGACCTCTTTCCCAAAGGGTTGATGATTTCACATTCCCACCAATGCTATGTGAGCATTCCAGTTGCTCCACATCCTCACCAACATCTGGTGATGTCAGTCTTCTAAAGTTTAGTCATCTTACCACCACCCACTGCCATCGAGTCAATTCTGACTCATAGTGACCCACACTGGGTTTCCAAGGCTGTAAATCTTTACAGAAGTAGATTGCCTCAGCTTTCTCCCACAGAGCAGCTGGTGGGTTTAAATCGCTGACCTTCTGATTAGCAGCCAGATGCCTTACCCACTAGGCCTCAGTCATTCTGGTGGGTGAGAAGTATTGCGTCAAGGTTGTGATCTGAATTTCCCAGAGAACTAAGCATCTTTTCTTGTGCTTATGATCATTTATAGAGCTATCTTTGTGAAATGTCTTCAAACCTTTTTCTTAGTTTTTATTGGGTGACCTGCCTTTTTATTATTGAGTTGTCAGGACTCTTTATATATCCTATACCCCAACCCTTTGTCAGTTATCACAAACATTCTCTTCTCATCTGTGCCTTGCCTGTTCCTTTTTGAAGATTCTCCTTTGCTGGCCCGTACTTTCCGTTTTCATGAAGTCTAATTTATCAGGCTGTTTATGACTATTGTTGTCTATAGTCTATCACAGAAATCTTTGCACACTCCACAGTCATAAAGATATTGCCCTATGTTCTCCCATCACTGCCCTCGAGTCAGTTCGACTCATAGCGACCCCTCCTTGTATGAACAGCGGCTGTATATGTGGGGGTCCTGGTGGAATATACAGGAATCAAATCGACCACATCTGTGGAAAGAGATGATGGAGAAGCTCAGTG
>NW_006921715.1:6395750-6401334 GCF_000298275.1 Orycteropus afer afer | reverse complement strand
ATCTATATCTGGGTTCTCAATTCTATTCCATTGGTCTATGTATCTGTCATTGAACCAATACCAGGCAGTTTTGACTACTGTGGCTGTATAGTATGGAAACTTTAAATTTTTAGCTTTTTCTTTTAGATCTTTGATCCTTGTCTAATTAATTGTTGTATATGGTGTGAGGTAAGAGTCAAGGTTTGTTTTGCTATATGAATATTCAGTTGGTTTAGAACCATCTGTTGAAAGCACTTGCCTCCCCCACTGGATTGCTTTGGCATTTTCATCAGAATTAACTGATCCTATAAATGTGGGTGATGTCTGTGCTCTGTCGCTCCTGGTGTCTGTTCTTATGTCAGTAGCATTGTCTTCAGCACTGTAACGCTGCAGTTGAGTCTTGAAATCAAGCAATGCAAGTCCTGCGAGTTTGCTTTTATCAGATTGGTTTAGAGGTTGTTGTTGTTGTTGTTAGTGGCCATCAAGCTGATGGTGCCTCATTGTGACCCCAGGTGACAGTGTGACAGTGCCCCATGGGGTTTTCTACGCTGTCATCGTTACAGAAGCAGAGCCGCTGGGTGGGCTTGAGCCACCAACCTCTCCATGAACAGCTGAGTGCTTAACCACTGTGCCACCAGGGCTCCTATTTAGATATTCTAGGTCCTCTATATTTCCATAAAAATCTTAGAATCTTGTGTGTATTTTCACCACAATAAAACACACTTACAATCAGCTTGTTGGTTTTACAAAAAGCATGTGTGGGTTTATGATTGAGGTTGGTTGGTCTCTTTGGGGAGAAGGGACATCCATTCCTGCACTGGGTTCTAAAGCCACCTTGCCTGTTATCCTCTGGGATACCAGACCTGCCCCGCACTCCATCTCTGCCCTTTGCTGTGCTGCGTTAGCCCCGGGAGGCTGCACTCCTGAGCTCCCTTGCCAGCTGGTTGGGCTTGGCCCCAGGGCAGCCCTACAGGAAGCCAGGTGATGGGAGAGGTGGAGTGGGGGGCAGGAGAGGTGGGCTCCCTCCTGCTGTGTGGCTGCCCCTTGGGCAGTGTCTGGGTCTATGACTGAGCCCCTCCACTGCCCTGCAGCCCTCGGGGAGGTAACAGCTCCCTCTGATGCCAGTCTCCGGGTGCCTCACTGTCCTTCAGTGGTTAGCCCTGCCCACCCATAACTCTGGGAGCAGCCCTTCACAGAAACATCTGGAATGAATCCTCTTACCTGCCAGGATTCCACAGGTACGGTGTACAGTCAGTGACTTGGGCTGGCCCTTCCAGCCCTGGTCTTTGTTACTCCCACCAGATGACCAGGTGGGACTATGCAAATGTGAGGGGACTGTGGCCTACCAAGGGGTTGGACAGCTTGTTAATCATGGAACTGAGGGACATGGCACTCTTGTGGGGGTGGGACCGTGCGAATAAGGTGTATGGAACCCTCCGGTGGGGACTGGTCAGTTTTGTCATTCCACTAGGCTTACAGATGAGCCCTCCCAGAGGCGGGAAGGGAACATCTATCTCATTGCCATCAAGAGAGAGCCGGAGGTGAAGTGAAGTGTGAACTTGGGACAAAGCTCCCTGCGTTCGACCTCCTTGGTAGAGAGACCGGCTGAGAGACAGCGGCAGCAGGACTGACTCCCACTGGACAGCAGTCGCCTGGCCAGCCAGAGGAGGGAGGAAGCTGCCCTGGGCAGGAGGCGTGCTGGTGGAGTGCGGGTGTGTCTAGGTGCACCTATGGGCACAGCTAAAGAGCTATGTAATCCTTGCCTGAGCAAGGTGGAGGCCCTGCCAATTGGCCAAGGGCCAAAGAGAGGCCTGCCATGGCCAAGGGGAGGCTGATCAAAGAATTGTATCCCGAACCTGAATAGTAACCTGTTACTTCCTTATAAACCCCATTCTCCTGAGTATGGTCTGTGAGTTTTGTGTGAGAACTGCAACAAAGTATCGAACCCAGCAAAGAAGCAGAGAGGCCTGGGTGTCCGAGCTGGCAGAGAGGCTGCAGGGTGGTGGCCGCTGGGCCTCGCAGGAATCAGCCGTGGGCTGAGGCTGCTGACGGTGAATGTCTCCTTCTGAAGTCAGAGGCTGCTGCCCCATGCCATGTGTGCAGAATGACAACATCTAAGAGTCACTTCTGTTAATATTGGGGGAGGAAAAAACCCACCTACCAAACCCACTGCATCAAGTCAATTCTGACTCCGCGGCCCACGTGTTGGGGAGAACTGCCCGTCGGCCTCCTTGGCTGTACTCGCCCCAGCACAGCAGCAGGCCTTTCCCCCACGGCAGTCTGGACCGCCAGCTCTGGTTAAGAGTCTAGTGCTAACCCTAACCCCACCCAGGGGCTCCTCTGGCCCCGAGGTGCCGATGGTTAACATCTGCCAAACTGCCACTCTCGAGTTACCGTGATGTGCTGTGGCCGTCCGGAATGAGTCGAGACATCTCCCTGTATCTCCCAGAAAGGAGGGTTTTTTTTTTATTGTAATCACCGACACAGTACTCAAATCCAGATCATTCGGTCGTCAGCACCACAACACTTACTCTCCGAGCCCCAGTCCTTGTTCAGAGCTCGCCAACCGCTGATCAGTGTCCAGCTATCCTCCCAGCCCTGGACACACGTGGAGTCAGAGCCCACGAAAGGCCACGTCTCTTCATCTCCTTTTCTGGATCAGGCCTCTGGCTTTCTTTGTCTTTCATGACACAGATGTTTTTGAAGAGTGGAGACATGATATGTACAGAGTCACACATATGCACACACACACACACAGACACACATGCACACAAACCAAATCATGTCACTTAAAAAACGTTTTTAGCATACAAATACACCTTCATGGCAGGAAAACTTGAAAATGCAGATTTGGAAACGAAAGCCTGTCCAGCAGAGAGCTCTGAGTCCACGAATTAAAGCATCTTGCTCCTTTATTTGATCACCTTGAATCCAGCCCAGCCCCTCTCCAGATGCAGTGAGGAGAGGGCTGGGTGTCCCAGGTCACTGGGCTCACTGGTGCCCAGGAGACACCTGTACTGCCCACCCCTCCTCTCTGCCACCCCTTCTCTCCCCAGCCTGCCTCCCCTCTGCACACAATGCCCAGCGTGACACCCAGAGCGGCAGCAAGTCTCCCAGAAGATGGGCCATCCTGCCTGACGGGGTGGGGCCCCGACGGGCTGCAGACCACAGTCTGTCCATGTCCTGCTGAACAAACGGCCTCATTCATTTATTTATCGCCTTTGGGAGACTTCCATCCTAAAGAAAGTAGTACAGTACAGGGCCTCTCCCGCCCCCTACCCACTCCCCCACCCATCGCCCATCACCCAGGGTCTGGGAGACCCAGGCTCCTGTCACCCATAACCACCCCCTGCATCCAGGACTCCCTTTAGAGCAAAGCCCAGCTATTCCGTCCTTTGACCCGGAAACACTTCAGTAACCAACCCGTGCCCGTGCCTCCAAGTCATGACGGTTCTTTGTGGGAACTGTAACACAGACACCACCTACAGTGTGCCATTCTGGCCATCTTACCTGCTGGCACTCCTCCCACTTGCCGTGCTGTAAGCATCCTTTGTTTCTGAACCGTTTTCTTCCCCCAGGCACAGGCTCCACGCCCCTTCAGCGGCACCTCCTCTCCCCTGCCCCCAGCCCGGCACCTCTGTCTTTGGGTTTGCCTCTTCTGGACACGTCATGCGAGTGCAGTCACAGCACAGCTGTCCTGTGTCGGGACTGGCCACACAGTCTCGTGTCACATCCAGGCTTTGGGCCTGGGGCCAGTTTGCGTTGCCCTGCTGTAGCCACGGGGCTAGGACTTCCGCTCCCTTTCCACTCTGGACACCGGGTGTCTGGACACTGCCGTGCACTGATGTGTTCTAGAACCTGCCTGCAGACCCCTCAGACATGCGGTCTCCCCCAGGCCTGCACAGCCCCCAGGCTCATTCCCCAAGGCCAGGGAGCCTGCAATGTTGGCTGCCGGTCCCCTAGGGTGGCTGGAACACAGGAGCACAAGTGGCCGGCTTGAAAGAGTAGGGACTGGTTCTCTCACGGTGCTGGGGGCTGGATGTGCAGAGCAGGGCATGGGCTTGACGGGGGTTCCCGCAGAGTTCCTTGGGTTCCATGGTGTCTGTCTCTCCCATCTGATTATGTCCATCTTGCTGTTTCTGTAAAACACCACTTAGGGGGAGTACAGCGAGGACCCACCCCATGCCTGTGTGACGTCATGAACATAACAGAAAACAGTGTCCAAAAAGGGTCACACCCACAGGCGCAGGGGTGGGATGTGGGCACCTACATCGCTGTGTTTCTCAGGGCAGCATGTTCGGGGGCTTGCAGACAGGAGAGGCGAGCAGATGTGTCCTCTGCCCATCCGGGTGCTATGAAGATGGTGATGTGGTCAGGTGCTGGCACTCCGGGAGATGAGCCATGGACCACCCTCTCATGCAGACATGCACCCTACCCAGATGACGCTCGTTGACCTGGTCAACAAGCTCACCTACTGCAGGGGTTAAATGGTGTCCCTTAAAAAGATATGTCCTCCTTCTGACCCCATTATGGGTTGAATATGTCCCCAAAAGTATGTGTTACGAATCCTGACCTCTAGGCCTGCAGTTCCGACCCCAAATGGAAATGGGTTGTCTTCGTCATGTGAATGAGGCAGGGGTAGTGTAAGGTGTGTCTAAGTCAACCTCTTTAGAGATATAAAAGAGATTAAACAAGCAAGAGGGGAAAGCCAGGGCATCCAGAACAGAACGAGCAAGCGGCAGAGGGATCCAGGTAAGAGGAGGTGGAGAGGGTTCGAACAGCGAAGGGAGACAATCTTGTCTGTTGGTTTGTCGTACTGTGGTGTCATGTTGCTGTGAGGCTTGAGGCTGTGCCACCAGTGTTTCAAATGCCAACGGGGTTGCACATAGTGTGCACATTTTGGCGCAGCTTGCAGACTGAGACAGACTAGGAAGAAGGAAGAGGCTATCCGCTTCTCAAAGAATTGGCCAGGGAAAACCTTATGAATAGCAGAGAAACACTGTTACAATACTAGGCAACTATATGATTAGCTGGAAGCACTGTCTGATACAATGCAGAAGGACGAGCCACTTAAGTCAGAAGGCTGTCAAAACATGAAAGAGCTGCCTCATCATAGTAGAACCATCCTTACTGATATGGATAAAGTAAACCTTTCAAGACCTCCGTTTGCTGACGTGACACAACTCAAACTGAGGAGAAACAGCTGCAACATCCGTTAATAATCGGAACATGGAATGTACGAATTATGAATCTAGGAAAATTGGAAGTTATCAAAAATGAAATGGAACGCATAAAGATTGATAACCTAGGCATTAGTGAGTTGAAGTGGACTGGTTATGGACATTTTAAATCAGATAACCATATGATCTACTATGCCAGGAATGACAATTTGAAGAAGAATGGCATGGCATTCATCATCACAAAGGATATTTCATGATCTGTCCTGAAGTACAACGCTGTCAGTGATAGGATAATATCCATACATCTACAAGGGAGACCAGTTAATACACTATTGTTCAAATTTATGCACCAACCACCAAAGCCAAAGATGAGGAAATTGAAAATTTTTATCAACTTCTGCAGTCTGAAATTGACCAAATGTGCA
>NW_006921715.1:6391556-6393110 GCF_000298275.1 Orycteropus afer afer | reverse complement strand
GGTTGACGAAGGAGGGGAAGGCCCTCAACGAGACGGATTGACACGGTGGCTGCGGCAATGGGCTCAAGTATAGCACTGATCATGGAGCTGGCGTGGGACCATGTGTGTTTCGTTCTGCTGTGCATGGGGTTTCTATGAGTCGAAGATGACTCAATGGTGCCTAACAACAACAACAAAGCATGCTGAGATGTGGTGTGACAGATGCCAAGACACATGGAGATGCCCAAGAAGCCAGGAAGCAGAAGCTAAATGGAGACAGGGGTCTTCCCACAGCGCCGACAGAGAGCGAGCCTATCCCCGGAGCACTTCTAGGCCCTAAACTGTGAGGGAATCGATTGGTGCTTGTAAAAGCCACTCCCCTGGGCATTTCTGTCACAGCAGCCCTAGGGGCCTAAGATACCCCTGCACCTGTGAGTGGGATCGGATTGAATAAAGGAGTCTCTTTAAAGCCATTAAGTTACGTGCTTGAGGAACTCATCCTGGGCTGAGTGGCCCAAACCCAGTGACAAGCGCCCTTACAAGAGACACCAGAGGAGACACAAACGGGAGACAGCCGTGTGGAGACGGGGAGAGACTGGCATGATGCTATCACAAGCCAAGAACACCTGGTGGCTCCAGAAGCTGGAAGAAGAAAGAAAGGATCCTCCCCCAGAGGCTTTGGAGGGAGCACAGCCCTGCTGACACCTTGATTTTGAACTGTTGGCTCCCAGGGCTGTGAACCAATGAATGTCTGTGATAATCCACCCAAACACACTGCCATCCAGCAGATCTGGACCCACAGCGCCCCTGGAGGACAGAGTGGAACTGCACCACAGGGTCTCCAAGGCTGTCAGTCTTCACAGAAGCAAAGCCCAAACCACACCCACTGCCATGGAGTCCATTCCGACCCACAGCGCCCCTGGAGGACAGAGTGGAACGGCCCCACAGGGTTTCCAAGGCTGTCAGTCTTCACGGAGGCGGACTGCCTCCCGTCTTTCTCTTGTGGAGCAGCTGGTAGGCTCCAACTGTGACCTTCCAGTTAGCAGCCAAGGGCTTACCCAGTGTGCCACCAGGGCTCCTACATAAGTCCCCCAGTGTGTGCCAGTTTGTTATGACAGCCGCATGATACTCATGCACCCACCAGGGCCAGCCCAGCCTTCTCTGTGAAGCCACGCCCCTCCTGCTAGTATGTTCAGGTTTGAGTCCTGTGCGCACTCACCTGCCGCTCCCTCTGGTCCAAGGATACACAGACAGACAGACTGGAAGGAAAGGACTGGTGACCTACCACCAAAAAGTAGCCATTGAAACCCTTATGGCCACACCAGGGCACTGTCCAGCTCTCCTGCTTTGGACATGTCATCAGGAGGGGTCGATCACTGGAGGAGAACATTGTGTTGGTGTAGGGGAAGGATGTCAGGGGCAAGGGAGACCCTCAGTGAAATGGACTGGCACAACAGCCACAGCAAAGGACTCAGACACACCAGGGAATGAGGCGATGACCCAGATCAGGTAATGATTTGTTCAGTTCTACATAAGGTTGCCACGAGTGGGAGCTGACCCAATGGCATCCATCCA
>NW_006921715.1:6385855-6391027 GCF_000298275.1 Orycteropus afer afer | reverse complement strand
TTGACTCGACGGCACATAACAACAACAACAACAATTTTAAGGGTTGTTAGGAGTTCTTATATATTCTGGATATTAAACCTTTATCGCATACATGATTTATGGGTATTTTCTCCCATTCTCTGGGCTCTTCTCGGCCTTTCGGCAGTGTTCTTTGATGCACAAAACACTTTAACTTTAGTGAAGTCAAATTTATCTTTCTTCCCCCCCTTGTGTTGTTTGTGCTTTTGGTGTCGTATCTAAGAAGCCACTGCCAAACCCGTCATGAAGAGCTGCCATGTTTTCTTCTAATAGTTCTCCAGCTTTAGCTCTTTTCAGGTTGTGGTCCACTGACGTGCCTTGTTTTTAAAGTGAAACCCTCACTTGCCAGGACTCATTTTCGCAGCTGACGGTCAGTCTCTCCCAAGCCAGGCCACACCACGCTGGCTCCTTAGGCCAGCTGGGGCCCGGCGGCAAGGCAGAGGGGCAGAGGCAGAGCACAAGCCCACAGGTCTTCTCCTGGGCCCCTCCGCCTGCCGCCCTGAGGGCCTGCGTGTCCATCTCTCCGTTCTGAGGGTAACCTCCTCCAGAAGCCTTTGTGTGGAGGGGGCTGCGGTGGGGGACGATGCCGCAGCTGTGCTCCTGTGCAGGGATGTAACTCCCAAGCAGCTGGCGAGATACCACTCCGGACACGTGCTGGCCCGCCCATCCATCTCACCCCCACCCCCAGTTCTTCCCGGACTTTTCCATGGATGGACTGACTCAGGGCAGCATGAAGGCAATTACCACTGCAGATCAATACCAAGTAGCATAAAAGACAGCTTGAAAGAGCCTGGACACTTCTGGAAGATTGATCAGTTCATCAGGGACAGGACGAAAGGAGAGAAGTGGTTATCCTGGAAACCAGTGCAGTGAGTGCAATGTCCCCACAGGGCACTGCCCAGCAAAGAGGGCGCTGTCCAGCTGAGGCACGGGGTGCGGGGAGCAGGGAGTCCATCTGTCCTGCTCACTGCTCTCCTCTTAGCACCTAGAGCAGGGCGTGGCATGCAGTGTGGGTGCTCGTATTAGCTGGATGACCAAGCAAGGAGCCTGCTGTCCTTGGAGTCCCGGGCGGTGCAGCGACCATGCTCGGCTGCTAATGGAAAGGTCGGACGTTCAAGTCTACCAGAAACACCTCGGAAGAAAGGCCTGGTGATGAACCCCTGTAAGCCCAGGGAGAACCGTGTGGGCGGCTCCACTCGGCGCACGTGGGCAGCCGAGGCAGAGCCAGTCGGACAGCAACAGGTTGTAGGCGTGGCCTCTGCTGGTGCTGACCGTGGCCGTGGCAGGAAGGCTCTGGAAGTCAGCTTTCACTGCGCTGTGGGGCAGGGGCAAGGCCTGGAGGAGGGACCGGTGGCCGGAACCCCACTGCAGAGTTGGGGGCGCAGGGAGGAGGGTCGGGGGGGGTGCCAAGCACCACCCAGGCACAGTGAGGACAGGTCATGGTGCAGACTTGAAAAAGGCTGGCCTAGTGACCCACCAGTGTGGTCAGGGCCCATTTAACGGCAACAGCTGAAGTCTAGTGTCCAGGGTAAATGGGAACAGGTGTGGCGACACTGGCTCGATGGAACCAGACGGGGGGAGCACGGGCATGTCTGCTAACAACCCTGTGTGCACAGAGACCACGTGCATCTGGCCCAAGGGCCAAGCCCTGAAGAGAGCGGCCCGAGCTGAGTGGGGCCAACCGGGCAGCACCACGGCGCACTGGCCACAGGGCAGCAGGGGCTTCATTACCAACTGCTGGCTTTCGCCCTGCCCCCTTGAGTGGGGCTGCCTCTGGGGGTCAGGCCCCGAGACGGTGCCACGGGCCTGCCAGCAGCTTGGGTCGGGATCACCCTGGGATTCAGAGCCACCTGGGTGTAGACCAACATGCACCCTCAGAACTGGCCGCCCCTACCCCCACCTCACACGCCCACCAGGACAGCACCAGGATGGTGCAGCAGGTTGGGAGCTTAAGACCCGTGGTTCAAGGCCGCCCCGAGCTGGCAGTGAGAGGTGGAGCAGGACTGCGGCTGCAGGCCCCGCCGTTCCAGGTTTCGTTCTGCACCCCCGGACTTTTAGTCCCGGAGGAAAAAGTGCTCCCCTCACCCACAGCTGTGGGAGGGCCTGGGAGGACTGGCCAGAGGGGTGTGGAGCGTGTGGGTAGAGAAGTGGCTTGCCCCCAGGGACTGGGTCTGCAAAGGCTCGTGTCACCATACGCATCCCGTCCGCACCCCACCCGGGCCATCCTTCTGAGCCAGCGTGTTTCCCAAGTGGGAGGTCCTTGGAGAAAAATGGGGCTGACCTACCCCCACTCAGGAGAAGCCTGGGGGAGGGGTGGCTGCTTACATACAATGGGTGACTGTTGCCTGGTGCCCAGTGCGGTAATGAGTGAGCGGGGGCCAGGAGGCAAAGAGGCCCAGTGCAGGGCCCTCGCCAGCCCGGGGACAGCCTGTAGTGAGGCTGACCAGGGTGCAGATGGCGGACGTGTGAGGGCCAGGTGATGTGTCCACAGGAAGCACACAAGCTGTGGTGGGAGGCACTCGAAGGGATCAGCCAGCTGTCCTTTTGACGAAGTTTTGTGCTTTAAAAGTTGGTTCTCAACACTGAGCTTCTGCTAAGGGTGATGGGAACATCCAGGGAGTGATGACGGCGATGGGTGAATACATGAGCGTAATCATGTCACCGGACCGTACACGTGAAGACCATAGACACAGCACCTGTTAAGTTACCTGTGTATTTACTACAGTTCTAAAAATGGATTGAAAAGGGGGCAGCTGAGGTCATGCCATTTCCCATCTCTGCGACAGCATTTACGAGCTACTGTGAGATGTAACGTTTGGAGTGGAGGCACTTCTGCAGAGAAAAATCAAGAATGGAACGGAAGCTATGATTAACTTGGACTGTGAACACAGACCTCAGACCCGTCAATGCCACAAGACACCGGGTGGGCTCTTCATGCCGTGACAGTCTCTTCTCCCCTTCGCCCTGTGGGTCTGCAAATGCTTCGGGGTGAGTGACAATAATGCACGGCTCAGCCGGGCAGCCCCGTGGCCAGCACGGATAATGAGTGGATAATGAATGAGTGGTCTGTACAGCCCGCCCTCTCAACCCTTCGAATGCTTGGGGCCTCCGGAGGGGAGAAGCCAGGCCAGCCACTGTCCCTGGGAAGCGGGACATGCGAGGCAGCAACGTCACGGCCTCTCCGGTCTGCAAAGACCAGTGAAGACCCGCTGACTGTTAAAAAGCTGGACAGTGTGATGGAAATCCCCCTGGCAAGAAGGAAGGCACCGGGCCCAGACCCCGAACGTGCACCATTTGTTAAAGAGCAGTTACTCTGAAATGAGAAAAACAACACGGGCAGGACACTGTCGAGGGGGAATCCAACCTGAAAAGCCCGCTGCTTCCGGGCTGATCCCGACGGCTGGCGACCCCGCGCGGCTCAGAGGCCTGGGCTCCGCAGAACTTGCAGTGGCGATTTTCCAGGTCACCAGGCCCTTCTGAGGCACCACGGGGCGGACGCCAACCCCCAAGCCGGAGGAGCAGATCAGTTAGCGCCCCACCGGGTCCTCCAGCGCGCGAGCAGCCCCCCGGGGCACAGCCCTGCGCTGAGGCCCAGGCGGAAGCACATCCCCAGCGTCTCTCCGGCTCCCGGCTGGGGCAGCTTTCTGCGCCAGACCCAGCCTGCACGGTGGGAAGGCACATTCCGCTGTTCCGAGGTCGGCGCCTTCCCTGCTGCCTCAATTTTCTAACCCTGGGCACGGTTATAATTTTTTACTTAAAAAAAAGTGAACAGAATATGACTGGTTTTATTTTAAAAACAAAAAAGGCAACGCTTGTTTAAGCAAAAAAGGCACAAACACCAAGCACTGCTGCAGTTTCCCACGAGCGAGATTTCCCCCTTCATTCGATCTCCCCCTTTATTCGAGGACAAATGCACAGAACAAAGGGCTGCAGGGCAACCGCCTGCCTGCCCCCCACTGTGGTCCCTCCCTCCCATGGTCCTCTGGGACATGCCAGGCCTGTCCCCCACTGTGCCCCCCACCCCCTGCCGTGGTCCTCTGGGACATACCGGGCCTGCCCCCCACTGTGGTCCCTTCCCCATGGTCCTCTGGGACATGCCAGGCCTGCCCCCCACTGTGGTCCCTTCCCCATGGTCCTCTGGGACATACTGGGCCCCCGCCCCCCGCTGTGGTCCTCTGGCCTGCCCCCCACTGTGGTCCCTCCCCCATGGTCCTCTGGGACATGCGGGCTGGTGGAGCCAGGTGATGGAGTTGCCAGCCACAGGGATAGACTCCAGGGCGCAGGGCAGCCAAGTGGACAGACAAGGCCTAGGACGTGGGGCCCTGGGTGCAGGGCAGGTGGAGGGCCCAGGATGTGGGGTGGCCAGCCAGAGGGATGGACTCTAGGATGCGGGGTGGCCAGCCAGAGGGATGGACTCTAGGATGCGGGGTGGCCAGCTGGCTGGGGTCCAGGGCGCAGGGAGTACAAAGGACCAGGAGCCTGGCACTGCTCTTGGTGGCAACACGGGAAACAGCCTGAAAGGCAGCCGTGCAAGGCTCTGCCCTTGGGGACACAGGCTCTGCCCTTGGGGACACAAGAGTCAGCATGCAGAACTGACTCACACGGGCTTCCTGGGAGGCGAGCGGCACCATGAGTGCACGCGTGCCAGGGAAACAGGTATGACCCCCTGACACCCTGGGTGGTGGCGGAGGCCCACTGGCTCCTGACTGGGGGACATGGGAAGAGGGACAGAAGTCCCAGTACTAGCACTACTGGCACCGGGAGGACCCTGCCCTGCTCTTGGCCAGGGCTCAGGTCAAGGTGACCTTTTTCTGGTGGTGACCTGGTGCATCCCCTGGGCCTGTCAACGCAGAATCCGGGATAAACCTGCCATCTCCAGAGTGCCACAGGGAGTGAGTGCTTCCGGTTGGGTAAAGCAAGGCCAAGAGAGGAGTCCAGGCCCGTCGGCCTGCTCAGAGAGCCCCCCACCACACTGTGTGATGCCACTGCTGGGCTACGGGGGGAGGCCCTCCTCAGGCTGTGAGGACCAGGGCAAAGCGGAAAGGGACACTTGAGTCCTGGGAAGGGAAGAACCGGACACAACGAAAGAGAACACTTTTACAGACCCTGAAAAACGCCACTAATGTCACTGAACACGCTGTGTGGGAACCGCCC
>NW_006921715.1:6383467-6384869 GCF_000298275.1 Orycteropus afer afer | reverse complement strand
TGAACAGCAGAGCAGACAAAGCAGAAAGGCGGCCCTCCGACGGCCCCGCTCCCCTCACGCTGGGGAACATGAACAGCAGAGCAGACAAAGCAGAAAGGCGGCCCTCAGACGGCCTCAGACGGCCCTCAGACGGCCCCGCTCCCCTCACGCTGGGGAACATGAACAGCAGAGCAGACAAAGCAGAAAGGCGGCCCTCAGACGGCCCTCAGACGGCCCGCCGGCCCCGCTCCCGGGCGTCCGCCCCGCTCCCCTCACGCTGGGGAACATGAGCAGCTGAAAACCAAGGCCACAGACAGGTGAGACTCGTTCGATTTCACCTTTTAAGGCAGGAGCCAAAAACATGAAAACCCCTTGGAATCTTCTCAGAGACCCCTCCTGGGAGAGGCCGTATGAGATACACCCCCAGGTAACTGGTTTTTCAGCTGTGCACGCAAATTTTAGTGTCAACTCAACCACAATTACAGGTACTTGTGTCGGTTCAGGATCGAACGTGACCTTTACCACAGCCCTTCGATCTTCATGGTTCAAAATCCTAGGCAGAGGAAAGCTGTTGTTTCTTGCTGACTCATTTTGAGCATCTAGGAATGAAGTCAGACCTTCTGGGTTACAAAGGACAACACGCGAGGTCATGGGATTTCGATGACACTCCGCAACAGTGGCTGGACGAGCCCTGCTGACCCCATGCCTGACCAGCACATAGCTCAGGTGGGCATAGCCCTACAGGTGCACGAGGCAGGTGCCTTAGCAGCAGACACACGGCGGGAACTTGGTGGGCTGGACCTTCCCATCAGCCCTCCTGCCAGCGAGGTCATGACCACACTCACGGGATGCTGCCAAATTGGTCAGTACACCTTGGAAATTTTCTAAGAAAACTTCATTTTCACAATCTGCACTTCACAAAGCCAAAGAACTGCCTTTGCATCTTCCCTGGGCCTGGATAAGGACCACTTAAACTATTCGTGTTTTTGCTCAGTTGGAGTCACTCGTAAGAGGACATGCTCTCCCAGGACATGAACAGATACACACACACCCGTGTTCATCGCAGCACAAGAGATGGAAACAACCTGAGAGCCCATCAACCAAGGAATGGATAACCAAACCGCAGTACATACAAACCATGCAACACTAAAGAATAACACAGAATCCATGAAACACCTCCTAACACGGATGAACTGGGAGGACATCATGCTGTGGTACATACTCACCATGCAACACTAAAAAATACGATAATCGGACTTCCAGTAAGATGGAGGAATAGGCAGACAAGAGACACAGACCCTCTTCCACAAAGAAAAGAAAAACCAATTGACAGAGATACAGAAGATAATCCTGGAGCCCTGAGCTTTGAAAGGAACTATACAGAAGTAGATTAGGCACCAACTGGTGGAAAAACCTGAACGAA
>NW_006921715.1:6377286-6379027 GCF_000298275.1 Orycteropus afer afer | reverse complement strand
GCGGGCCTGAGTTTCCCCTCCTCACCTAATCCCTTCGGCTGATTGCTCTTCTCTCTGGCTTCCTGGATTTTATGCCCTTTCTCCTGCTCTTCCGGCCTGCTACTCTGGGCATCCCTGCGTTGTCTCTCCTCACCTATAACCCTGGCAGTTAGTCAGTGGCGGAATATTTTGGAAAAAGAAAGCAATAATGGTGGCATAACATGAAAACTGTCATCAATGTCCCTGAGCTGTAAATGGGGAAGTTGTTATACTGGTATGTCTGTCCCCGGCCACTGTTTCCAGCCACCTGTGCCCTGAATAGTAGCTGGCCCCACCCCAACCAGAGGCAGCCTGAGTAAGTTTCTCTTCTTCAGAGCTCAAGAAGCTTGACAAGAGGATCCCTGAAGGTCTTCAGGAGGTAAATTATGGAATGTGATGAGCAGAGTCACAGCTGTCGAAAGTTCTCATGTGATATACACACTTGTGCTGGTCACCAGTCACCGGTCACAAAGGGCAGAATCCACTCGCTCCATGATCAGGAAGACTGGTGATCTAGGGCAGGCGGAGAACTTACCTACAGGTGGAGAAGTTGTCTAGATGGACAGGTAGGTCATCTGGACAGACACACAGGTCATCTAGATGGACAGACAGGTCATCTAGAGCAGACAGAGAACTTACCTAGAGCAGAGAGGTCGTCTAGACAGACAGAAGGTCATCTAGACAGAAGGGTTGTCTAGGGCAAGCAGAGAACTGACCTGTCGTTTGAGGCTAATAACTTCTGGGCCAGGGCCATTTCAGGAGCTCTGGGTGTGATCAGGACATGGGTGCATTTGGAAAGGCCACCGTCACTAGTCTACCTTAGCGGTCTTTCAGTAAGTCCCACAGCCTGAAATCCCCACGCCCACTGTGAACCCTTATGCCTTCACCTATGCAAAAGGTGTTCTCTGTATCTTTCAGTCTATAATGTTGCAGTGAGAACACACACACACACACTCACACTCTCTCTCACACACACACTCACCCTCACACACATACACACACACAACACACACACCCTCGTACACACACATACACTCATGCCCTCACACATACGCTCTCACACCCCCTCAAAGTCACTCACCCTCACACTCACGCCCTCACACATACGCTCACTCTCTCACACACTCACCCTCACTCACACATAAATTCACACACACATATACGCTCTCACACTCACCCTCAAACCCACTCACACATATGCACACTCATACATACACACACTCTCATATTCACTCACACATACACATTCACATGCAGACACCCCCCTCACACGCACTCTCTCACACATTCACATTCACTCACTCACACCCTCACACTCACCCAGTCTTCACATCACACTGGGATTCATTCCTCTGAACGATAACCCCCCTCTGCAGGTGACCTGCCTGTCCCTTTGACTTACTAGGGAAAGTCACCCTCAAAATCTCTCAGAACTGATGTGTGAGAAGAACCAGAAACCCTGTCCCTGGAACTGCCACTGATCCCAATGTCATATTACTGGGGGTGAGTGTGGGGGTGGGGGTGATCGTGAAATGACCTTAAAGTCGGCCAGTTGTCTGGGGTAACAAGAATGAAAGAGGGCAGTCTACACATAACACTCCTCGATCACACGGAAGCCAGGGCAACTGTCAGTAACCATAACCCTAACCCCTAACCCAGTCCACTAACTCAGTCCCCTAACCCAGTCCCCTAACCCTGTCCAATCACCCAGGCCATTAACCTG
>NW_006921715.1:6376130-6376546 GCF_000298275.1 Orycteropus afer afer | reverse complement strand
ATAGCTTGTTTGCTCTCTCTTCTCAGACCCACAGGCTGCACAGCTCATACATCCACGGGGCGCTGAAAGGCCCTGGTGGTGACATGTTTTTCTTTGTTTCCAGAACTTCTCTTTGGGAATTGTCTTCAGGCTTCACAGTTCCTGAGCCACACAATATATCATCTTACTCTCACAACAGTCACTCTGCATTTTAAAATACAATTGGTTTGCCAAGTAGTTTCTGGACAATTCCAAATAATCTGATACTGGACCACGGCTCTGAAGGTCATCCCGTGGGTGGGGTGCTCCGCACACCCACATGCAGGCCATGTGGCTCTGGATGTGGCTAAAAAGAGCCTCACCATTTCCCACACGGCTGCATGCAGTCCATTCTGACCCACAGCACCCCTAGAGGACAGAGTGGAACTGCACCACAG
>NW_006921715.1:6349236-6376030 GCF_000298275.1 Orycteropus afer afer | reverse complement strand
GACCCACAGCACCCCTAGAGGACAGAGTGGAACTGCACCACAGGGTCTCCAAGGCTGTCAGTCTTCACAGAAGCAAAGCCCAAACCACACCCACTGCATGGAGTCCATTCTGACCCACAGCGCCCCTAGAGGACAGAGTGGAACTGCCCCAGAGGGTTTCCATGGCTGCAGTCTTCATGGAAGCAGACTGCCTCATCTTTCTCCCTTGGAATGCCTGGTGAGTTTGAGCCGCCAACCTTTTGGTTAGAAGCTGAATGCTTTAATCACTGTGTCACTAGAGCTTCTTGTTCAAATGTTTTTGTTTTTTTTTTATTGTGATTTGGGTGAGTTTACAGAGCAAATTCACTTTCCATACAGCAGCCTACATACACATTGTCTCATGACATTGACTGCAGTTTCCCATTATGCAACAGCTCCCCTCCCACTTCCTCTCCATAGTTACCTCTTCCCTGTGTCCTTCCCTCCATGTACTCCTACCTCCCAAGCTGTCTCCCTGTGCATACCCAGCCCTTCTTTCTCCCATGATTGTTCTCTCCAAGGAGTGTATCTACCTAATGTCAATGTTCCGCTCATATGCCTCTTTTGTTTGGCTGGAAGCCACAGGAGTGGGTTCAATTCCAGTCCCGAAGGGCAGCTAGGGGCCATAGTCTCCATGGTTCCATCAGGCTCTATGAGACCAGCAAACCTGGTCCTTTTTTTCCAATAACGATTTTGAGTTTTGTTCCACATTGTTCTCCTTCTCTATCCAGGATCTCCTACATAGATCCCCCTCCGAGTGGTTGACAGGGGTAGCCGGGCACCATCTAGTTCTTCTGGTCTCATAGTCACATAGGCTGAGGATTGCATCAAATGGTGGTTTTAAAATGGATGGGACCCAGCCCCAAGTCACTGGGCAGGACCCGGGTAACTGAGAAAGATCGGGACAGGCTAACATTGACCCCCCCCAAACCGGTCCTTCTGACAGAGAACTGGGATTGTCTGTACCTGCACTCCACTTGGGACATGTCCCCCTGAAAGCCACCGAGCATGGGGAAGGCAGCGGGTGTCTGTGACCCACTGAGGTCAGTGGCTACAGCTCACCCCCCACCAGCTGTGAGATCACCCCTCTTCCCAGGGAGCCAAGTGCCTGAAGGAAAGCTTAGTAGTCTTTCCTGCTGTTACCTTCAAATTGGAATTCGAGCCATGGACCGGGCAGATGGAGCATGACTTTACCGCCATGGGGTGAGTCTGAGAACCACAGTAAGGAGCCGGTCCAGGGCTGAGGCACCACGACTCCTGTCCTCCGGGCCACCCTGCACTGACACGCAGACACTCCCTGCTCCTCGAAGGGTGAAAGCACATGGCCTTGGGAGGTCCCAGGGGCTGACCGTTCTTCAGGGCCCTCACCCGGCGGGCCCCTACAGCTGGCGTTTCTCCTGGGAGCAGGGTGCTGGGGGGCCGGGGTGGCTCCTAAGCACGGGTGATGTCCTGCTTCCGTCGAAGCCTCCTCCACATCCTTTCCAGGGCCACTTTTCCCATGAAGAAGGTGATGGCAAAGTTACGTCTGTACCAGTCTCTGTTCCATTCCAGGAAGAGAAAGGAAAGCCCGGGTCAGACGTGCCAGCACCGAGGACTGACACCCAGCCACGTCCTCCTCTTGCTGTGGGCCTCAGCAGGCCTGGCCCCAAGCAACCCCCACCCCAGGCTCTCGGGAAGACACTGCAGGACCCCAGGAAGCCTTGGGGTCCCTGAACCTAGAGGTGCCCTCTCTTGGGCACACAATGGCTGAGTGATGGGGGCATGACCAGCTAGAGTACCAGGCCTCTCAGGGCACCAGATCCACTTAAGAAGCGAAGTCTTCTGGAGTGGGAAGCTGATGCACACCAACACCAACATGAGAAAGCCCCAGGCCTCTTCCCCGGTCGCCTGGGCTTCAGTTCCCTCCGTCTCTAGAGAGGTCACTCCCAAGCTGCTGACACAGTGCCACGGAGCCCCGCACGCTGTAAGCGGCACTGTCAGCAGTTTCTGCTAGGCGGGCACAGCCGGGAAATGCCAACATGCCAGACCCCTGGGGCTGAGCCTCAGAAGCCGGACGGCGAGTGCCCTGCATCTCAGCCCAGTGAGCCACAGCCCCACGTGGCACTTCCACTCCACCTGACTCGGTGCAGACGGAGAGCACAAACAAGGATTCAGAGGGGATGGCGGCAAGACACACGAGTGCATGAAGCCGTGGTGTGCTGGCGGGAAGACCTGTGCACAGGGTACGTTTTACCCTCTGTCCACCCACGTGACGCCATGAATGAGAAGCAGCGCCATTGATAAGGAAGGCTTCTGGGACCAGAAACTGGCCTCCTGTCAGGAGGAAAGCTCTGAGGTTACGACGGAAAAGCCAGAATCCCCTTCACCAGGATGGACAGCCAGACTCATGATACCGTGTGTGTGTGGAGGCGCAGCTCTTTCCATTTGACAGGGAACACAGAGCAGGAGGAGGGCACAGGAGGGGTGCTCCAGACCCCACCGTCTCCTGGTCCCGGGGAGCTGGCTCCCCTCTCCCCGACTGCAGCTTGGAGATCACCAGGCTCATCAGACAGCGCACTGGTGCACACGTGCTACGTGTCCACCTCAGAAACCAAAGGCCCAGAGACATGGAGCCAACGTCTGCTGGGCTGAACATGGTAACAGACGGACGCAAGTGCTTCAGGATGAATCATTACACCAGACAACTAAGAAATGCCAAAAGCAAAGAGCTTTAGTTTTTCAAGCTTTTTTTTTCTGGGAATTTCTGATGTACGTAAAGACAGAGTCGTAATGAAGCCTCAGACATTCCCCTGCTCCAACACTGCCATCACGCTCTCTAGCTGGCATCGTGCCCCTCATCCAACCTGGTGGGTGGTATATTGGTGTAAAAATACATAACATAACTTTGCTAATTCAGCGTTTTTCAGTTGACACCAACGACATCATGTTGTGCAGCCGTCACCTGTAACTGTGTTAGGCAGGTTCTCTAGAGAAGTAAACCAAGAAAGCTCATGTGTACAAATAGAGAAAGAGAAACTTCTCTTAGGAAAATGGCCCACACACTTCTAGAAGCTGGCAGGTCCCAAGTGCTTGGAACAAACAAGTGACGAATCAAGATCACCAGGCCAATGGTGGATTGTTCACTCGTGGACAGTTGTAGGCAGCACAACTGGATCCTGGTCCACAGAGGAGTCTCTCTTCCCAGGATGTCCATAAATATATTGGAAGCAGCCACACCCCCAGGGAAACTTCCTTTCAAAAGATTGGCTGCTCAAAACATATACATCTGATCCCATCATGGGAATAACCCACATCACAATTGCTTAAACCACACAGAATTGTGGTCCAGCCGAGTTGACACACAGCTCCAACCATCACAGTAACCATTGCCAAATGCCTGTTTTGTTTTAAAGTACGTCTCTGACATCACATTATGTTATTTCACCAGTAGAGACACGAGCAGCTCTGGTGGCACAGTGGTTAAAGCATCCACTATTAACCAAAAAGATGATGGTTCTAACCCTCCAGCCATTCCAAGGGAGAAAGATGAGGCAGTCGGCTTCCATGAAGATGACAGCCTTGGAGACCCTGTAGGCAGTTCCAGTCTGTCCTCTAGGGGCCCTGTGGGTCAGAATAGACCCCACAGCAGTGGGTGTGGCTTTTGTTTTGTAGTACATACACACCAATATGTATTTGTAATCATTTAAAATCTTTTAAGAAATAACCATAATATCATTAGTGTGTCAAATAAGAAATAATTTATTAATACAACCTAATATGAGTCTCCTCCATCTAAAAAATCTTTCTTTAAAATCATTTTTAACAGTCCTCTATGAACACCTAACCCCCGCCCTCCTACCCCACAGCCTTGGCCTATTAACTGGTACTTAGATGGGAGGCCTGACTAGATTCAAAGTCAATGAGTTCTTTCTTCAAGACCCCCTGCCAGGTGGCACCTTGCACTCCTCATCACACCGAGAGCCACCGTGACACAGGGTGTCACATGATAGTGACACACTGTGACAGTGGCCCTGTGTTAGGATGGGGGCACTGATGGGGGCTTAGGTGTGATGAGCCGGCCCATCCGCCACAATAGGCCCCCATTTTCTGCTTGATGGCTTGAGCAGCCATGGATGGCTGCCGCCTAGATCCGTGACGGCATTTCCTTAGAAACATGGTGACTTCTAACCGTATCAGTGCCATTCTTCTAGGGAGAAATGCACTCCCTCGTCTGGTCACCTTGAAAGCTGCTCAAAAGGCAGGACAGGGGTAGGTTCTTTTGCTCCTCTCTTTGGTTTATCAACTCTCAGAATAAAGGAACAATAGCCTAGCCCCAGAGCCTCTGAGTGCTGCAAACAGTTAGCACAGTCAGCTGCTACCAAAGGCTGCAGGCGCCTTGCAAGAAAGCCTGGTGATCCTCTTCTGAAAGAGGGGCCGCTGGGAGCCCGGTGGGGCCACCAGGAGGTGGCACTGCCTTCACGTAACTGGCTTCCCCGGCAATGCCCAGAGGGCCTGAGCTTGTCAGCATCGTGAGGCTCATGGGGATGTTTGTGTCCTTGACACTGTCAAGCCCACAGCAGCCAGTCTTCTCTCTGAGGCTCCAGTTATCCGGTCACTGGCCCGTGTGAGCCTCTCTGAGCTGCTCCTACGTGGTTTTCAGACAACCCCAGGGAACTGCATTCACCTCCTCGCTTTCAGGCCTAAGATACCAGAGACTGGGACCTGGAATCTGCTGCTTCTCCAAGGAAGCCTGGGTTTCTTTTAGTGGGAGGGTGGCTCAGAGACCCCAGTCCAGGAGCTGGGGGTGCTAAGTGCCAATGGGTTACCATGCAGGTAAAATGAAACCAGCAGCCTTATCGAGAAGGGCAAAGAGCTAAGCCAGGAAAGTCAGATGACGTCTGCTCTGTCAGAAACATGTGCCATCAGACTCTGCTAAGGAAAGAACCCTACCCACCTGGCTGGGGGGTCTACTGTGCAGGAAGCAGGCGGACACCTACCTGTTGTAACGCATGTGCTTCTTGAAGTTCTTACTTAAAAATTCCTTGTAGAAGTCGGCCATCTCCTCCGCGTTCAGTGTCGCCTTCCGACCTGAAAGTTAATTTCCACGTGAGCGTTAAGACGTAAGGGAAAGGAAGATACAGAAAACTACTGCAGCTGATGAGTGAGCTCAATAGATCACAGGACAAGAGAACAACAAAGATCAACTGTATGTGTGTACAGTAATGACAGACAATCCAAAAGGAGACTAAGAAAGCAATTCCATTTATAACAGCATCAAAAAGAATAGGGTCCTTAGGAGTAAATTTAGTATCAGAAGTGTTAAGACTTACATGCTGAAAAGTACAAAATAGCATTGAAAGAAAAAAAAAAAAAAGACCTCAATAAATAGACAGCCCTCTGAGCTTACAGCCGGAAAACATACTATTGTTTAGACAGAAACCCTGCCAATTTAGCCTTCAGATTCAGCACAGTCCACAAAAGAGCCCAGCCAGATTTCTCTGCAGAAACTGACAGGCTTACCCTAAAATTCACAGGGACTTCCAACAGCCACAGCAATCCTGAAAAAGCAGAACACAGTCGGAGGACTCACACCTCCCAATTTTAAAACTTACTGCACAGCAACAGTGACCAAGGCTGTGCGGTATTGGTACAGGGATGATAAAGATCAATGGACTGGAACAAGGTTCCGGAAAGAAACTCACACGTGCACGGGCAATTGAGTTTTGACAAGGGGGCCAAGACAATTCAACGAGGAAACAGTCTTATCAACAAGTGGGGCTTAGAGACTGGACCTCCATCTGTCAAAGAATGAGTGAGACACTGACCTCACCTCAGACCACGAACAAAAGCCAACTCAGAACTGACCGTGACCTAAGTGTCCCAGCTACCATGCCAAAACCCTTAAGCAAAGCTTCAGTGCAAACCTTCATGGCCTTCCTTTAGACAGTAACCTAAAACAGAAGCAAACAAAGGAAAAAGAGCTAAATTAGATCTCATTACAACGGAAAGCTCTGGTGCCCCATTAAGCAAGGGAAAAGACAAACCACAATGCAGGAGGCAGGGCTGCCAGTCACCTTTCAGATAAGGGACTCACGGTTGGAACATACACAGAGCTCTTATAGCTCCATGGTAAAAAGACAAAAACACAATGTGGAAATCACCAGAGGATTCAAATGCGTTTTCCCAAAGAAGGTCGACAGACTGCCAACATGCTCTCGAAATGGTACCCAATACCATGGTCATCAGAGAAACGCAAAGCCAAGCCACACGGAGATGCCGTGTCACACCCATGAGGATGGCTCAACTCCCAGAGAGACAATAACTTGTGCGCAGAGGGTGTGCAGAAGGTGAACTCACACACTACAGCTGGTGAGAAGGTAAAATGGAGCAGCCGCTTGGCCACAACCCACTGCCACTGTGTGGATTCCACTGTGCAGCACCTCGAGGGCAGAGAACTACCCCAGAGGGTTTCCAAGGCTGTACATCTTTACGGAAGCCAACTGCCTCACCTTTCTCCCTCAGAGCAGCTGGTGGGTTCAAACTGCTGACCTTTTGGTTGGCAGTCAAATGTTTTAACCACTATGCCACCAGAACTCCAAGCCACTTGGCTGCCACATGGCAAACAGCTTGGCAGTACCTGAGAAAGTTAAACATAAAATTACAGTGTGATGTGGCGATTCTGCTGCTAGGTCCCAAGAGGACTGAACACACACGGCCCCATGAAACTCTGCACACAGTTGTCCACCGGCATCATCCACACGGATCACAAAGCAGAACCCACTGCACGGCCACCAGCTGAGGCACGGACAGACAGAAGTGCGCAGCCTCACAGTGGGCGACACGCCAGCCAGTGTAGCTGTGATCCATGCCACGAGGTGGAGCCCTGACAGACGCTTAGTGAGCAGCTGGTCACAGCAACCACACGGTATGGCCGTTCCCAGGGAGCCCCAACAGCAGCAAAGCCACAGACACACAGCAGCCTAGTGGCTTCACAGGGCTGGGGGAGGAGGAAAGGGAGAAGGGCTGCCGACGGGGCCACGGTTTCTTCCACGGCCGGACAGTGGAATTAGACAGTGGGGATGACGGCACGACTTCGTGGACGCACTGGAACCCGCAGCCTACCCGCCCTGCAGGGCTGTGTTTTATGGTATGTGGATTATAGCTCGATTCAAAAGAAGTCTTGGGGGCCAGACCCTGCTGATCCCAGCAAGACCCATCTCCCTCACAGCTGGCACACACGCACATGCAGGTAAACATGTGTGATGCTGTGTGCTTCACCGCAGGGTCTAGGAAGGGACTGTGGGGCCTAGTGTGCAGGAAGGGAAACAGCGTGGTTCCCAGAGTGAACACGTCCCACCCAGAAGCCCACCCCTCCCCGGGCAGAGCTGGCCTGTGTCCATGGATGGGTTCTCGAGCACACAGTGACCCAGGTGAGCCCACCGAGTAGGTGCAGGTGGGGACCAATGGCCCACAAGGACTGACAGGCCAGCCTGCACAGAGCTCACGTCTGCTGAGGGGCAGTGACTGTGCTACCTACTCAAGTCACCCCCACTCACAAGCCTGAAAGGCCACACCTGAGACCAGTTCACCCGCCGTGAGGACATGGGAAAAGCACAGCCGGCTACAGACAGGTGGCACGGTGCCTGGCAAACGGACAAACGGGGAGTGGATGGTGGTGGTGAAGGACAGTGACACGAGACGCTCCACAGGGAGCCTGGCGGCCAGGACGGGCCTCTCCAGCTGGGGGTGCATTTCCTGTCCCACCCCCTCAAGGCCGTGCTCCGTGTGGCAGAAACACCACGTGTTTCCTGCGTGGTCGGTGCTCCTTCCCACCTGACATAAAGGAAACCAGGCAGGACCGCCCAGTCCCGCCCCCTCCCCAGGGAGGCTGGACAGGGACAGCCGAGAGGCCCTGCAGGAGGGGGCCACGGCATCCGCTCCGTGCCCCTGAACGCGCCTGCGCTGGAGGAGGCCGGCCGCCCCTCCAAGCACCTCGTTTACCTCGCGCTGTGGCTCGGACAGAAACCTCATCGGCAGACCGCACTGACCTGATTCCGCGCTCAGCCCCAGGCCTTTAGCCGTCAGTCTCGTGTGAATAAACGCTTCTTTTTCCTGAAACGAGAGGAGAGTCAGGGGTCCCTGCCGCTTCCCCTGCAGATGCCCGTAGCCAGCACGCAGCGCGCCCCCCGCGCTCTGGAGAAGGCTCATGCGGACTTAAAGCCCGCGTGAAATCATCTGAACGTCTAAGAGTCTCATCTTAAAACAGGACGGAAATCCAGACGCACAGGCACAGAGGCGAAGCCAAGACTAAGGATTCAGCGCCGCCCAGTGGCCAACTGGGTTATTCACGGTAAGCTGGCCCGGCTGCTGTGCAGTCAGTTCCCACCCGGGATCCAGTGGGACTGAGTACACTGCCCCAGGGTTTCCAAGGCTGTGAGTCTTTATGGAAGCGGACCGCCACCTCTGTCCCCCCTGGAGTGGCTGAGGGGTTCACACTGCTGACCTTACGGGGCCGCGGCCGAGCGCTGAGCCACCGCACCACCAGCACTTGGACTTGCCTGATGGAAAGTCCGATTCTGCTTTGCCCAGAATCGCTGGTTCCATTCTTGGGTTTCTTGTCTTAGTTCTCGAAGCTTCCGTTCCGACGGCGACTCGTCCTCTGGGATGTAAAAGTGAACAGGTCGGAGGTTGGAGTATTTATCCGGGGGTCCAATCCAGTCGTGACAAGACGTCCCTGGAGGGCCGAACCTGGAGACCTTCAACAAAGTGCACGGGATTAACATGCACAATGAAGAGAACCACTGGTGTCATAAAGTCAATGGCGGGTGTCAGTCAAGTCCCTGGTCACTTCCTCTTTCTAAGACTGTGCCCAGGGGACTCACTGCGGTGAGTACGTTGTTGGGTGTCGAGTCAGCTCTGGCCCACGGCGACCAAACCCTTCCTGGCCCTGCACCAGCCCCAATCTGGGCTGGGCTGGAGCCCACTGCTGCGGCCGCTGTGTCAGTCCCCTCACTGAGGGCTCCTCTTTCTCACTGACCCCCTTCTGTACCGACACAATGTCCTCCTCCAGGGACCGGTCCCTCCTGACAACCTGCCCGAAGCAAGACAGGTGACGCCCTGCCATCCCCGCCTCTGAGGAGCCTTGTGGGTGTTTCATCCGAGACGCACCTGCCTGCAGTAAGCTTTCCTACTGGCACTGTGCCACACACTTTCAACAAATGACGCTGGAACAATTGGCCATTTTAACAGCTGGGGGGGGAGCAAACTTAACCCACACCTCACAATGTGTATAAAAATGAACTCAAAATGGGTCATAAACCTAAATAAAATGTTAAACCTAAAACTGGAAATTTTCTAGCAGAAAATCTTTGCAACATAGATCAGGCAGATTCCTTAGATACAACGCCAAAAGCAAGATTGATAAAATAAAAAATAAATAAGTAGGACATCACTAATGTTAAAAACCTCTGCTCTTTGAAACACATGGTTAAGAAAATGAAAACAGGGCCACACACTGGGAGAGGTTTTGGCAACTCCAATCAAAGACTAGTTCCCAGAATATGTAAAGAGTACTTGAAACTCAATAATGAGAAAACAGACCGTCCAACTGAAACAGGCAAAATATCTGAATGAAAATTATACCAAAAAAGATGTACAGACGCAAATACACACACACAGCCATGCTCAGCATCACTAGGGAAACGCAGATGAAACCACAAGGAGACGCTATTTCCTGTCGATCAAACAGTCTTAAAAACTGACACCACCAAGCGCTGCCAAGGACGTGTAACAACTGAACTCTGTACTCTGCTGGTGGGGATGCAAAATGGTGCAGACGCTCTGGAAGGAGAGGTCGGGAGTCTGTCGAAGTTGACATGCACTTCACACAGCACGTCATCGTCTCGCTCCTAGGCATTACCCAGGACACATGAACACATGCATCCACTCAAAAGCCTGGATATTCATAACGCTGATATCTGGACAACCCACGTGTCCTTCAACTGATGAACAGACAAACAAAGGATGGGACACCCAGATGACAGGCTGGTGCCCAGGGGACGGCAACTAGCAGGTGTGGTGTGCTGACCACAGGGGCCAGGCCCAGAGGGTCGGTGCTGTGTTTGTACTTATGACATCTGGACAAGACAAAACACAATCCAAAAAGAAACAAAACCAGAAGGCTCCTTCGAAGCAAGGATGGCAAGGCTCGCTCACTATGGACACATCATCAGGAAAGACGTCCTGTCTGACATAGTAGAAGGTCAGCGAAACCAAGGGAAGCCCTCACGGGAGCATGGGAGAGACGGCTCAGGCATTCAGCTGCAGTCTGCACTCAGCTCTGTGCTGGGTCCCCAGTGCTGCTCTAACACAAACACCACAGATGGGTCGGCTTGAACAAACAGCAGTGTATTCTCTTACAGTTCGGGAGGCTGGAAGTTCGACTGCAAAGTCCCAGGCTCCAGGGGCTCGGAGAAAGCCCTCGACCTTGGGCTTCAGCTCTGCCTCCTGCTCCCGGGCCACTGCAGCTGGAGGCTTTCTTCACTCAGGCAGCTGCTGGCTGCTGAGGCTGACAAGCCCAAGGTGACAAATTAAAAAGGCACTGCCCTGATGTTACCAAACCACACAGCAGGCTGTTGATTCAAGTCCACTGCAAGTCCCAAGATCGGCAGAGCACGGCAGGCTGCTGAACAACGACTCAGCTGCATGCAGGGCTCAAGCGTGCCAAAAAGCTGAAGAACCATTCCCCAAGCTGCTACTTACATATGGGAAGCAGGCCACATCCCTAACCAGCTTCTCAGCTGCCTGTGGTAGATGCCACCGTGGAGATGATTGCCAGTCTCATCGTGGGAAATGACTACCACCAGCTGCCCAGCCACTCAACCAGGCCCAGCCTTAACTACAAGCTCCAACACACCCCATGCCTCCCCATCCCCAATGGGTCTGCCATGTAAGTCCCTGGACTCAACGCTCGACGATAAGGCTAAAGAGCCCAGGGCAGACTGGGAAAGGACACCCAGTCGCCGCAGAGGTTGGGAGACATAGCCTCTTCGTGCTCAGCCCCAAGGGCTGCCGTCATCTCCGCCAACATGCACAAGGCATCCTGAGAACTTGTCACAGGAGACGGCCAAGCGCAGTGCTGTCCTTGGCCGGCACGCCATGCCTTCTCCTTTTTCAAACACTCCAGGGGATTCTGAGCGCTGCAGCCTCCCTAAATCTTCCCACATTGCCACGCATTCTAAACACAGGCAGGCACTAAAGCAGAGGACTGCGGCAGGCTGGGTGGCAAGGCCTGTGACACGCTGGGTGCAGGCCCTGGCAGGAGGGTTTCAGGCACCATCCAGGACAGTCCCAGCATGCCAGGCTCTGCAGGCTCTGCTTCGGGACCAGAGGTCAGGTGACCTCACAAAGCTCTCCCTGCACCTGAACACACAGGCTTCTGGAGTGCAACACCATAGCTATTCCTCCAGGACAACGCCCGTGGTTGTGTGCTGTCAAGTCAGTTCCTACTCCTAGTAACCCCGGGTGAAGAGCAGGACTGTCCCACAAGGTGTCCAAGGCCGTGATCTCTACAGAAGCTGACTGCCTCGCCTTCTCCCAAGGAGCAGCTGCTGGGTTCAAAGCGAGGACCTTTGGTTGGCAGCCAAGCACTGAGCCAGCGTGCCACCAGGGCTCCTCAGGACGAGCACTCGGATGTTTTACTGACAATCCGTCCGGCTCGTCAGCACTACAAGACTCACCGTTCAGAAACTTAGATCTGAGTCTAGGAAAGTAAGTCAATCAGCAGGAAATGCTGAAAAACTGTATTTTAAATATAGTTATTCCTCAGAATTTTAAAATGTTTCTATGAAGTGTCTTAAGAAGTGAAAAATTCTATTTTAAAATGATCAAAGAATTTTGACAAATTAGGTAAAAGAAAAGGCCACATTTAGGGGAAAAAACTGCCTGCTGGAAAATGCTTTATCTCTGCAGAGGATCAAGTGATTAGAAATGAACTGAAGATTTGGTGATAAATTATTGTCTTCACAGAGTGCAATGTCCCACAAAATGCCTAAGACCCCACAGCAGGCCTTATGAGTGTGCGGAGTCACCGGGCGGTTCGCCAGCACTGTGTGAAGGACCGGATGGAGGGTCCACCCGGAGATGGAAGAAGGGAAGAAACAGTCCAGGTATCCTGTGCAGTGTGTGCCAGTAAACTTTAACAATGGCTGCGGGAGTAGGGCATCTTTGTGGACGTAGTTTATCACCAGTATCACTGATGTACAGACACGCAGCACATACTTCCCACCACCCGTCCGTCCGTTTACCGTGCTGTGTGTGGCTGCGAGGCTGGAAGCTATGGCAGCAGAATTTCAATACCAGGTGGTCACCCACAGGGGTCAGCAGTCAGTGGAGCGTCCAGACGAAAAGAGCTGAGGAGGAAAGGCCTGGCAATCTCCTTCTGAAAACCAGCCGGTGGGAAGCCATGCAGTACGTTCTGGGAGTGCAGCCCAGGGGGCGTCACTTAAGATACAGTGGGCCCACCCAGGGGCTCTCGCACACCAAGATCGTGGCGATGGCACACAAGCCAGCTGCACTGTTGTGTTGCACAAGGGATCGCATGAATTAGGCTTGACTTGACGGCATGCAACAACAAGCACACAACTTACAGGTAATAAAGTAATAACACCCTCTTCGTAAATCCCACCTCACCAATTCACTCTCACAGAACGCTTTCACTAGTTTTTAAATAACAGGTTTATAGAGACAGACTTCACATACCGTAAAATCCATCCTGCTAAAGGAAGCATAAATCTCCCCGGGTTTTAGCCGATTAACCACCATTGCTATGCATATGTATTTTCCCAGGACATTTTCATCACCCCAAAGAGACCTCTAGTCTACTTTCTGTCTATCCAGTTCTGCCTGTCTGAAGACTTCACATGAACGGAATTAGGACACGTGTGGTGCTATGGGATTGGCTGGCTTTCACTCCATGTGCTTCTGAGTATCATCCATGTCTTAGCATGTGTTGGCACTTCATGCCCATGTATTGCCAAACACTCCCCTGTATGAATACCCATTCCTCAGTGAATGAACACTGGGCCGGTTCCACGTTCTGACAGCCACGGCTAGTGCTGCTATGAGTGTCCACATACGGGTGTTTCTGTGGACATACGCTTTACTTCTCTTGGGCACGTGAGGAGCGGAATGGCTGGGTCATTCAGTAACTCAGCACTCAACCCTCCAAGGAACTGCCAGCCTGTTTTCCGCAGCAGCTGCACCATTTCACATTCCCACCATGGTGTGTGACGCTTTGGGTTTCTCCACCTCCTTGTCAACACTTGTTATTGTCTGTCTTTTGTTATCGCAGCCACCCTGGTGGTGTGAACTGGTACCTCAGTGGGGGTTTTCACTGATTTGCTGATTCCTGTGCCCCATGTAACCTGTGGCTGCAGCTGACTAACATTCCTTGACATTAAGGAGCAAGACCAAAGTGAACCCAGAAGTCCTCTGTTGGAGGCGGATTTGTCAGTCACAGAGCAGCTTGCTGGCTGCCTTGGATAACAGCTTTTGAATACTGCAGGAACAGCTCCTCACCTTGCTATTCACAATGTAACGGCCACATGCAACACAGTAACGTTCAATCTGCAAACTAGCATTTTCTCCTTCACTGAAGTGGACACAGAAAGAATCAAGTACCTCACTTGGATTGGAGCCTTTGCCAGTTTCCAGGTGGACACACTCCCACCACCGGGGATTTCAAGCAGCAAGATGGCTGTTGCGGAGCACAGAGCTGGTAGGACATGGGACACCGTTACAGGTCTCTGTCAGAGACAGACATAAAGAACCCCGGAAGTGCAAGTAATTGTAAAATGTATAAAAATAAACGGGATGAGTTATATTTATTACCTTCCTTTTTAACAAAATTTACTTGAAGCGCGTAACTTAGTTGTTAACAACAGTTGTGTTAACCACCACAGCGTTCCAGAAAATGTAATGACTGGCTCTGGGGTGTGGGGCAGTCGGAGGTGCTCCAGATGACATGCCCCACTCTGGACGTGAGCGTGACGGTCCTGCCAGCTACCTCACTTCCTGCAGCCTCTTCCCCAAAAGGATGCGCGACGACCCCGAGGTAGCTCTGTACTTCCCTGGCCAGCTTAGCCAGGTCACGAGAAGCTCTCTAGGAATGGGGTGGGAACGGGTCTGGGAAGGGTCCCGTCTAAACCTCCTCGCCTCCACTCGCCTCTCCTGTGCAGCTCCGCCGGCCGCACCAGGCTGCCTCCCTTCCTGCTTCAGGGCCCCCGACTGCTCCGCTCCACCCAGTCCCCGGGCCCTCCTTCCCGATGTGCCAGGTGGGTGCCAGCCACTGCAGGGCTGCCTCCACTCCACCATGCCTGGCCCTGAGATGGGAACAGAGATCTGTGGGTGACGGGCCCTAGCACCTATTTCCGCCTTAAGGGGGTTTCCTAATTTCAGGAATGCCAACTGCAAGGGAGCCTTCCAGGCTACATGTTAACTCTTTTCATTATCCTTAAGGCCCTCCAAGGACCCCCGGTGGTACAACGGTTGAGAGCTCAGCCACTGATGGAAAGGTGACCAGTAGAAACTCACCATGGAAGGGTGCCACTCCACGGAAGATGTGGCCGTCTGCTTCTGTAAAGATTACAGCCCTGGAAACCCAACGGGGCAGTTCCACTCTATACTATAGGGTCACTATGAACCAGAATCCACTTGTCAGCAACAGAATTTAAGGCCCTGTCAAAAGTCTCTTTCTGGGAGCTAGCTCACCCCAAGGCCCCCCACGTGTGAGGCCTGGGTCCTCTGGCCTCCCATATTCATTTGGGTGCCTGTCCCACCTCCCACAGAGCACACGATCAAGTCCGCGGTAATTTCTCCTGCGCCGAGGGCCTGGCACCGGCAGTGACAGCAGCTTCTCCACGTGGACCCACTTGCTCATGAAGACTGTGGGCCGGCTATGGGCCTGGGAACGGCAGCGTCTGACCGCCTGTAATTTCACAAGGGGATGGAGGGCCCCGAGCAGCAGCAGCAGCCCAAGGGTGGTTCCCATCAGGCCGCCACCCTCCAACTCTCCCAGCAGGGCTGACACCAACCGTCCATCCCTCCCCCAGCACTACTCTGCTGGGTTCCACCACGCACTGTAATGGTCACACGGAACTCACAGGCAATGCTCCAATTATGGGGTTTGTCAGGCAAGCAACAAGTTACAATTCAGGATCCAAACCGACTCAGGATATAGTTGGTCAGAACGGCTTCTTCTCAGCCAGGCTGCAGGCACGCTGCCCTCTGCTCTCAGCCTCTGCCCTGCTTGCACCAGTGTCACACAGCTCTCTGAGCACTGCTGAATCGTGCCCAGAGAGGCACCCCGTTGCACCAGCAAGCGCCCGCCCAGGGGCACTCGGCTTTCTCGCTCCATGGCTGGGAAGCCGCCCGTCTCATGCCAGTGCCCGGTCCTCTGCCTCAGCCGCTTCTCACTGTGTCTCTGCCCCGTCTGCTGTCTCTTTGCCGTCTCAAGCGGGGACCCTGGGTGCAAGGATGCACTGTACTCCTGGTTGTCCTTCTCTCTTGATGGTGGTTCGAGAGCCCCCCTCTCAGCCTCTAGGAGGGCTCATTCTAAGCCCAGTGGGATAGCAAAACTGACCAATCCCCATGTCAGGGTTCCATATAACTTATTTGCATAGTCCCACCCACACAAGGTTGCCAGGCACCTTACAGACATTATTATTAAGCCATCCAACCTCCTGAGTGGGCCAGAGGCACCTCACGTTTGTATAGTCCCACCCAGTCATTGGTGGGAGTCCCAAAGCCCATGGCTAGCAGGGCCAGACCAAGCCATTCACTGCACCCCAGGAAGGCATCCGTGAACACACGTGTGCCTGCTTGCGTGTGTGTCTGCGAGTGTGAAAGGAGCCAGAGACACTCACTCCTGTAACCTCTGCACCTCGCAGAGAACCTGTAGGGGACACCAGCTATCATCAGACAAACATTTCTACCGATTCTTTTTCTTTTTTAATGCCAAAGAAATGGAAGAATCTCCAAGTGTCAGCACACAGATGCCTTCTGGAAAGCTACAAAGAGGGCAGAAACTGATCCCATGTTGTTCTGTTTGCACGTGTGGAGAGGGACTCCCAAAATCCACTGAGATGGCAAAGTAAGACGTGAGAGGGGAGTCGGGAGGGCAAAACCCACCGAAGCAGCTGGTGGGTGGGCAGGCCAGACCCTGAAAGGCCTGGATGTCAGACTACAGGGTTGGAGCTGGGCCTTGAGGCCCCAAGGAGAATGGCAAAGGCTTGTTAAACCAGAGACGCACACAATTCAGTAAAGCTGACAGAGACACTCCAGGCGGGTGGAATCCCACACATCCGTGTCCCCCTAGGACGGAGGTCACGAGTCGGTGACTACCGGCCACAGCAGGTGGTGAGGCCCACTTCACAGGGAGCACAGCTCTCAGCTCCCCCAGCCACCTACTCTGCTTCACCTCTTTGGGTCCCTGGCCTCCAGATGTTGTTATTGTTGTTAGGTGCCATCGAGTCGGCTCCAACTCACAGCGACCCTATGTGCAACAGGAGCTCTGGTAGCATAGTGGCTAAGGCACTTGCCTGCTAACCAGGTGGCTGGAGGTTCAAACCCACCAGCCACTCCTCGGAAGGAAGGTTGGGCAATCCTACTTCCGTAGTGATACTGCCTCGGAAACCCAAGGAGGGGTCGCTATGAGTCGGGGCCGACTCGACGGCACATCACAACAACAACAACATGTGCAACAGAAGGAGACACTGCCTGTTCCTGTGCCAGCCTCACAATCCTTGCTATAACCAAGCCCATCATTGCAGCCACCGTGTCAGTCCGTCTCGTTGAGGGCCTTCCCCCTTTTTACTGACCCTCCTCTTTACCCAGCATGACATCCTTCTCCAGGGAATGGTCCCTTCTGACAATATGACCAAAGTAGGTCAGATGAAGTCCGGCCATTCTCGCTTCCAAGGAGCATTCCAGCTGCACTTCTTCCAGGACAGATTTTAGTCCTTTTACCAGTCCACAGTACTTTCAGCATTCTTTGCCAACACCACAACTCAAAAGCATCAACTCTGCTTCAGTCTTCCTTATTCACCATTCAGCTCTCACATGCATTTGAGGCGACTGAAAATACCATGGCTTGTGTCAGGCACACCCTAGTCTTCAAACAGACATCTTTGCTCTTCAGCACTTGAAAGAAGTCTTTTGCAGCAGATTTGTCTATATGTCATCTGATTTCTTGCCTGCTGCTTCCATTAGTGTTGATTGTGGAAGTAATACAAAGTCTTTGACAACTTCAATCTTTTCTCCATTTATTGTGATGCTTCTTATTGGTCCAGTTGTGAGGAGTTTTGTTGTATAATGAGGTGTAGTCCATCCTGCAGACTGAAGTCTTTAATCTTCATCAGTAAATATTTCAAGTCATCCTCACTTTCAGCAAGCAAAGTTGTTTTTTGGCCTTCATATATCACACCCTAAGAAAACTCTGGAAAGAAAACAGGTTGATAGGTAAACGTTTTCTTCTCATCTGTGAACGGCCTCGTGTCTTGGGAAATGCTACTGCGCATGGGTCCCTCCTGCATAAACCTTCGTTCACCGTTGTACAGCCCAAGTTCCTGCTGATCAGACAATCACCTCAGCCAACTGAAGCACCCACCCCCATCCGGGGAAAAGCACCATCAGTTGGAACTGATTAAGCCAGACAGTAAAGTCCCGGGTGGGCCAGGCAGCTCTGAGGAGCACCAATGCAAGCGTCAGCCACATGCCTGAGCTCAGGTCACCTTGTCATCTTCAGCTGTCCACAGGCAGCAAACGTCACAATAGAGATCTGGCCAATTACAGGCCGTTTCCACAAGAGCAAGTCACTGAGTACCCCTGGCTCTGCGTCCCCACCTATAAAACGGGTCTACCACACCTCCCTCACAGATGTGGTTTGGGTTTTCGCTCCTCAGTACCCCTCCCCTCTATCCCTGCCCTCTAGGCATTTCCTTATTCTAGATATTTCATGTAAGCGGGATGACACAGTTTTGTTTCTGACTGATGTATTTCACTTAACATGATGTTTCCAAGGTTCACCCATGTCATAGCATGGATCAGGACTTCATTCCTTTCATGGCTGCCTAGCAGTCCACTGAATGGATGTGCCACATCTTGTTGGTCCATTCATCTCTTAGACATGTGGGTAGTTTCCATCTTTTGGCTGTTGTGAGTAATACTACAACAAACACCATGGACATGTGTCTGTTCTTTGGGGTATATGCCTAGGACTGGGATGGCTGAGTCATATGATTAACTTTTGGAGGTACTGCCAAACTGCTTCCACCGTGGCTGCGTCATCATCCATTTCTACCAGCAATGGACGCGTTCTCCATATCCTTGCCAACACCTGGCTGTTTTCCCCGGTCACAGCGGTCTGTGGGCGTGCAGTGGTGTCACAGCAATGGATGCGTTCTCCATCTCCTCGCCAACACCTGGTTGTTTTCCCGGTCACAGCGGTCTGTGGGCGTGCAGTGGTGCCACTGGGGTGTGAGCCACACTCCCTGATGATGAATGATGCCGAGCAGCCTCTCCGTGCTTGTTGACCTTTGTCTCTTTTTTTTCTTTTTCCTTTAAAAAATGGATTGTGCTTTTGGGGAAGGTTTACACAGCAGTTTAGGTTCACAGTCAACAGTCTGTACACAAACTTCAGCGACGCCGGTTCCACTCTTCACAACGCAGGACTAGTCTCCGGATTTCCATTCCGGCTGTCCCCTTTCCCTTCATCTAGTCTCTCTGTTCTCTTACATTCTCGTCTTGTCATTTTTTGCTGTTGTTGTTTCTTTGTAATTTGGGTGAAATTTTTCAGAGTACACTGGGCTTCCAATCAATAGTTCATACACATTTCGTTTTGTGACATTCACTGCTATCCCCACAAGGCAACATCACTCTTCCCACTTCCTCCCTGTGGTTACCATTTCCCTCGGTTCTTCTTTCCTATCCCTTCCTGCCTTCCCAGCTCCGTCCTTGGGCAAATGCTGTCCTTTGGATATCATATAGTTGATTATTCTAATGAGTGTGAAACTCCCTGGTATTCCTGGTCACCTTACAGGCCTATCTATCACCTGGCTGAATCACAGGGATGAGTTCAGTTCCAAGTATTAAGGGTGCCTAAGGGCCAGGGTCTTGGGGGTTCTACCAGTCTCTATCAGACCTGGTCTTCTGCATAATTTTTGAGTTTTGCTCTACATTGTTCTCCCACTCTATCTGGGACCCCCTTTTGCGATCCCTTTCAGAACGGTCAGCAGTGGTAGCCAGGTGCCACCCAGTTCTGCTGGTCTCAGGGTCGTGTAGGCTGGGGTCACATGGCCCATTAGTCCCCCGGACTGTTTCCTTTCTCTTGGGTTTTCTTCACGCCTCTTTGCTCTACTCGGGGAGAGACCAATGGCTGCACCTTAGATGGCTGCTCACAAGCTTTCAGACCACAGTGGCTACTCCCCAAAGCAGGATGGAGAACACTGCCTTTGTGGGCTATGTTATGCCAGCTGCACTTAGTGTCCCCGAGGCTATGGTCCTGAGCCCCTTCGCCTATCTTTAAACAGGTTGTTTGTCTTATTGACAATGAATTGTAGGGGTTCTTTATATATTCTGGACTTTAGGCTTTTGTCTGATAGACAGTTTCCAGATATTTCTTCTCATTCAGTAGACTGTCTTTTCCCTTTCTTGATAAAGCCCCTCCAAGCACAAACATTTTTATTGCACACACCGAAACATTCATAAACATGACAACTTGTATATTTACAATTCAAGGGCACTGTTCACGTTGTGCCACCGTTGTTGCTATCCTTTCACATGCCACCACATCAGCATGAACACAACGCCCCGTCGCCCTCCCTCCCACCTCGGTGGGTACTAACATCCTTGGTTTCTATATATTTGCTTATTTTACAGAAATGAGATCACACTTCCAGTTCTTTAGCAACTGACTTATCTTGCTTAGTGGAAGACAGAGTTTCGAGGTGGGATAATGGTGTTGTGTTTATGTTTTTACAAAAAGTCTTCATTTCTGAGCTACAAATTACAGAACGTGGTTTCCACCAAGTGCAGAGATCTTGCTGTGACCTGTGTGACATGCACTGCCCTCGGCTACCAGCTCAGGAGCCCTGAACCCTAGTCAAAGAGAAGATGAGCTCTAAAACAGACTATTCCCATTAAAAATCCCAGCCCAGAGACTTCAGTAAACTCTCATCCCGGAAGAAAATAAATCGCACCTTCCTACACAGGCCCCACAAGGTACACGCAGTGACTCAGGTTATGAGACTAAATGTAAGTGTGATACCAGAATCTCAGGGGCAGTACCAGCAAGGAAAATCAGAGGCTGCCTCTCTTATGATACTGAGATGAAACAAACCAGCAAGTTCAGAGCAGCCTCAGGGCCAAGGTGGTGTGATAGCTAGAGCTGTGTGTCAACTTGGCTGGACCACATTCTGGGTGTTTTAAGCAACTGTGATGTGGGTTGTTTCAACGATGGGATCAGATGTATATGTTTTGAGCAGGCAATCCGTTGAAAGGGAGTTTCCCTAGGGGTGTGGCCTGCTTCTAGTATATTTATGGACATCCTGGGAAAAGAGACACTCTTCTGTGGATCACGATTCCTTCGTACTGCCTACAGCTCTCCGTGAGTGAACAATCCACCATTTGGCCTGGAGATCTTGGATTCGTCATTCATTGGAGTCAACAGCCTGTGTACTGCCTGCCAGCCTTGAGCTCCTCAGCCCCTGCAGCTGTGAGAGTCGGGAAAGCCTCCAGCTTGACGTTTGATCTCAGAACTTGGGACTTGCCAGCTTCTATAAGTGTGTGAGCCATTTTCCTAAGATAAATTTTCCTTTCTCTCTCTATATAAGCTTTACTGGTTTTGTTTCTCTAGAGAACCCAGTCTAACACAGGTGGGTTTCCACCCTGGGTCACAGCTGGTATGACAGAAAAGCAATCAATCCAGACGGGTGAACATCCCAATAAAGCAGCTCCCCCCCCAAAAAAAAAATAAAATCTGAACTTAGTCAAGGCTCTAGGATGCAGGGGTCAATTTACAGAAAAGGAAGACCTGAGAGGAACCTGTCATAAGCTCTGGTGGCACAGTGCCTAAGGTATCTCATTACTAGCCAGGAGGTTGGTGGTTCAAACCCACCATCCGTTCCGCAGAAGGAAGACTGGGTAATCTACTTCTGTAAAGATGACAGCCTCAGAAACCCAATGGGGGTCGCCATAAGTTGGGACTGATTCAATGGCAGTGGATTTGGTTACATTACCATGGAAATGTAATTCCCAGATTGTGGGAAATTCTGAAGGACACATAATCCTTGTTTTTGTTAACACGCTGAGAGCTTAAAGGGGGAGGGGCAGGGGGAAGCAGATCTACAGATTGAGAGATCTCTCCAGCATCTGCCGCAAAGTGGTTTGGAAGGTGAGATGGACGGGAGCAGGTGACGCATGAGGAGCAACGTGCCACAATCCTGTCCACCTCTGTCCATATTTGAAATTTTCCATAATCAAGGAACCAAGAAAAAACAATGGATGTAATTTCCCACAGTAACAGAGTAAGGGGAAAATCGTGGAACTGCTTCAGTAGATGCAGAAAGAACGTCTGGTAAAATAACCCCACACAGGCAGTCAGAAAATCTCAGCTGAGGGCTGACTCTGCTATGTTACAGGAGGCAAGTCTCTTTCCCTCTCTGGACCCCAATTTCCTCACCTATAAAACAATGGAGTTAAATTACATGTTTTTTGAAGTCCTCCTGCTCTAGCTGTTATTTTCCCAGTTAGTTATTGAAAGCCTTTTAAATACAAGGAATAGCCATGTCAGGCTTTAAAATGCTATGCTTCAAACCTCTCACTGGATGCCTACAGTGAGGCGAATGACTTGGGCTGGCCCTTCCAGCCAGGGTCCTGGTGACTCCCACCAGCTGACTGGGGGGGACTATGCAAACGTGAAGTGTCTGTGGCCCACCAAGGGGACTGGATAGCTTGCTGCTAAAAGTACATGGAGGCGGCAGCTTCTGCCCTCCTCTAACCTCACAAGAGAAAGACAGAAGCACCATCAGCAGCCCAAGGCTGATTCCTATGAGGCCAGACAAGCCGCCAGCCTCCAGCCTTTGACCACCTCTGACACCAGTCACCCCTCCCACAGCCCTCACTACTTCTCTGCTATGTTCGATAACTTGTTGCAATGGCCACACAGAACTCACAGACAATCCTCACAATTATGGGGTTTATTAGGGAAGTAACAGGCTATAACTCAGGTTCAGGAACATGCTCAGGACACAGTTCTTCAACCAGGACAGTCTCCCCTCCGCTGTGCCCTCACACACTCCTCTCTGGTCTGTGGCCTCTCATCCTGGCCTCTGCCTCTGTAGGGTAGGTAAGCCTGCCGCGCTGTCTTGTGCCTCTTGGTCCCACTGCCACCCTCTCTGCCAGCCAGGGCATCTCTCCACCGAGATGTCTCTCAGCCAAGGAGGCCCCAGCACAGGGATCTCGGGTCCAAGGACTTGCTGCACCTCACCTCCAGCTCTTCTCTCTTGATGGCAGTGAGATCCCCCCCCACCTCCCCAAAATGCATAAGCAGCAGAAGAGAAACTAGATGACTGGGACCTTTTAAAAATTCCTATGTACACCATCAAATTTCTCCAAAAGGGTAAAAACCGAACCTACAGATTGGGGGAAAATATTTTGCTATGACCTATCTGACAAAGGATTTATCTCTAAAATTTATAGAAAACTTCAGCACCTCGACACCAAAAAGACAAACAATCCAATTCAAAAATGGGCAAAGGACATGAGCAGACACTTCACTAAAGAAGACATACAAACACAGGAGGAAATGCTGATACTCATTAGCCATTAGAGAGATGCAAATCAAAGCAACAATGAGATATCATCTCACCCCAGCAATAACAGCAAAATCAACAAGACAGAAAATAACAAATGCTGGTGAGGGTGTGGAGAGATTGGGACTCTCATGCACTGTTGGTAGGACTGCAAAATGATACAACCATTGTGGAAAATGGTATAGTGTTTCCTTAAAAAATTGAAAGTAGAAATACCATTTGATCCAGCAATTCTATTACTAGGAATATAATCTAAAGAGGTGAGAGGCAGGACACCGACATATGCACACCTATGTTCACTGCAGCACTACTGATAGTAGCAAAGAGATGGAAACAACCTAAGTGACCATCAACAGATGAATGGATAACCAAACTATGGTACAGTCCCACAATGGAATACTATGCTACATTAAAGAACAATGAAGGATATGCAAATCATCTCACAATGTGGATGAATTTGGAGGACATTATGCTGAGTGAAATAAGTCAGTCACAGAAGGACAAATATTGTAAGAGTCCATTACTGTAAAAAGTCAAGGAAGGGTTTATGAAGGAAGGTAATTTACTTTGTTGGTTACCAGGGATGGGAGGGAAAATTTCTGACTAGTTCCAAGTCACGTGTTGATCTGGGTGAAGGGAAAGGCAGTATAACAAAAGTGTGTAACCAGTACAATGACAATAGGGAAAAGGAGGACACACACATGGACACGGAAGATATAGACAACAGAGGCAAACACTACTACATGCACAACCCTGCCTTACTAGTGGCAGCAAACACTAGGCTGTGGGTAAACGCACAGACAGGTGAGAAGATCAGGGGTGGGAGGCGAACAGGAATGTATCTAAGACCAAGGGAGATTTGGCTGAAGGCAGTCTTACATATATATTTGTGCTACAAAATTATCAACACACATTATAGAAGTAACAGGGGACAAGGCTGCAGTAGCTTCTCAGAGACAACCAAACACCTTGAGAGAATCAGCAGGCCTACAGGCTTGGGACCATAGTCTTGGGGGACATCATGTTCAACTGACACACCATAGAACATAAAAGTCCTGTTCTCCATCCTACTTTGGTGAGTAGTGACTGGGGTCTTAAAAGCTATCAAGTGGCCATCTAAAATGCAACTATTGGTCTCCCCTCATCTGGAGCAAAGAAGAGTGAAGAAAATCAAAGTCATCTGGAAACGATTAGTCCAAGGATATGATGGACCACGAGGACCTCAGTCCTCATGACCCTGAGGCCAGAACTACATGGTGCCCGGCTACCAATGCCATCCACTCGAAACAGGATCAAAATTGGAGCTCCTGGATAGAGTGGGAGGTAAAATGTGGAGCAAAATTCCAAAACCCAAAAATAACCAGAATTACTGGTCAGATAGAAACTATGGCCCTGGGTTTTATCCTTCAGGGCTGGAACTGGGCTCACATCCCTGCTGTAACTCTCAGCCCAACAGTACAAAGACCTACAAGCAGAACACCTACCCCCGTGAGATGAACCCATTAGATCGATCCACCATGAGACATCAGAAGGGCAGCATTTGCAGACAGGGAAAGCTGGACAGACAGAAATGCACAGGTAAGAAGAACACAGGGAGAGGGGCACAGGGAGAAGAGGCGAGGAGAGCTGTTTATGGGTGGGGATTGTAATCCAGGCTGTGAAACCAAATGTGTGTAACTGGTGAGAGTAAAACGCATGTGCTTTTGTAAATATGTAGCCACATCACAATAAAAAATTTTAAAAAAGGGTGACTGGCATGAGACAGTCCTCCTGGGCCATGGAGGGAGAAAGCTGAGTGCCTTTGGGCAGGAGGTGTGTCAGTGGACTGCGGTGCCTCTTCGGGCAGCTATCGGCAAAGCTAAAAGACCTTTATAAACACTGGCCCAAGGAGGGCACAGGCCACGGCCAGACAGAAGCATGCCTGCAGCCCGGCTGAGAAGCTGTCCTGATGGAAGAATTGCATCCTGAGTGTTCCCGAACCTGAACTGTAATGTGGTACTTCCCTAACACTCGAGATTGTGAGTATCATCTGTGAGTTCTGTGTGGCCATTGCAACGAATTAGTCAACCCAGCAGAGAAGTAGAGAGGGCCGTGGGAGGGACAGCCAGGGTCAGAGGCTGGAGGGCAGCGGCCTGTCTGATCCGCCTTGGAACCAGCCCAGGTCTGCTGGTGATTCTCTATGCCCCCTGTGAAGCCAGAGGTTGGAAGACACGGCCCCCACGCCTTTATGTGTTTCTCACTTGCCTGTAGTTTATTCTGAATCTGCACTCTGGGGTTTTGAAGATCGCCCTCCTGGATGGACGCATGAGACCAGGCTGTCCATCACCTGTAAGCATTACCTCCCCACGAGTGCAGGCGTGTGACTGTCCCATCACAGGAATCAGCTTTGGGCTGACAGTGATTCCCATCACGCCCTGAAGCGAGTGGACTTCTGGCAGCATCAGCTTACACCCAGCAACCAGAAAGACAGGTAAGTCTTGGGGTGGTTGTTGGGTGCCACCGAGTCCAAGTCCCAGGGACCGCGTGGGACACACAGCACCCGGCAGAGTTTCCCAGGCTGTGCTCTGTGAAAGCACATCTCCAGGTCTCCCTCCTGCAGAGGTGCTGGGTTCGAACCACCAACCTTTCGGTTAGCAGTCGAGCACTTGGCTGATGCGTCACCAAGATTCCCTGATGTCTTACTACATAGGTATTATTTAAAGTTCCTGGCAAAAAAACTATCATAAACTAGATAAAAAGGCAGACTGGGAAACATTTGCAATAGATATGACAGACAAGAATACTGACAGCCATAATGAAAATAATTTCTCTGAATTAATGACATAGAAAAAGGGCACGTGAAAGGAGATCAATTTTAAATGGCCAGTAAACACGGGAAAAGAGACTCACTTGGTAGGCATCAAGAAAGTGAAAACTACTTGAAAGGAAACCGCATTTTTAAATCATCAAATCGACAAAAATAAAAGGGAAGGGGCTGGTTTTCTGAATGTAATCTGACCATATCTAAGATTTTACAAATCCATTCTCTTTGGCACAGGAATTCCAGTTGGAAAATAAAAGCAACAGTGTGTAAAACCATAAATGTTTTTGAAAAAAATTACCTCTCTATGCTGACGGCTTGAATTTTTGTTTCGATCCAAAAATTACTAGAAAATGTTTTTTAATTCTTTACCTTCTGTGTACAGGACCTAACATGTATGTTCCTTATGTTACCCCTTACAGTTGTATAACTTCAGGAAGTTATTTAATCTTCCTCATCGGTAAAGCGAAAGATGTTGAAAGTAACTACTTCAGAACTGTGAGGGTTACATACATGAAGGGCAGGATGTCCCGGGGCAGTGAGTGTTAACTACTCCTACCAGTGCTAACGATCCCAGGACTGGGAGTTGATGTCATCGCACACAATGTAAACAGTGGTTCTCAAACTTGGGGGCTCACTTGACTCACCCTGAGAAATCCTGATGGTGCACCCAGGTGGATCCCACCAGAACTGGGGCGGGTTGAGGAGGATCTAACAGATGACTCCAAGACACAGACAAGTGCAGACCCGTTGAGTTAAACCCAGACGAGGACAGAGCAGGCAGGAAGCTGAGCTGAAGTTGACTTTGGAAGGAATTTGAATATGGTACCTAACTACTCCAAATTCTATTATTTGTATCATATTTTTCTATTAAAACTGGTATCTAAACATCAGAGATGGGAACAAATTATGTAGATACTGAAAGCTGATCTCCTTAACTCAAGTGAAAGGCAGAGCCAAGAATGAACAAAAATTTCACAGGCAGTAATAAAATGATGTATCTAGCCGGATAAAGGAAACACAGGCTTACCACCTGTTGCTTGTGAGAAGACTGGGTATTTACAATCAAAGCCTGACAGACAGCAATCTCTCCACACTGCCAAAATGTAATTCCCTGGAGAAACTGCTG
>NW_006921715.1:6347514-6348786 GCF_000298275.1 Orycteropus afer afer | reverse complement strand
GCAGGAGAACAGGGGGAGCTCCGGTGGTGTAGTGCCTAAGGCACGTGACTGCTAACCACAAGGCTGGCGGTTCAAACCCACCAGCCACTCCTCAGAAAGATGGTTGGGCAACCTACTTCCGTAGTGATACTGCCTCAGAAACCCAAGGAAGGGCCGCTATGAGTCAGATCCAACTCCACGGCAGTGAGTATGCAGAACTGGGTTTGATTCCCGGTCAGTGTTAGCTCACGTGCAGCCACCACCTGACTGCCAGTGGAGGCCAGCATGTCACAATGATGCGGAAAAGGATTCCGCCGAGCTTCCAAAGTTAGACAGGCTAGGAAGAAAGGCCTGGCAATCTACTTCTGAAAATGAGCCCATGGAAACCCTATGGGACACAGTGGTCCCACCTGCCACTGACCTTGGGGACAGCGCCATGTCACTGTGCATGGGGTCGCTGTGAGTTGGGGCCGACTGGACAGCAGCTTAAGACAGCAGCAATGGTTCACAAAATAGGGTAGGGAAGGGTTGCAAAATGGTAAAAGCACTCTTCGGCCCACCAAAAGGTTTGTGGTTTGAACCCACCCAGTGGCTTCCAGGGAGAAAGACCTAGAGGTGTGTTCCTAGGAAAGCCTGCAGGGAGGTTCTTTCTGTCACATGGTTGCTGTGAGTCAGTCCGCTTGATGGCCCTGACCACCAGCACGAGTCCTCACCCTGGGACAGTTCTTGGCAGATTTCTAGTCTCCTCTCTGGAACATCTGCTGTTCTGAGCACCCACCTGCCCACAGGTAGCGAGAAGCTGGTGGGTTTCTATGTTCTAGGAACAAAAGTCTAACTTCTAACCGGGAACTGTGCCAGGGGACTGGCTGACCAAACGCCCAGGGAGCCCCTTGTCTAAACTGTAAGCTAGCCAGACCTTCAGTGCCTGCATGCTAACAGCCCCAGACCAACAGAAACAAACCTCTCGCTGGCACACTGTGGAATTCTTAACTGGTTCTTTCTATCCTTCTTTAATTATTGTTTGAACCAAGCGTCCCAGCTTTCCTCACTAGCTCCTTGTCAAATGAAGCACTTGTCTGCTTCATTCAAATATCTTATCTACAGCCCATTCCACTGTTAGTCAATGTTTCCATCTGACAGTTGGAGGGAAGGCCTAGTCAAAAACCTAAACCGGCTGCTGTCCAGTTGATTTTCACTCATAGTAAGAGTAGAACTGCTCCACAAAGTGTCCAAGGTTGTAATCTTTCTCTCCAGGAGCGGCTGGTGGGTTTGAACCCACCAATCTTTAGGCTA
>NW_006921715.1:6346172-6347393 GCF_000298275.1 Orycteropus afer afer | reverse complement strand
GAGTCCATTCCGACCCACAGCGCCCCTAGAGGACAGAGTGGAACTGCACACAGGGTCTCCACGGCTGTCAATCTTCACAGAAGCAAAGCCCAAACCACACCCACTGCCATGGAGTCCATTCCGACCCACAGCGCCCCTAGAGGACAGGGTGGAACGGCCCACAGGGTGTCCAAGGCTGTCATCTTTACGCAAGCCGACTGCCTCATCTTTCTCCTGCACAGCGGGTTGGAACCCCCGACCTTTCGGTTAGCAGCCGAATGCTTTAACCAGTGCGCCACCAGAGCTCCAGGACACGAACAAAAAGGAAAAGATACGTGCTGTCGACATCAAGAGCTTTAAACATAGAAAGTTATTCTCGAGAATAAAAAGTTAGCACAGACTCGCTAGTTGACTCAGTTATACCTGACAACACTTCTGCCGGTCCACACGCCCGGCGTGATGGCTGGCCTCTCAGTACCATCAATCAGACTTCGGCGGCTGACACAGGAACCCTGGGTCCCACGGGCGTCCCTCGCCCCGGGTCAGTCTCAACCACCGTCCCACTAGGTCGCGCGCGACGCTCCTGCGCAGCCCCAACCCTCTTCGAGACCCTGCCCCGAGGAGCTCAGCGGCGCGGGATGCTGGGCCTTGAGGGGTGCGACCGTGACGTGGGGGCGACCCGGGCCCCCCAGCCCTGGCGACCACCCCTCCCGGCCCAGTTCCCATGCACCCGGCTTACTCGGCTCGGCGCCGCATCCCTGCGCTCCGCGCCGCGCTCTGGGGCGAGCTGAGGGCCGCAACCCGACAAGGCGCGGCAGAGCAATGGGTAAAGGGGCTTATTCCTGAGCCTCAAGGCCGCCATTGCCCCGCATCCACTCGCCTGCCGTGGCGCACGGCAGCGTCACGACGGCGCCAGGAGCTGCCTTACGGCAGTATCGCAAAGCCCAAAGCGGAAGCGGGGGTGCGGCCGACCTGCGCTGTCCGGGCGGTGTGAGGACCGGGCTTGCGGGGACAGCCGAAGGCGGGGAGGGCGATCGGGCCGGCAGACGCTCCTCGGCCGCGGCCACCCCAGGCTGTCTTGCACGCTGCTCGCGGCAAGCCGTGCGGACGCGTCGCGGCCCGAGGCCGCTCCCCGGGGTTCGGGGCGTTCGGCCGGGGGCGGGGCCGCGGCTTCCGGGCGGAGGAGGGAGCGCGAAGGCTGAGGAGGCGGCCTGCGGAGCGCGATGGCGCGGGCGGGACAGG
>NW_006921715.1:6331832-6345611 GCF_000298275.1 Orycteropus afer afer | reverse complement strand
GGGGGGGGGGCAGGAGCCCTGGTGGCGCAGTGGTTGAAGTGCTCGGCTGCCACCCAGAAGGTCAGCTGTTCGAATCTACCGGGCGCTCAGCGGGAAAACGATGGGGCAGTCTGCTTCCTCAAAGGTTTCCAGTCTCGGAGACCTCCTCGGGCAGCTGTTCTGTGTTCTGTAGGGTTGCTGTGAGTTGGAATTGACTCATAGCAGTAGGGTTGGTTTGCGTTTTGATTTGGGGGGCAGGTACTGGTGCTCCAAAACCCAGAGTGTTGCCCTGAACCTGATCCCAATCGTTCTTTCCCCCATGGAATGGCATCCTTCTGCAGGGAGACACCCTGCAGGAAGGTGTGTGAGGGACTAAACGGCAGGAGAAGGTGAGGGCTTGGAGAAGGGCGTAAAGCGGGGGGCAGCGTGGGAACGGGGCCTCTGGGCTTATCGAGGGGCCTGGTTTCTTTTCTGGGAACTAGAGGGCAGTTAGGAGGGCTGGGTGCTTAGCTCCTTAGTGTTTGCAAGGTGGGAAGAGAGGCTAATTGACTTTCTCTGCTCTGCATTCCACACTGGGCCCTGCTGGGTCCGCTGTTAAATCCTACAATCTGTGTGCTGTTCCATGCTGGTAGTTCAGCTTCATGCTGTAGTTTTTACGCAGGCAGACATAGGCTGCTGGCTTCTACTGTGGAAAAAACACAAAATCCACAGGCCCTGAGCTCCTCTTGGACACTGCAGTCACCACTGTCTTCCTAGTCACTGCCAGCTCGGGGAAGGAGGTGCTAGGTCACCCTGCCTCCTGTCCTTGAGTATAACTGTCTTTGGGGTTGTAGTCAGGAAAAACCCTCTTTTTAAGTATGTCTTTTAACTAGTATGCAATTGCCATTCTTAGAGACTTGGTGCTGTAATAAGTTGTCCTTCTTGTCACCCTTTAGTGCTTGTGAAACTGAACCCAGCCACAGTATGGATATGGGAAACCAACACCCTTCTATTAGTAGGCTTCAGGAGATCCAGAAGGAGGTGAAGAGCATAGAGCAGCAAGTGACCGGCTTCAGCGGCCTGGCCGATGACAAGAGCTACAAGAGGCTGGAGCGGGTTCTGACCAAGCAGCTCTTTGAGATAGACTCTGTGGACACGGAAGGAAGGGGAGATGTTCAGCAGGCTCGGAAGAGGGCAGCCCAGGACACGGAGCGTCTTCTCAAAGAACTGGAGCAGAATGCAAACCACCCGCACCGGCTGGAGATCCAGAACATCTTCAAGGAGGCCCAGGCTCTCGTGGAGGAGAAGATTGTGCCCTTCTACAGTGGGGGCAGCTGTGTCACCGAGGAGTTTGAGGAAGGCATCCAGGATGTCATTCTGAGACTAACCCACGTTAAAACCGGAGGGAAGGTCTCCCTGCGGAAGGCAAGGTACCACACCTTGACCAGAATCTGTGCCGTCCAAGAGATCATCGAAGACTGCGTGAAGAGGCAGCCATCCCTGCCGCTCTCTGAGGATGCACACCCCTCCGTGGCCAAGATCAACACTGTGATGTGCGAGGTGAACAAGGCCAGGGGCACCCTGATCGCACTCCTCATGGGCGTGAACAGTGACGAGACCTGCAGGCACCTGTCGTGCGTGCTCTCGGGGATGATGGCCGATCTGGATGCTTTGGACGTGTGCGGGCGGGCAGAAATCCGCAACTACCGGAAAGAGGTCGTAGAAGACATCAACAAATTATTGAAGTATCTGGATTTAGAAGAGGAGGCCGACACTACGCACGCATTTGACTTGGGACAGAACCATTCCATCCTAAAAATCGAGAAAGTCCTCAAGAGGATGAGGGAGATAAAAAACGAACTCCTCCAAGCACCAAATCCTCCCGAGTTGTACCTGAGCTGCAAGACCGAGCTTCAGGGCCTGATCGGCCAGCTAGACGAGGTGAGCCTAGAGAAGAACCCCTGCATCCGGGAGGCCCGGAGGAGGGCAGTGATCGAGGTGCAGACACTCATCACGTACATCGACTTGAAGGAAGCCCTGGAGAAAAGAAAGCTCTTTGTGTGTGAGGAGCACCCGTCACACAAAGCCGTCTGGAGCGTCCTTGGCCACTTGTCAGAGATCCAGGGAGAGGTGCTTTCATTTGACGGGAACCGCACAGACAAGAACTACATCCGCCTGGAGGAGCTCCTCACCAAGCAGCTGCTGGCCCTGGATGCCGTGGACCCACAGGGAGAAGAGCGGTGCAAGGCCGCCAGGAAGCAGGCGGTGAAACTGGCCCAGAACATCCTCAGCTATCTGGACCTGAAGTCCGACGAGTGGGAGTACTGAAATCCGCGTGGGCGTACAGTCCATGTTGCTGGTTTTGCACTTTATATATACTTGTATGTATTTCTCGAGAGCTTGCAGTGCTTTGAGCCTAAATGTGATTTATGTACATGCCTCCTTCAGCCTCGTGTTTATGATCGCAGCAGGTTATATTCAGAGTCTCTGCTGCTTTTGATACCACAGAACACGTCACTGCAGCACTACCTGCACGATGTGATGTGGTTTGGGGGGGGGGGGTTGGCTAACAAAAAAAAATGCAATCAAGGCAGCTTCTGTCATTTTTTTAACGTGTTGTATAGCATTAAAATGCAGGTCCTTTGGATCTAGCACCATTAGATGCAGCCTGACCCAGTACTGGACAAATTATGAGAAAAGGGGAAATTTTGGTGAAATTAGAGTTAGGGCCAATCAAAAGCAGTAGATGGTGTATTTTAGTAAATAAAGCAGAAGGACTTGTTCCTCTGTGGATCTGGATGTGGTCCCACGCCATCAGTTGAGTGGGGTTTTTGTTTGTTCACCGGATGGTTCTGAATGAAGGTCTGTCCTTTGTTGTAAAAGCTCTTTGTTTGAAAACCAGTGTCTATTTTCCCCTCTGCTCTGCACTTAAAGGGGGCAACCTTGTTTTTATGTGTGTCATGTAAGAAAATTATGAAAACAAACCACAAAACAGGAAAACAGACTGCATTGAAGACCGGATAAGGCACCACCTGTTATGTACCTTCCAGTTGTTATTTTTGTTGTACAATCTGACCTTAGTGATCCTTCCTCATTAATTAGAAAGGACAGGGCATTGAAATGAAGTTAGTTAATTTTGAAAACACAAGGAAGCCCCTGTGCCTGTAGTGGGATGATGGGCGCTGGGAACGAGTTACCAGCGTTCACCGCCCGGTGCTCACTCAGCACGTCCACCAGCGCTGCTTCCGCAGAAACACCTTATAGCTTGTCAGGGAAGGGGTTGTCCATAACCACCAACTTAAATGTCATACCCTGGGGACTAGTGAAGCCTATTGTGAATTAAAGGTGGTTTGTGGAAGTTTCTTTATTGCCTCAAAGCTATTAAAATGTATCAGTGCACAAACTCTTTTCCTCAGCTGAAGGATGTATTTCTGTACTTTCTGACTGCCCGATCTCAGGTTGCCAAGAGTGCAAAAGCATCTCCCAGAGCTGGGGAGTGCCTGGGGCGTCGTGACCCCACGTGGTCACTGCTCTTCCCGTCTCCAGCTTTCCCGAACAGTCATGCTGGAGGCACCCTTTGAACTCTCTTCCAGGGATTGGTGTTAATTGGTGGCCTTGTGTAGGGAAACTCATTTTAAACATGTAGAAGTAAGGTCGAGGGAGGAAGGAAGAGCCATCCCTGTTCAGGACAACGGAAGCAGACTTGGGACACATCTCAGGATTGCCCAGTAATTCAAAGCCTTTGATCTGTCTTTCCTAGTAGAAATGTAGAACCCTTGGACAGTGGGGGCAGCAGTGGTCATTCCAGCCACAGTGGTTTTAGGTTGCATCTCTGTATCCTCGGGTCAGGATGCTCTTACATTTTCAAGGAGGGCTTTAAATTAGCCCTGTCTTAATCACACCACTGGGGCATCAGAGTTCCACCAGAATCCACTTCAGACAGACTCCACCGAGTTCTGTCATGTGTAGTTTTGATCTTGAAAGTTCAGTGTCGCCTTTCCTTTAAAGGGTCTGTTGTGGTTTGGAAGTGGGTCTTCCGTGGCTTTTGTAGCGCCATCTCCTAGCACTAAGCTTCGAGAGTGACGTGAGCGTAGCACTGTCCTCTTGAACTTACCTGGGTGACGGTTGATCACCTGAGCCATCAGACCGCCTGGCTGGCCATGCAGGCGTGACCTGGCTTCTTGCTTTCCCTCTGCTCACGTAACAGCCACTGCCTTTGGCCCTTCTGGTCCCTCCTTGGGAGCTGGCTGTGGCGTGGAGTGTCTGGATTGTACCTATGAGACTGCAAAGGCCTGTACCCGGGTAAACCCCGGAGCAGCCGTGTGGTGCCATTAAACAGCAGTCCAGGTCCACGTGCCAAGCAGCTGGGAAGGTTTGCTTTCTTCACCTGTGCAGGCAGCCTGCCTTCCAGATGGTTCTGTCCAGAGGTTCCAGCCAACAGACCTGAAAGGAAGTAGCTGTGGAGATCAGCAGGAAGGTGTTCACTATGCTGCAGGTGGTGTGATGAAGAGACATAAAAGCAGCGTTTTTCCACTTGTTTCACTTTACTGCTGCTTACCTGGCTTTCAAGGCCAAAGCTTATCCTATAGGTGTGCTTTTCTGTTTCACCTTTTAACTGATCAGGTATTTTATCCTAAAAATAGTTGGAGAAGCCTTTGCCCTGGATTTCTGTATCTGAAACAGGTGTGTATTTCCAGTGGGTGGCTCCTGCCCGTCTGTTAACTCTGACTGTTCTAACAGTGTGTCTTCAGTCATTCTGGATGACTCGGAGATACACATAATCTCTCCCCCCACTTAATGAAATAAAAACTCGGCTTATGTTGCAGTTGGGAACAGATGTGAGTCTGAGCTGTGTGTTCTCTGTGACCCTCACATGCTGTCTGACTTGGGGAGGGGACACTGTCACCAGTCTAGGCCAGGGAGGGGGAAGTTGCACCAATGTCTTGGGCACAGCCAGGATCCAGTCATAGGTGACGGGTCACAGTGTTGCCAGTTAACACCCCAGGACACCAGAGTCCAGGGCACGAGGTTGGCCCGGCTCCGGGGGAGCGGTGGCCCCATGCTGTCGCTCGATGAGGGGAGAAGTCAGGGAAGTGACACTGGAACGATTCTCTCCCTGAAGATGAGCTCAGAGCTGAAACTTCTGCCCGGCTGCCCTCTGCCATGTCCTTTGTGAGACAGCAGAGGCAGCCAAGAGGCTCACACAGGTTGCAGAGACAGGCTATGATCAACAAGCCAGGACCCAGACTTGTTATTCCTGCACAGGAGCAGGCCGTCGTGTCACTCGGTCTCGAGCACAGACACTGGTGTTGGCAAAGGGGCAGGTGCTGTGAGGTTGGAGGGCGGCCTGGGGAGGACACAGTGGCCCTCGTGGCTGGTGGCAGTGGGACAGGAGAGAGTCGAGTGACTGGTGGGGAGGGGCTCCGGCAGCATGACTTGTTCAGGCCAACACGTGCCAGCTAGCTTGGGTCTCCCCCGGGGATGTGTTTGCCACAGTCTCCTTCCAGCCACGCGCTGTGATTCCAACGTTTCCTTCCTCAAAGCTGTAAGTTACAGCAGGGGCCGGGGCCTTCCATGCAGGCTCAGTCCCCCAAGCAGCCAGGTCGGGCTGTCATCACGTCCCCCTTAGCAGCTGATCCTGAGGCCAAGGTCGCAGGGCTATAGGGAGGGGAGGGCAGTGCTGCACGTGGGGCACCAGGAGGCAGCGGCTTGGGGCTTGGAGCTCCCATCCTGCGCCAGGGGTTCCGTGGGGGAGCCAGGCTGGGAGGGGCGGGAGGGGAGGCTCTCCATGCAGGAGGTGGGCCAGTTTGCTTCCTTCTAAAGAGCAGGGAGCCCTGACCCTCACGGTAGGAGGGTTCAGCTGGTGGCCACGGACGGCACTCGTCCCCAGTGTCAGGTGGCACAGCCACTGCGTCATTGTGATGCACCCTGTTAGTGGAGAAATTACCTTGGGCCCAGGAATCCAAGTCGGTCCTAACAGACCAACAGCCAATTCTGTTGAACATGTCTCATTTGTGGATTACAGCTGCAAAGAATGACCTAACTTCACCGTGAAATTAAGATCTCGCCTTGTCTTAGAAGGCGCAGACCTTCCCCCAGACTCCAGAGACCTGTGGCCCCACTGGAGACCCCTGGAGCCTGTGCCCAGGGTTGAGTGCACAGTGGCAGGGAGCGGCTGCCACGCGGCGATAATCCTGCAGTCCCCAAGCTGTTTCCCCGCAGCCCCCACTTTCCAAACCACCTTCTGGTGCTCCTCACCTTGTCTCCCTGCCCTGAGTCCGGGTCACCTCCGTCCTTCGGGGCTGGCTGGCCTGAGGTGAGTTCCGGGGAGCCCCTGTATGGCTGTGCAGCTGTGCCGTGCGTCTGGGTTCTGGGGCTGGCGTGCGCAAGCAGGAGCAGGTGCCGTGAGCCCCGACCCTGGGAGGCTGCGTCCTTGCACCTGCCCCTTCAGGCTGTCCGTCCACGGCTCGCCCAGGCAGGTGCCTTGTGAGCCAGAGCCCGGAGTCTTGGTCCCCGCATCCTCAGGCCCGGTAGTGTGGGCGCTTGGGTATCTCCTCCGTGGACCAGGCTTTCAAAACAGCGGCCGGCTGTAGCTCCTGGCGCGGGTTAGGGGTTCCACACTTGCTGGGTAAGTGAATGCAAATCTCGGATCTTCAGAGAGCTTTGTAAACTTCAAATCAGTTACCTGCTGCTCTCAGGATCCACTAACTTTACCTGCACCTCCTGTTACCCTGACTGCAAGTCCCCTGATGCCACTGTGACTCCTTCTGATCTGAGGACCCCCGCCTGATGGCTGCTTCCAAGAGTGTTGAGTGTGGATCCAGGTAAAATGAAATCCCTGATAACGTCAATCTTTTCTCCATTTACCGTGATGTGGTGTATTGGTCCAGTTGTGAGGATTTTTGTTTTATTTTTTTCTTTGTGTTGAGGTGTGACCCCTACTGAAGGCTTTGATCTTCATCAGTAAGTGCTTCAAGCCATCCTCACTTTCAGCAAGCCAGGCTGTGTTAGGTGCATATCACAGGTGGTTAATGAGCCTTCCTCCAGTCCTCATGCCGCGTTCTTCTTCATGTAGTCCATCCAGCTTCTTGGATTATTGGTTCAGTATACAGATTGAAAAAGTAGGTTGAAGGGGATATGTACATTTTAGGTGTAGCTTATATCCACTGAAGTATCTACTGGGCGCCTGATGTGCTGGAGGTCCAGAACTGGCCGAGCCCCCAGGACTCCCAGCCCCGTCAGTGAGAGACGCACATAATACCTAGGCGAGGGCCGCTACAGAGGGGAGGGGCACCAGGACCAGAACAGCAGAGCTACGGGGTTTCTGAAGAGTGCAGAGTTGTTAAGTGCCGTCGAGTCGTTTCCGACTCATAGCGCCCCCATGCACAGCAGAACGAAACACTGCCCGAAGAAGGAAGAGGCCGTCCACTTCTCAAAGAATTGGCCAGGGAAAACCTTATGAATAGCAAAGAAAGAGTGCAGACAGTGGTGGCCAAATGTGATTGGGTGCTTGAAGAGTCCAGGAAGGCTGCCTGGAAGAGGAGGCGTAGAAGTTAAATCACGGCACGTGAACAGCCATGAAAAGTGCGGTGCCTGCTACCTGGAGACGGAAGAGTCCTAGAATGACTCAATCATGAAGGCACTCCCTGGGGGCGGGAAGAGGGACGATCTTTAGGGATGACGGGCCGCGAGCCCCACTGCGAAGCTGGATGCGCAGTGTCGCCGCGCACAGGACCCGAAGCGTGGTGGCCTGCAGTCGGCAGGACCTGCAGAGAGCACGCGCGAGTGGAACTGCGAGCCGCGGGGGACGGTGCCTGTGCCGGGAGGCGGTGCCTTGCTGGGGGCGGTGCCTGGGCCGGAGGGTGGTGCCTGTGCGGGAAGGGGGCGGGCCGCGGCGTCGGGGCCGGAGGTGGAGCCTTGCTGGGGGCGGAGCCTGGGCCGGGGGCGAGCGGCGCGCTCCGCCTCGAGAAAGGGTCGCCTGCGCGCCTCCAGCCTGGGACGCCCCGGACGCAGCAAGGGTGCCGTCCACGGAGCCACCCCCGGGCCCGGCTCCACCCGGCCGCCCCCTGCAGCTGCTCACCGGCCGCAGCTACCCCTCCGCCGTCCGCGCCGCGGGCACGGCGCCCCGAGGGCCTGGATCCAGGGCCGCCATGGATCCACGACGGCGTGTGCGCGGGAAGCGCCCCTTCAGCGTGGAGAGTGGCTCAGGTGCTGCCACCGCCGAGTCAACCCGTCCTGAGGCCCCTTCCGGACGCCGCGGTGTCTGGGGGCGCCTGCCTGTGTTGAGTCTCGGGGCCAGTCCTCGCCCCCTGCTCCTACGAGCTGTCCTGGTGCCCAGACGACATGAGAGCCCCAGAGCCGGCCACCCCGCCGCGGTCATACCCCAGGAGCCAGCGGCTGAGGGACCCGCACGCTTTACCCTGATGGAGCGTGTCCACCCCAGCCCTTTGGTCCCCCCAGGGAGGACGCCTACGTGTCACACAGCCCCTGGTCACCGGGGCCTCCTGGGCAGTGGTGTGAACAGACTGCAGCCGGGACAGTGACTTGAAGTTCGCCCGGCAGCCAGCGCTTCTGCTGCTTGGAATACAGAAGCAGCCTGGGAAGGACAGCCCCCGGCTGGGGCCTGGCGGGTCCAAGCCCTCAACCTTCCTGTGGTTCACTCATTCTGCACAGCTCTGCCCAGCCGGGGGCCGAGGCCCGGTGCAGGGCTCCCAGGGCACCATGCAGGACAGCACAGTGCTGGGCTTCCCGGCTGCAAAGCCAGAGGGAGAAGCCTTAGATCCCAAGTGGCCAGGCAGGAAGCCTGGGCCTTACTTCCCCAGGACTAGGCAGCGTGGCTGGGCTGCAGTGACCCTCAGGCCTGGGGCCCTCTTGCCTCTCCTCTCTCCCTCGGCCTGTAAGGCCCTGAGGTGACTCACATGGCAGTGTGGGGGGGCTGTGGGGGGCAGCAACCCCAGGGAGCACCCACGTGGCACAGTGCGGCGGGAGTCTGCAATTCCAGCTGCTCAGAAGTAGTGACTGTGGTGTGGCTGTTCCCGGCCCTCCACCACGGGACCCTCTTCTCTGCCCACCTACCTGTTGACAGCAGTGCTAGCCCAGGGTCACTCAGTCTGCATGTGACATGCACACAGGAGGCCTCCGAGACAGACCCACAAATAGTTGCACTGGGCAGGGCCCAGGGATGAGCCCCAGCCAGGTGGAGTGGGTGTAGAGTGAGGGGAGTGGAAGAAAAGCCCATCAGCTCTGCCTCCTGCAGAGACCATAGGACAGGGGCAGGGGGACAGACGGGTAGGCAGAGCTGGGGTCTGCTTTGGGCAGAAGGAAACTGCTCCCTGTAGGCTAAGCTAGACCCTGATGGGCACACTGCTGGGCCTTACTCTTGGCTCCAGGGCAGGAAAGGACAGCTGGGACCTTGCACCCCCTTGCACCCCCGCTCTACACCAGCCTGCTCAGAGCTCGGCCAGGACCCTCAGGTCTCCAGCCTCCCTGCCCCACCTGCCATCTTGAGTCACCCTGGCTGCCTGGGCACTGCAGTGTTTCCAGAGGAAGGAGGGGTGGAAGGGGGGAAAGACCATTGTTGCCTGGGGCCACCGACACCAGCATGTGGGCGAGGGGCTACAGGGGCAGAGGGAGCCCAGTGCAAGGGCCCTGAGGTGCAGCACGGTGTGGCTGAAGCAGGGGCAGGTTGGCTGAGACTGGTGCCCCGGCTCCAGACTGCACCCTGGGCCAGGGGCTGGGCCGCCCCACACTGCTCACTCCCCAGAAGAGCAGACCCAGGCCCGGGCTGCCCTCTAGGGGCAGACGTACCTAGGGCCTCCCCAGGCCGCTCTCCACCGAGGCTGTCCGCTGGCTTTTGTCATCACCACTGTCCATGCAGGCCTGAGCCAGCAGCTGGGAAAATGTAGTCATCCACAATGTAGGGGCACCCACAATGGTGCCACAGGCCAAGTCCCACGGGCCAGGGCTGGCAAGGAGAGAGGGCACCCACAAAGTCTCCACTGAGGGTCCACGTGGCAAGTGGAGCCCAGGCCCAAGTGCCCGCTCCCAGGATGGCCCACCTGACTGTTCTGCGTGTGACCGCCAGGCGGCGCCCCTGCCTTCCTGTGCATGTTCTCCTGCCTGTTTGTGTGTGTGTGTGTGTGTGTGTGTGGCCACCAGGCGGCCTCCCGTGCAGGTTTGCAGCTCAAGGACCCCGGAAGTGACCAAGAGCTGTCACATGGACCCTCACAGTGTGCACTGGGCCCTGTCCCCTTGTTGGAGAGCTCCTGCACCCCAGCCTGCAGGGCCACAACTGTTGGGGGCATTTTCACTCCATCTCACAGTGGGGTGGGCACAGAGCAATCTAAATGGAGCCCCTTAGGGACTCCCAAACTGTGCAGTAGCCCCCCTAACAGCCACGCGGTCCCAGCCCTCCAGCTCACCATCCTGGCAAGTTGCCATCACACAGACCCCTGCCCAGAACCCTCTCCCCACAGTGCCCAGGCCCTAACTCTCCTCTCAAAATACTTGGCACATCCTGCCAGGCACTGCCAAGCATCCCTTCCTCCAGGAAGTCCTGTGACTGCCCTCTCTGCCTGACTTGTGTGCCCCAGCCCTCATGCGTGTGGTCCAACCTGTGATGGACATATACCTGGGGCCCCAACCTTGCAGGCTGGAACTGCTATGTCTCTGGGCCCAGGGCAGGCATAACCAAGATGGTGGTTGGAAGCTGGAAAGAAGGAAAGAGCTGCGCAGCTGCCCCTGTGGGCAAGCGGGGTGGGGGTCAGCCTCCTGGATCGGGAAGGGCTGCTAGGGCAGGGGGTGGGGAGGCCTCAGTGCCACCAGAAGTGGACGGTGGGCTTGGCTCCCCCCCACGCCTGGCCCCACACCACCCTCAGCAGCACTCTGGGGGCACCCTGGTAAGGGCCCACTAGACCACCCCAAGTGGCAGGCAGACAGTGGCCCCTCCCCTAGCAGTCTTCCCTTGTGGCCTAGCAGGGGCCATGGCAGCAGTTGTGGGGACTTGGTTCCACCAGGCCTCACCAAAGCCACCCTGGCCTTGTTCTTTCTCCCCCTTTCTGAGGCTCCAGGCACCCCACCCTGCTCCCCAACTCTGCAGGCTCGCGGGCTCACCATGACAAACCACCTCTTGGCCTCCACTGCCCCTCCAAGGAGACTTTGGGAGCTCTGGTCCTCCCCACCCTGAGCCCCTGCTCAGCTCCAGGCTTCCACTGCACAGGGGGATGATACAGCAAGCAGTGGCAGGGGCCCAGGTAAAGGAAGGGACCCAGGCCCCACCCCCAAGAGGCAGGAAAGTGGGGGAAAGAAAAGCCGGGGGGACGACAGACCGAGCAGCGGCAGGGATCTAGCAAGGGGAGGGCAGAGAGGCTTCAAACAACTAAGGGAGACTAACTTGTCTGTCAGTCTGTCATACTGTGGTGGCTTGTGTGTTGCTGTGAGGACTGAGGCTGTGCCACTGGTGTTTCAAATGCCAGCAGGGTTGCACACGGTGCACAGGTTTCAATGCAGCTTGCAGACTGAGACAGACTAGGAAGAAGGAAGAGGCCATCCACTTCTCAAAGAACTGGCCAGGGAAAATCTTATGAATAGCAGAGAAACACTGTCTGGTACATTACTGTGCAACTTTATGAATAGCCTGGAAACATTGTCTGATACAGTGCAGGAGGATGAGCCCCTTAGGTCGGAAGGCTCTCAAAATACAACTGGGAAAGAGCTGCATCATCAGAATAGAACCAACCTTACTGATACGGATAAAGAAAAGCTTTTGAGACCTCCATTTATTGACACGGCATGACTCCAATTGAGGAGAAAGAGTTGCATACATCCATTAATAATAGGAACATGGAATGTACGAAGTATGAATCTTGGAGAGTTGGAAGTTGTCAAAAATGAAATGGAAGGCATAAAGATAGATATCCTAGGCATTAGTGGGCTGAAATGGACTGGTTTTGGCCATTTTGAATCAGACAACTACATGATCTACTATGTTGGAAATGACAATTTGAAGAGAAATGGCGTAGCACTCATCATCACAAAGGATGTTTCAAGATCTGTCCTGAAGTACAGTGCTGTCAGTGATAGGATAATATCCACACACCTACAAGGAAGTACCAGTTAATACTATTATATTATTCAAATTTATGCACCAACCGCCAAAGCCAAAGATGAGGAAATTGAAGATTTTTATCAACTTCTGCAGTCTGAAATTGACCAAATGTGCAACCAAGATGTTAATTATCACTGGTGACTGAAATGCAAAAGTTGGAAACAAAGAACAATCACTGGTAGTTGGAAAATTTGGCCTTGGTGACAGAAATAATGCTGGATATCTCATGATACTGCCTCGGAAACCCAAGGAGGGGTTGCTATGAATCGGGTCCGACTTGACCGCACAGAACAACAACAAATCTCATGATAGAATTTTGCAATACCAATGACATTCATTGCAAATACCTTTCTTCAACAACACAAAGAGTGGCTATACACATGGACTTCACCAGATGTAACACACAGGAATCAGACTGACTACATCTGTGGCAAGAGATGATGGAAAAGCTCAATGTCTTCAGCTAAAACCAGGCCAGGAGCTGATTGTGAAACAGACCATCAACTGCTCATATGTAAGTTCAACCTGAAAGCAATTAAAACAAGTCCACAAGAGCGAAAATATGACCTTGAATATATCCCTCCTGAATTTAGAGACCATCTAAAGAATAGATTTGATGCACTGAACACCAGTGACTGAAAGCCAGAAGATTGTGGGATGACATCAAGAGCATCATTCATGAAGAAAGCAAAAGGTCATTAAAAAGATGAGGGGAAAAAAAAAAAAAAGAGAGAGAGACCAAAATGGATGTCAGAAGAGACTCTGAAACTTGCCCTTGAGCCGAGAGTAGCTAAAGCAAATGGAAGAAATTACATGATAAAAGAACTGAAGAGAAGATTTCAAAGAGCAACTCAAGAAGACAAAGCCAATTACTATAATGAAATGTGCAAAGACCTGGAGTTAGAAAACCAAAAGGGAAGAACACACTCGGCATTTCTCAAGCTGAAAAAACTGAGGAAAAAATTTAAGCCTCAAGTTGCAATACTGAAAGATTCTATGGTCAAAATATTGAGTGATGCAGGAAGCATCAAAAGATGGAAGCAATACACAGAGTTACTGTACCAAAAAGAGTTGGTCGATGTTCATCCATTTAGTTGTTGTTGTTGTTGTGTGCCGTCGAGTCAGACCTGACTCATAGTGACCCCTCCTTGGGTTTCCGAGGCAGTATCACTATGGAAGTAAATTGCCCCATCTTCCTTCCGACGAGTGGCTGGTGGGTTTGAACCGCCAGCCTTCTGGTTAGCAGTCAAGTGCCTTAGGGACTATGCTACCAGAACTCTCATCCATTTCAGGAGGTGGCATATGATCAAAAACCAATGGTATTGAAGGAAGAAGTCAAAGCTGCACTGGAGGAACTGGCAAAGAACAAGGCTCCAAGAATTGACAAAATACCCACTGAGATGTTTCAACAAAGGGATGCCCCGCTGGAGGCACTCACTCGGTTATGCCAAGAGATTTGGAAGACAGCTATCTGGCCAACCGACTGAAAGAGATCCATATTTGTACCCATTCCAAAGAAAGGAGATCCCACATGTTCTGGTTACCTAGTGCCTCTCTGATAAGAATGTACTACAAATGAGATGGCTGAACAAACAGGAGTTTACTCTCTTACAGTTCAGGAGGCTAGAAGTGCAAGTTCAAAGTGCCAGGCTCTAGGGGCTGGGTAAAGCCTCTCAACCTTGGGGTTCAGCTCTGCCTCTTGCTCCCGGCCCACT
>NW_006921715.1:6328518-6329127 GCF_000298275.1 Orycteropus afer afer | reverse complement strand
ATGTGAACAATGCATGTGTGTGCACTTTTTGCATGCATTTGTGCATGAGTGTGGCGAATATGTCATTATGAGCATGTGTGCACATGAGTGCATGCGTATGTGTTTTTGCATCCATGTGTGCATGTGTGGGTGGTGAATGTGTCAGCATGAGCATGTGTGCATGTATGTGAGTGTGTGTCTGTGTTTTTGCATGTGTGTGGTGAATGTACCAGTGTGAGAATATGTCCACATGTAGTGCGTCCCTGTGTACGTCCATGTTTTTGCATTCATGCATGCGTGTGGTGAATGTGCCAGCATGTGCATGTGTGCACATGTGAGTGCATGTGTGTGTGAGAGGAGATGGAGCATACACATCTGTGTCTCCAGCAGCAAAGTGGACAGGGCTGGGTAACAAGGCTGTTCCTAGGCAGGGAGCAGCCCCTGATGGGCATGGGCTGGGGAGGGGACACCTGGCAAGGACAAGCAACCCTTGGCGGCTGCTCTAGGCTTCCTGGGCATGCAGCCCAGAAGGAAGCTTGTACAGGCGAGGGTGGTGCCATAGCAACCCCACACAGAGCGCTGGCCTACTTACACCCCGCCCCGCCGCCTCCCTGCTGGTTCTCACTCCCC
>NW_006921715.1:6313099-6327528 GCF_000298275.1 Orycteropus afer afer | reverse complement strand
GCCTGGGGCCCAACCCAGTGTCCCGTCTCCTCCCACCCACCTATGCATTCTTGTGGCTCCCAGATGCTGCGCCTTGGCCCCAAAAGCTACACCAGGCCAAGCCAGGGCCAGCCACCATCTGAGGATGGACAAACGGACAGGGAATGAGCAGACAGGGCCGGGAGGCTGCAGGCGCCGGTGTGTGTGTCAGGGTTTGTCTGCTGTGTGTGTGAGGGGTGAGGGCCTCTGCTGTGTGAGAGGGCTAGCACCAACTGGCTCCCATCAGGCACAGGCTGCAGCCGCTCGCCCCTCCCCCCCTCATCCCCCCCTAATTTATGCCGGGTGGGGGCGGGCCACCTGCTGGTCCTCTGCCTGGCAGCAGCTTTGTTCCATGTGGCTCCGTAACGGCCGCCTGTGGGAAGAAAGGGCCGTCCCTGGCCACGTGAGGTCAGCAGGAGGGGCGACACACAAAGCCCCCTGCCCCGCCCAGGTGGCAGCTGTCTCTTTGTCTGGGGCTCCCAGCCCAGGCCAGACGGGACCCCGAGGGGCCCAGCTCAGCCTTGGCCTCCGCCAGTGACAGGGATGGGCTGGGGGAGGGGCAGAGCACCCCTCCTCTGGCTGTGACACCACCTGTTGGCACAGTGGGCCCAGGGCAGGTGTGGGTCTCACTCTGGCGGGGGCTGTGTGCCTTGGCTGTCTGGGTCTCCACAGGCAGGGAAGGGGTGAGGAGAACTGAGGCACTGCAGGCAGTTTGGGTAGTGGGTGGGGAGCCCATCCCCTGGCCTAGAGTGGACCTGTCATGTCCACACATGAGGCCTGGGGCCCATCCTTCCTGTCAGCTGTTGAAACCTGCAACCCCTTGATCCCAGTGTTGCCCATGGTGTGTGTGTGTGTGCACGTCTGTGTTTGTGCACGTATCTGAGCATGTGTGTGCCTGTGTCTATGCATACATGTGTGCACACATGTGTTCATATGGGTGGGTGGCAGAGTGAGGGGCCAGCAGGCTGGGCCCCTGGGCCTTTCCATGAGCCCCACCCCATCCACATCGGGAAGACAGGGGCTCCCACTGGGGGAGTCTGGCCCGGGCCCCCACCCTGGCCAGTGTGAGACCACCTTCTACCTTCCCCCAAAACTGCCTCCAAGACACAGCCCCTCCCCTACAGCGAGCACAGGCCTCCTGGGTGAGGGGGTCAACAAAAGCCAGGGTGTCTGATACTGCACCAAAAGAGAGCAGTAGGGTGCCATGGGGTGCACCGGCGACCCCTGGGCTGGCGCCACCTCTCTGCAGTGCACCTCCCGTGTGCTGGCCCGAGACAAGCAGGGCTGGCCACAGCAGGCAGCTAAAGAGGAGCCCGGCCCACCTCAGAGGCCACACAACAGCCTGGGCGCCCCAGACATCATCCCCAGGGCTGGCACTGGGGGCCAGAGGGCAAAGAGGTGGGACTGGAGAGGCCCGAGGCCTCCCTGGCGGAGCGGCCTGAGACAGGGCACTGAAGGGTTAGCCTGGGCCAGGCCGGCCGCCAGGAACCACTGCGGGGCTGGGGGCAGGCCCATCGTCCAGCGCGCCAGGGCCCCAGAGCCACCAGCTGGGCCGGCTGAGCACTCAGCAGTCTCCCCACGGAGGGAGGAAGTGGCGTCCGGGGACCAAACAAACCCTGCATCTTGTGTCCCGGACAAACAGGACAGTGGGCTGGCCGCCTGGGGGCCCTGCCAGGGGGTACTGCGGGCCCACGGCGGGGCGCGGAGGCCAGTGAAACGGCTCAGCCTGCCTGGGACCCCTCAGTGAGAGCCCCAGGCCTGACCTGGAGGGAGGACAGCTGGAGGGAAAGCCACAGGGGGGTCTGCCCGACAGACCAAGGCGGGGCCTCGCAGTCACAGGGCAGAGGCCAAGGCCACCTCCTCTGGGGCCTACTGGTGAGGAAGGGGGGCTCCCTAGGAGGTGGGCAAGCCCTTGGGGGATGGGCAGCCCGGGCCCTGGACATCCTGGGACCGAGGAGGGGCACTGCACACCCCGGAAAAGGGTGACCTGGGGGATGAGGGTGAATGGCCCTGCCCGCCCCGCTCGAAACGTCCCTTCTCCGTTGCCGGGCGCTGGAATGTCTATTGTCCCAGCAGCCTAGCAACAAGCCTCGGTGCCCCCCACGCCTGCTCCAGCCTCCACCCGGCAGCCTGGTACCTCCACAGGGCAGCCAGGCCTCTGTCTGTGCACGTCGAGTGCATCAGCGCCAGCGTCTGGGGACTATGGCCGCAGACACGGTGGCCGGCTCAGCGGCCATGGCCTCCCCAGCCATTAGCACATAGTGCTGACGCCACGAGAGGGCCACTCCTGTGTCTTCACCCATCCCCACGGCCCATGACTCCACAGAACCTTCCACCCCGGGGAGCCCTGCCGTGGAGGACCCTGGCCCAGAGCAGGAGCCTCCAGACGTGTGCCGACCACACAAATGGCTGAAATGGCCTGGATTACGGAAGACGTCAAACACGCGCAGGGCAGAACGCATGATACAGAGAAGCAGCGTGCCCGTTCTCCACCCCCGACGGGACCACGGGGGCCTGGCTCCTGCGCTCACCCCACGTCAGGCGACTCCCAAGCAAACCCGACCCCATCTCATCCCAATGCCAGACGTGTGCCTGCAACAGTTCACGAGATACCCACTGGGCCTCAAATCTCCCCACAGACTCAGAGTTTAAATCAAACACTGGGTTTGCTCAAGCCTCTCTCAGCCCAAGGCGACGTCGAGACAGGGCCGCAGCTTGGGGAGTGCAGGGTGGTCCCCAGAGAAGGGGGCTGTGACTGGGACACAATGAGGCGAGAGCCAGCTCTCAGTGCAACGGTGCCACGGCGGGGGAGCCACGGCGGGGGAGCCCCGTCCAGAAGCCTCTGCAGACGGGCTGCGCCGCTGGAGGGGAGCGCTTTGAATAAAGAGCTTTCTGCGGTTGCCTAGCGCCCAAGGCTCTGACTGCTAACCAGAAAGCAGGAGGTTCAAACCCACCAGCCTCCTCGGAAGAAAGGCTGGGCAATCTACTTCCTAGTGATACTGCCTCGGAAACCTAAGGAGGGGTCGCCCTGAGTTACGTCTGGCTCCACGGCACATAACGACGACGACAACATTTGCTGGTTGTAAGAGAGGCTCCAGGGAGCTGGGCTTCCCTGGCAGAGGTCCCCACACCTGAGTCCCAGAATCCCTGAAGGGCTTCCCCCTCACTGGCTGCCCCACCTCCACAGGGCCCAATTCCACGGGTCCGAGAACATGCATCTCCACCACACAGGTGGCTTCGGTGGTCAGCCAGGCCAACAGAAAGGACCGCGGCCCAGGCGCCTGGCCCAGGCTGGCTGTGGACGTGCTGCCCTGGCGGTGGACAGTGAGCAAAAGTCACACAGCAAAAATGTGGCTCAGCAGTGCTACAGGGACAGGGAGAGAGGGGCTGGCTCCTGGCATCTGCTTCCTGATGACCACGAACCTTTGTGGACCGTGGGGCCCTTTGCTCCATTTCAGGGTGCAGTGATGTCCATGTGGAGCTGGGGGCGGGGGCTGTGAACCCAAGGCCCCCACCCGTGGCGGCTGCGTAGGGGCAGACAGGGATGTGTGGGGACAGGGCAAAGGCCAGCTGGGAGGGAGGCAGGCAGGTAGGGAGATTAGGGGATGAGGCCTGGCCCTGGAAGGACTCAAAGTCCAGGAAGGGGCCCTGGGGCCGAGCCTAGGGGCCCCTGTGCTAACTGCTGGCTAGTGGGAGCATGCAATGGGGGTTCTAGGCAAGGCGTGAGAGGGATGGTGAAGGGCTGCCTCTGAGCAGGGATTGGGGACCCGGAGTCCTCAGAGAGGCAGGTGGTGCTCCCCCCTTATCCAGGGAAGAAGGAAGAGCTCGAGAGGAGTCAGGGCCAGAGGCGAGGACAATCGGAGGGGTGAACAGCAAGACCACCAGCAGAGGCCAGCAGGGAGTGGTGGTGGTGGGGCAGTGAGGGGAGCGGGGTCCGGGCTCCCCCTCCCAGCTGACCCTCCCGCCCAGCCCTCACCTGGCAGGGGGCTCCCCTGTGTACTGAGAACATATGGTGCACCCTCAGACTACTGGGGGGCAGGAGGAGGAGGGGCACACAAGGTGGTCAGGAGCGGGGGGGTGAGGGGTGGACAGAGAAAGCCACTTTGGTGGGGAGAGGGTCTATCATAAACAGCCTCCCCCCCACACCCCACTTTGCGTCTAAAACTGTGTGCACGCCCACCTGCCCTGCTTTCAAGGGACAGGTGTCAGGAGAAAGCAGATTACTGTCCAAGGCTGGAGGCTGTGACCGGCGCTCGGGGAGTGTGACCCAATTCTGAGCTATTCTCAGCGCGGGGGCAGCACCACGTCTGCTAGGCAGCCTGACTTTGAAATGCCCTCGTCCCCGACGGGACGTGTGGCCTCCCCAGGGCACAGATGCGACGAGGGGCCTGGCGCAAGGCCCCTGCCTGAGGGTCTGCCGACGTCACGTGTGCTCCCAGGCTGTGAGAAGCCCCTGAAGCCACCCTGCGCTGCTGCCCTCCAGCTGGGAGCCCCGGGCTCGGGGCTTCTCCAGGTCCCATCCAGCATCTGGGAAATGGGCCCAAGGGCAGGGCCCTGCTGTGGGGACAGCCCTGCCCTGGCCCGTCCCCACACCCATGCGCCAGCTAGGAGTCTCTCTCCTCCTTGACGTGGGGCCATCATGTGGCATGTGGCGACCCACGGGGTGACAGCCATGTGATGCGACCCAAGGCCTGAGAAGCGCCTGTGTGCCTGGGCTCACTCTCTGTGCACATCTGGCTCTGGTCCCCAGAGGAACCTGGCCGGAGCCGAGCGCAAGAACGCACCGGTGCCACTGGCTGGGCAGTGAGCCCCAGACATGGGAGAGCCAACGGCCTTCTCCAGCTCTGGACAGAGTTCTGGGGTGCTACCTGTCAAGCCACACATCACACATCCAAGGCCCAGGTGGCGTCTCACAGCCATGGTTTCTGAACAGCATACAACTCTCAAGGTGGGTTTGCAGAGAGGCCTCCATCCCTGATCTCTCCTTACCCTGACCGTGAAACACCTGAGTGCACAAGACAGCCCTCAGATGGACCCCAAAATTCTGCCCTTAGAACCTGAAAGAAAAGGGAGGGCTTCCTGGAGGTGGTGGGGGCAGCCTGTGCTTTGGGGGTCCCGGCTCTGCACCCCCCCAGTGTGTCACTGGGGTTCCGGCCCCATCCCCGACACAGTCTGTATTGCAGGGGTCCCAGCATCTGGGACATGCTCAGTCCATTCGCTGGATGAGAGCCCCCCCCACGAGGGGGCAGAACACCGCTTGCCTGCAGCCTGGCTCCCTCATGCTGCCCACAAGCCAGGACAAAGTCTCCCAGCTTGCCCAGCCTGCAAGGGCGCCTGGCACGGCAGGCAGGGTGGGCGGAGGGCAGGGCCTACGAGGCTCACTCCAGCCCAGGGTGGGGCTGACGTGGCGCGCTTGGGGCAGGGGAGCCAGGTCTGAGCCCAGGAGTCAGGCGGTGGCCAAGGTGTGGGTCAGCTCCCCAGCTCGGGGCCAGGGTAGGGCACTGGGGACAAGCCTGGGCGGGTGAGAAGTTTCCAAGGAAAAACTTAAGGGCCAGGCAGGGAGTTCCCATGTGAATCCTTGCCCTGTGACAGGCCAGTGGTGCTGACTCAAGGTCACTGGCCTGCTGATGGTCATCTACTCACCACCCAGGGTGTCCAGCCGCTGGCCCACCCGCTGGGGTCAGCCCCCCATCCGCACAACGGGGGTGACACCTGGCTCCTGCCGCTGCTGTGGGATGCCAGCTGCGACCCTACTGGAGCCCAGGGAGCCTGGCAGGGCCCTGGCTGGTCCCAGAGAGCAGGGGTAGCACAGGGGCACTGTGGCGGGGGCACGCACAGTGAACAGGCTCGGAGCCAGGGGGCTCCAGGCGGATGGCGGGGCAGGTGTGGCAGTGCTGGGCCTAGCAGCCAGACCCCCACTCAGACCCTGTGGGATGGGCTTTCCCACAGCCCCTACAGTTCACGCCTGGGCTGCCTGCACGCCACCCCATATGGAACCGAGAATATCCGGTCGTTCCCCGACCTCTGGTCCTCACCCGTGGGGCAGGCCTGCTTCCACAAAGGCCATTCCTGGACAGCTTAAGGCTGTCTCACCCCGGGGCCCATCTCTACCAGCCCCACACTTTCGGGGCCACCTGGCACTGGAGTTACCCACCGTCATGTTGAATCTGGCTTGAGGCCACTAGGCTGAGGCCTGGGTCCCTCCTCTGCCCTGAGCTAGGCATGGGGTCAGAGGTCAGGGCAGCCTGTGAAGGGGGATAGTTCCCTAGGCCAGGGTCAGTGTGTCCAGGGGCCCTGAGGAACAGCTGCCACAGGTCTTGCCAGGCCACTCAGCTCCAACCCAAGGTGGTTGGGAGGGGGAAGGGAGGCAGCCATACCTAGGGGTGGAGCAAAGAGGGTCTGTGGGCTGCAGCCTGGATGCATCGCAGGGACCAGGATGCCCGGGAAGGGGTGCCTCCCGCTTTGCCACCTTCCTGGGCCTCTCTCCACAGCAGCCTGGGTGATGAGTGCTCAGGGGCTGCCCCACCCCCGTGAGTGGTCCCACCCCGCAGGCCCAAGGCCTCCCACTCCCACCCGGACATCCACGCTGCCATGGGCAGTAGAGCAGGGCCGCCAGGCAGGGAGGGGCAGGCCAGGACTCGGGGGTGCGCACACGCACGCACACTCGCTCCTCCCACAATCCCCTCCCCGGGGACAAAGGCCCTTTCTGTGGCCACACACTCGTGCCTTTGTGCACCAGGTCCCAGCTGTTGTCTAGGGTCTGTGCGGCGACAGGCGACAGGCGACCGGAGATGCAGGCAGGACCAGCCCGTTGAGAGCAGCCCAGCGTTTACTGCACATCAGGCGGGGGGGGGGGGGGGGTTTGCCAGGGGCCCTCAGCATCCCCCAGTGTCCCACCATCAAGCCCCTGCCCTTGTGACAAAGGCCTGCCTGCTCCCTACCCCACCCTACTATCCCCATGGGGGGCAGGGACCCCAGGAGTGCTGAGATCTGACGGGCCCCAACAGGCACACTGCAGGGATATCCCCCCCAGGGGTCCACACCCACTCATACCCTTAGGCCCCCAGGAGGCATGGGTTGGGGGAGTGAGGAGGTGGAGGAGCTGCCCCCCCACCAAGAAGGCACCCTGCCCCCACTGGTGTGGTCATCCGGGAAAGGGGGTGAACCAAGTGCCCCCATATCATTGGCTGTGGCAGCAGAGGCTGTCGGCAACAAGACAGCCAAGAGGCCGGATGCTGGGCACGGATGACGTACAGCCCGTGCTCCTGGCTCCCCAGAGGGCAGGCAGGCAGGCTGGGGCCGGTTCCTGGATGCTGTTCCTCCTTAGGGCCACCCAGGAGCCCAAGCTCCACCCACTCACCCTTTCTAAACACAGGCCAGCCAGGCATCCCGGGCCATATAAGGCGGCCTCTGCCGAACACCACGGCCCCACGGTCCTCCCGGGTCCCAGTCTCAAGTCCCATGGTGTCCCCCAAGTGTTTCTGCTCCTGGCGCCGGGCTCCCTGGCACGCTGCCTGCTAGCCTGGGATCTTGGTGGCGAAGGTCAGGTAGCCAGTGTGGCCTACAGCCTCCTTCATAGGGGTGCCACTGCGGAAGGGGCTGGCCTCGGCGGAACCGGCGCCCAGGTCGGGCAGTGGCAGGCTGACTGTGCGCACATTGTAGACCTGTGGCAAGACCTCCACAGTGCTCAGCTCCGTGAAGCCACAGGCCGCCAGCGCCTGGCACGTGCGCTGGACCTGCTCGATGCACGGCGAGAAGGAGCAAAAGCGCCCACCTGTGGGGGGGGCCAGGGTCAGAGGGTGAAGGAGCCCACGCGGCCCCAGAGCCCCTGCTGCCAGCCAAGGTGGCCACCAGAGTCCCATTTCCTCTGATCACAAAGCGCTGGGCCCCAGAGCTGAACGGCCCCTCCTTGGGATCTCTGTGGGAAGGGATGCGGGCCCTGTGAGCCACCAGCTCGGCCACTTGGAGGACACTGTCCCCCCACCACACACAAGGGCCAAGCCCAGCCACTGCAGGGTGGAGGTGGGGCAGGAGGGCAGGGCGGAGCCTGAAAGGAACAGCTCCAAAAATACTGCAATAGTTAGTAACAGGGCTGTGAGGGGGCAGAGGAGGCTGTCACAGGAAATTAGAGGCTGTCACCCGCTCCTGGGAACACGCAGGCGCCCACTGGAGGGGCCTCAGAGGGTGACAGGGCGGGGGCGGTGCCGACAGTGCCTTCCTGTCTCTCCTGCAGAGCCTCTCCTGCGCCCCCAGCTGTCACTCATCTTGGCCCCTGAGGCCCCGAGGGGGGTCCTGGCAGGGAGGGCCCCAGGGAGGAGTGTGCTGGAACCTGTGTGCACTGCTATGGAAACAGGCACAGTGCACACAGCCGCGCCGCAAGGGGTCGGGGGACAGCAGCCAGGACCGAGAGGGGCTCTCCTGCACCTGCCTCCTCGGGTCGGGGCGGCCTCACTGGTGTCACGGAGCAGGGAGAGACCAAGGGGGCCCATGGGCCAAGCTGGAAGGGTCAGAGGCTTGGGGAAGTAGGGTGGGGAAAGCAGGGGTCTCTTGTTTTTCTCCCACCCGCCTCGGAACCCAGGCCACCTTCACAGAGACCAGAGACACTGGATCTTTGGCCCAGGCTGAGAGGGGGCAGGGAGCACTGGCTGCTGCTGTCTCCCCAAGATGGGCCTGGCCCCGCCCCAGGGTCCTCGTCCTCCACCCAGCCTCCCCCTCCCACAGCACCTCTGGGCTGGGAAGGAAGGGGGGTACCTGGGCAGCCGAGCCAGCTCCTTCACCAGAAAAGGAAAAAACCCAGCCTGGCCGCAGTCCACCTGGCTCAGGGCCACCTGCTGGTCGGCCGCCTCCACCCCCAGGCACCATCTTTCCCCTAAAAGGCGCCAGACTGGGCCCTATGGCTGGTGGGGGAGGGGAGACTCTGCAGGCCCCAGCACTGAGGACTGGAGGGGGGTGCACTAGCCTGTGACCTCTGACCTGTGGTGACCCTGTGATGAGCTCTGGCCTCTCACTCACTTGCCAGATTCCCCAGGGGCCTGACATCACTTACTACAGGGTGGGGTTCCCTCACTGACTCCTTACTTATCCACCCAGGTGACATCCTGGGGGGGCCCCGCCACGCTGACCCCCCTAACTCAGGCCACCTTGGCTGGGCGGCTCACAGAACCCAAGGCCTGCCTGGCCTGGAGCTCAGGCTGGCCCCCGGCCACCCTACAACCCGGCCCCAGTGCACCTTCAACCTTGAGGGCATCCCAGGCGTGGCCCACGGCCTCCCAGGGAGACGGGATGTCCAGGAAGACGGCGTCAGCGGCGTGGCTGACACCGAAGCCGCTGTGGCACACGTCCTGGTTGTGCACGGTCACCCAGCGGCCAACCCGGTGCTGCTGGAACTCCTCCCGCGCCTTGTCTGCTCGCTGCTCGTGGAACTCGACCGTGTGCAGGTGGCCCGTGGGCGCGATGGTGCGAATGATGGCGTGCGACACAGAGCCGCTGCCGGTGCCTGCAGGCAAGGAGTGGGCATCAGGTGGCCGCCACCACAGCCACCTGACTCTGCTCTGGCTGCTGGGTGTTGCAGCAACCCCACTCAGGGCACACCTCAGCCTCAGGGCCTGTGCACACTCCCCTGACCGCCTCGCTGGAGACCCCCCTCCGAGCCATCTTCACACGCGTGACACCGACGGCACCAGGAGCCTCGTGACGGAGCCTGGTGTCCCTGCCATGCTGCGAGGAGCGGTGATGCTGGCCCTGTGTCCTGTGCCACACCCCCCCCCCGCCCTCCTTGTGCTGGGCACAGCCAGCCTCTGCACCACCCCCCCGCTGTCCTCCACCCACAGCCGGTGTGGGTACCTGACGTCCACTTCAAAGGGCTCGACCAGGCCACGAGGAGAAACCAAGCCCAGAGACGGATGGCCTGAGCCCCAGGAGTCGGCAGCAGCAAGCAGGGACCGTGGCGTGGCCCAGGACACGATGGGGATCTAGCCACATGTGGGACTCGTCTCACCTAGACCTCAAGAGTTAGGGCCCTCCCACCTCTATGCATGTCTGAGTGGGTGCATGGGGGGAGGGGAGCTGGCACCTCCTCTCACACCCAGTCCTGGGTCAGCTGCGATGGTGCTCACATAGGTAGGCAACAGGCGAGGACCCTGCCACAGCTGGGCGTGGGACAGGCCTCTACCTATAACGTACCCCTTGGAGTAGCCCTGGGCCTGGGGCCCCCTTCACTGCCATCAGGGAGCCCTGGACCAGATGTCCACCACCTCAGAGAACAGAACACGGGCATTAGAGCCAGCACCACGCTCCGGGCGGCCCTGACACAGGCCCCTCTCAGGGTCAGTGCCTCCCCAGACTCTACTAGGCCGGGTGCATTGGTCGTTGCTCACACGGGTGTCAGTCCCCCCCTAACAGGTTTCCCTGCAGTCAAGGCCGCAGCAAGGTCCTCTCCAAAAGCAACCATGGCGTTGGCCTGCGCCTCAGGTCCCGTGGCTGGGCAGCCACCCTCACCTCTGCCGGACCAGGCTTCGCAGGTACGCAGGGCTGGCGCCTCACGTCTCTGGCCAGCCCAGGCCACTCTTCTAAAGCCACACTCCGTGCCACCTCACCCAGCCTCATTTTCCTCCACAGACGATCAATCTTTAGACATGCCACACGATTTACCTTCAGGCTGTCTGTCTGTCTCCCCCAACTAGTCTGGAAGCATAAGAAGAAGTCTGGCCAGGAAGCAGGTGGGTGGCTCAGGGAGGACAGATCCCCATCCTGGGCCACTGGGGTGCAGAGGCAGGGCAAGAGGTCAGGACCCAGCAGCCAGGCCCATGTGCAGGAATGCGGGATGGATGCTGGCTCTGACCACCCCCCTCGTGTCCACCTCGTGGGGTTCTGTGAAGGCAGCGTGAACTCACCGGACTCACAGACCACAGAGCCGGGCCGCAGCTCCAGCATCATGGTAAGCAGAGCGATATCAGTGGAGTACAGGATCTGCGTGCGGTGTGGCAGATTCAGCGTCCAGAGCTCGGGTGTGGGGTGCAGCACGTACACCCAGCCGCCTCGGCCACAGGTCACCTTGGAGCCAAAGGGGCGGCCGATGAGGTCGGCCGAGTGCCGCAGGACGCCGTGCCGGGTCTGCGTCTGGGCCCCCCGCTGCACACGCACGGCCACCATGGCGCCGTGGCCCAGCGACAGAATGGCCGTGTCACCCTCCTTGATCAGCTCTTCGTACTCCACAAAGCTCATGGTGCCAGGGCCTGGGGAGGAGCAAGTGTGGGCGTGAGTAGGCAAAGGGACCGGGAGGCAGGGTGTGGATCAGGGGCCCGGCTGGATCAGTCCCTGGCACTGCCCAATACATGGCCACCTCCAACCACCAGGTCAGCACCCCGGCCTGACAGCTGAAGCCCTCTGTGGTCTGGGACATGGGACAGAGATCAGCCAAAATCACAGATGAAGCGACTGGGCATGGAAATTTTGGGGGAGGGACTCAAAGGTCCCCACAAATAAGGTCCCTCTCGTCCTCCTTCCAGGAGCCGGGCTGCAACCCCCAAGTGGGAGATGAATGGGTGGCATTTGCGGCCTCTCCCTCCCACCAGAGGAGAGCAGTCAAGTGGCCTGTGATCACCTCCAAACGAGGCTTGATTTCACGGTACCACGACACGCCAGTCTCCCCCTAAGCGGGCAACTCGCCGAGGGGATAAAGGGTCGATAAGCAGAACCTAGGGACCCGGAGCGAACCGCAAACGCAAACTCCGGCCCGGCCTGTGCAGAAAGGGGATGGCAGGCCAGCAAGGACTGGGGATCCCTGGAGGCTCGGGGGCGCAGCGCGGGGCCTGCGAGAAGCCCACCCACGCGCAGCCACAGTCAGTTCCCGCGGGGCTCACCAGCAGAGCTCTCCGCGCCTGTTCCCGCAGAAGCCACACGTGGCTCCACGACGCTCTGCGACGGCGGCCACGCTTCTGGCTCCCGCACGGCGCGCGCCAATGACGTCTAGTAGGCCCCGCCCCCGCGCGCTGGGTCCTGGGATGGCCGGGCCGCGCGCCCTCCCCTACCCGGAAGAACCCTGGTCGCTGTAACTTTTTAGTATGAATTCCTCAGATTTTGCATGCGCGCGGCCGCAGAGGACAGAGGACAAAATCCCGCTCTCCCATCGCGGGGACGTCCCAGCCGACGACACTGCGGGCCTTTTAGTTGTTATCTGTGCCCACGAGGCGCATGCCGGGGCGTTGCCATGGTACCGGGCGTTCTGAAGGCCGTGGGGCCCACGGGACCGACCCGGGGGAGCTGCGCCATCTCTGACGCGGACATGTTGTTGCACAGCGCTCTGTGCACACCCAGGACTATTCCCAGGACTCAGGAAATGGGGGCGTTGTGAGAGGGCGGCCCACTAAGTTCCACTGTGGTTAGCCGCAGGCCCGGCGGGCGTCTGGAGGGAGCTGCGGCCCTGGGTCCCTTGCTTCCGCAAGCCGTCGCGTCACTGTTGCAAAGGAGGGAAGGCGCCCTGTGCCCACCGCGAGGCCCAGGGCTGCCGAGCGCTTGATGGAGGGTTCACTTTGGGGTCTGGCCTGTGCAGGGGCCCAGTGGGGCGTGGGGGGCAGAGAAGGAAGTGGAACAGGGCCCTGTCTCATCCGAGCTGATTCAGAGAAAGGTCCTTGGGGAGCATACGTAGGGGAGACATGGCTGTCTTCATACTGCCCTCAGCTCCTGTGGCCAGGGCGTGGCCTGTGACTCCCAGAGACCAGCGAGAGAGAGAGAGAGAACACACACACACACACACACACAGGGCAGGAGCTTAGCTTGGCCTTGAGCCCAGGGTGTCTTCCCAGCCAGCAGTGAGCCAGGAAGGACCCGGCTGTACCCCTCAGCTCCTAGGCTCCCCCAGCCTTGCCTCCTGGTGGAAGGAGATGGCCAACCCTAGGACCAGCTCCCACTCAGAGCCCTGCCAGCGTATTTTCTTGCCAGACCTCAGGTCTGGAGGCCCCAGGAGTCACCTGTAGGCCTTCCCCTGCTCATGTCCCTGTGTGGTCAGCATCTGGGCCCCTGCTACCTGAAGCCTGCACTGCCTGATGCCTCCAGTGGCCGGCCTGTGTTGCTAACTCACTCCTTGATGCCTGAATCAGCCCCTAATTGGTCCTGGGGGGAGGGGAGCTTGACTTTCCACTTCTCCTGGGAGTTCCCCTTCCCCAGCTTAAGAGACTAAATTAGGATGTGCTGGCTCAGTGGTGGTTTCCTGTGGCTGCACTTGCCAGTTGCCTAGCTGTCCATGGCTGGCTGGTCAGTTCTGGTGACCCCTCCTCCAGACAGCTTCCCCCAAGTTACTCCATCTGAGTCCCCAAACACCACCAGCTCCCCCAGGCCCCAGCTGACTCTCGGAAGCCCTGGAGGGTTTGTATCTCGGGCTCTGTCCACAAGAAGTAATGCTATAATGTGCCCCGCAAAGCACTGTCTCCTTGAATCCTACCCCACGATCCTGTAAAGGAGGGACCACCTCACAGATGGGGAAACAGGCTCAGAGAAGTTAAGGAACTTGCCTAAAGTCACACAGCCAGTCTGGCCAAAATGGGGCTGGGATTTGAAGTCAGGCCACCTGGTTCAAATTTAAAGGAAAGGGGATAGCCCTCAGGAAGCCCTGGAGAAGAGGGTCAGGGTCACCAGGAGGAGGGCAGACACTGAGGTTGACCACTGAGGGTCCTCTGCCTACAGCCCTGCTAGGGCCGGGCGACCCGAGGTCCCGGGAAAAGCCTCCTGCTGCTGTGCTCCATGACCCCGAGGTGGTCCCTGGCCCTCTCCCGACCCCACCAACTTCCTGTTGGGCTGCAACAAACCCAGGGCCTTCGGGGTCAGAGGAGGTGTTGGGACAGCCCCCACTGCCACTCTCTGGATACAAGCTTGAGGGCATCTCTCCATTGCTCCGTCTTGGAGCCAACCTGCCCTCCCTGGCTGCACTCCCGTGCCACTGAGCTGTCCTTTGAAGGTTTGGCACCGCCCTCCAGGGCCTGTGGTCAATGTGTAACTGGGTGTGACTTCTGAGGAACCAAGGCCACAGACTGGCTCAGTGATCTCACTGGCTCCTCTAGGACGCCGCCAGACAGGCTCCTGGGGGCCCTGGGGAGGGGGAGGGTCCACAGCTGACAGCTGGCCTCAGTGCACTGGGTGCTTCTGGCTGGGACCCCCAGGCCCCTGCCCAGGTGCCAAGCAGCCTCCGCCTGGCCAGGGGCCCCCTGACACTTGGGCCCCGGGGGCTCGAAGGATTTGGCTCCCCCTGCACCTCTGCCCCGAGTCCCCATTGTCAGCCTGCCCTCCGCTGTCGGCTGTCGGCTGTGTCCGGTTCAGGCTTGCCTAGGCTCCTAGCGCCGCAGGGCCAGGCACTGTAGGACCTTGACGGGGAGCAGGACCTCTGACACCCTGTCGCCCAACTTCTGAACCCCCCCCCC
>NW_006921715.1:6311051-6312559 GCF_000298275.1 Orycteropus afer afer | reverse complement strand
CCAGGGCCGGCCTGGCCCGGGGCACCCCTCCCTCCAAGTGCAGCACACAAGCCCGGCCTCGGGGTCTCGGCCGCGCGTCCTCTCGTCAGTGACACCTCCTTCCTGCCGTCGTCTGAGTCACCTGCCCCTGGGCCTCTTTCCTGCAGCGGCAGGCCTTCCTCCTCTTCATGCCCCCCATCCCGGCGCTCCACAGACGGTCCTTGTGCGGCTGCAGGTGGATTTGGCGTAATATCCAAACGTCTAGGGCGCCCCCCTTCGCAGATTTAGTCGCTTAGCAACCAATCCAGTTCTCACACAGGCTCCAAACAAGGCACTTTTTAATAAAAACCCCAAACAAACCTGACCCACAGTGACCCGATAGGACAGAGTGGGCCTGCCCCAGAGGGTTTCCAAGGCTGTCAGTCGTTAGGGAAGCAGACTGCCTCAGCTTTCTCCCGAGGAGCAGTCGGTGGGTTCGCATCCCGACCCTCTGCTTAGCAGTCACCGGCCAGCCCCGTCATGGGCTCCGCACGGTTTCTAGGTTTGGGTGCTCTCCCCCCTAGTCCCCGGCCTGCTGTCCTCTTCATGGGCAAGATTCCTAGAGGTGGGATTGCAGGTTCACGGAGTTCGAGCGTTTTTAAATAGATCCTGCCAAATCACTTTCCAAAAAGGAGGTAGCGGTTCCCAGTGCGCCGCAGGCAGCTTGAGAGCACGCGCGCCTCTGCACATCTCTCCCGGGGACGTCAACCGTTGACAGCTTGTGGCGGATCTGCCGGCGGTGGGGCAAGGCGCTCTCTGTTTGCATTCGCATGATCCTGATTAATAGCGAGCCCCGGCAGCTGACATATGTTTAGTGTTTATCACCTCTTCCTCCCCACGTCTTTGCCCTGCGTCCCAGGGGACCGCTCTCTGGGTAGGGGTGGGTGGTGAGAGGAACCCGTGCGCTGCGGAGGGGCCCGGGTTTGAGGTTCGGAGGCTGTGTAAGCAGCCTCTCAGGGCCACGGTCTTCCGGAAGCTGTACGAGGAGGGCCTGGACCGAGGCTCTCCGCTCGAATGCCCGGCAGCCCCGGCCTTGCCCACGGTCAGGGCGCCGCGGGTGGCAGAGGCCTGGGCCGCAGCCAGACTGCGCCTCCTGCGCGCCCTCGTCCTGCATCGCGATTGCCCGGGAGATGTCTTCGGGCACCTTGAGGAAGGTCGGCGGCTGCGGGCCAGCGCGGAAGGGGCAGGGGCAGTCCCTGCTGCAGAACCCCGGACGCTGAGGCCGGCCCCTCGCGGCGGCCACCTCAGGGACCGGCGGGACGAGGGAGGGCAGGAGCCGGGTGCGGGCGAGCAGTGTCCACAAGGGCTGGTGGCTCTAGGGCCGCAGCTCCCCGCCCGGAGGTGGGGTGGGGGTGGGGATGACGGTGCGAGGCATCCAAGGGCCTGGGCTCCGGCATCAGGGTCCTGGAGGGCGCCGGGGGGAAGGCCTGGGGTCCCCGCGAGGAGACCACCGGGTGGGCGGCCTGGGGGGTGTCGGGGGCCGCGGGCAG
>NW_006921715.1:6289412-6309792 GCF_000298275.1 Orycteropus afer afer | reverse complement strand
TCCCGGGGGGTGGCGGCCGCAGAGCGGGGCGGGGGGAGGCCGAGGCGGGCCGGCCGGGCCCTGAGCGTGCCCCTCCGCAGCCCTGTCGAGCCTGGAGGGCGACCTGGCGGGCAGGTACTACGCGCTCAAGAGCATGACGGAGGCGGAGCAGCAGCAACTCATCGACGACCACTTCCTCTTCGACAAGCCCGTGTCGCCCCTGCTGCTGGCCTCGGGCATGGCCCGCGACTGGCCCGACGCCCGCGGCATCTGGTGCGCCCCGTTCCCGTCCCTTCCGCCTCCCCCGCGGGGGTGGGGCCCCCTCGGAGGAGGAAGAGGGCGAGGCCCGCCCCGCCCGGGCCTCCTCTCAGGTGACCTTGGCCGCGCAGGTGCGTGCAGGGCTCCCCTGGGGCCGACGGAGGCCCAGCGTCCCGGGACCTTCCAGGAGGGGGGGCCAGGCCTGTCGGGGGACCCCTCCGCCCCCTCGGGAGCTGGAGCGGTTTGTTTTCGCTCTTCGCGGTCCCCCCTCCCCCCGCGGGGACTCTGCCAGGTGCCTGGTGACGCAGCAGCTCTCTCCGGAGTGCCCGCCTGGGGCAGTGGGGCAGAGGGCGACCTTCGGGGCCCGACGCGCTCTTCCTTCTCGGCCCCCGGCCTCGCAGGTGGAGGGCCTGGGCCCGGAGAGGGCGGCCGAGAGGCCCCGCAGCAGCAAATGCTTGCAGGGAGGGGTGGCGCTGGGCGTGGCGCCTCCCTCCGTCAGGGGTCCTGCGGCCGGTGACGGGGCAGGCGTCTCGGCCCCACTCCCTACTGGGGACAGCTGGGACGGGTGCTAGGCCCTGGGAAGGGTCCCTTAGTCTGAGAGGGGCCCGGGGAGCCCCAGGGGTGCTTCGCGGTGGGTGAATGTGGCCGTCTCCAGGCACAATGACAACAAGACCTTCCTGGTGTGGGTCAACGAGGAGGACCACCTGCGGGTCATCTCCATGCAGAAAGGGGGCAACATGAAGGAAGTGTTCACACGCTTCTGCAGCGGCCTCACCCAGGTCAGCGGCCGCCCGAGACGCCCCGCCTGGGGCTCAGGGCCGGGAGGGGCCGCGCCGAGCTCCCCGCGGTCCCCGGAGCCGGCCGCTGCTCCTCGGGGTCGCTCGGCGGGGCCTCCCGGCTCACGTCTGTCTTGGGCTCCCAGATCGAGGCGCTGTTCAAGTCTAAGAACTACGCGTTCATGTGGAACCCTCACCTGGGCTACATCCTCACCTGCCCGTCCAACCTGGGCACCGGGCTGCGGGCGGGCGTGCACATCAAGCTGCCCCACCTGGGCAGCCACGCGCAGTTCCCGGAGGTGCTCAAGCGGCTGCGCCTGCAGAAGCGCGGCACAGGTGAGTGGGGCAGGCGGCGGGACGCCCCGACGGGCCCGGGCCGGCCGCCCGCGGCGCCCTGACGCCGGCGCCTCCGCAGGTGGCGTGGACACGGCCGCCGTCGGCGGGGTCTTCGACGTCTCCAACGCCGACCGCCTGGGCTTCTCGGAGGTGGAGCTGGTGCAGACGGTGGTGGACGGCGTGAAGCTGCTCATCGAGATGGAGCAGCGGCTGGAGCAGGGCCGGGCCATCGACGACCTGATGCCCGACCCCAAGTGAGCCCGCGCCCGCCGGCCGCCGCTGCCTAACTTACCGCGGGCGGTGCCCGCGCCGCCCTGCGCCGGCGGCCACCCTTAGCCTCGCTGTAGAGACTCCGCCGTCGCCCGTCGTAGAGTTTATTTTCCGATGGCTGAGGTGTCGCTGACGCTGAAATAAAGTAGGGTTCTTGGCCTGCCTCGGTCTCTGAGTCGTGCTCCCGGCCCTGGGCCGCCCGCTGGCTGTAAGGACCGGGGTCCGCGGCGCCTGGCACAGCAGGCTGGCAAGGGGCTCCAGGCGCTGAGTGCCAGCACCCAAGGGGTCTGCGTCGGGGGCCTGGCGCTCAACCCCACCTTGCCCTGCATGATGGGACAGGTGTGAAGGGCTGAGAGTTGGGGGCCAGGAACTCTGAACCTCGATATGGCTCTGACCACCCCCCAAAAAGACCCACCACACAACCCTGGTCCTAGGCCAGACTTCCCAGTCGGCAGAGGTCCAACCAGGCCCTCCTTGTGCCCTGAGTCCCCCACCAACTCTCCCCATAACCTTTCCCTCCGGCCTCCAGAACCATCCCCTCGCTGGCCTCAGATTCAGCCTCTTCAGGGCTCACGGGGGTCCCTGCCGATCCTGTCCCGAGTGGCACCTGGGTCGTCGGGGCCCCCAAACCCCTTCTTTAGCGACAGCCTGTGCTGCCACCTGCTGGCCGTGGCTGCCTCTGCGCCCACCCTGCCATCAGAATCAGAGCGCCCCTACTTGCTTGCTACCTTTTCCTCCAGGCCTCTCTCACCCTACCTCCCCAACCCCCACCAGTGCAAGCTGCGAAGGGGATGGATGCACAGAAACCCCCACTTCTGCGCTGGGCTGGAGGATGCTGGGTTAACTTGCCTTGGGCTGGCCGGGAGGGTTGGCCCTGTCCTGGGTAACGTGGCACGCGAGCCCTCCCTGACGGGTCTGAGGGCAGCTCTGGCTTGTCCCCTGTAGAGTGGGCACCCACGAGGCCAGCTTAGAGGTTCTTTCCTTCGCTGTGTGGTCCCGGCTTTGGGGACGGTGGGCTGGGGGCCTGGGGGAGGGGAAGGTATTGCTCCAGTGTGCAGGGGTGTGGAGAGCGTCCCCTCCGTGGGGTGACCAGCTCCGGCTGAAGCCACCGTGGCTGGCTTGGAAGCACCCGGCCTTGGTCACCAGTGTTGCTGCATGTCCCCTGTGGGCGTTACTGCGAGGCTGACCTCGCACTGAGGCTTCCAGGCTGTGGCCGGGGGTCTTCTGGGCTCCTTGCCCTCCCCAGTCCGGACAGCAGCAGCCCAGGCCAGGCGACTGCTTCCTGCTAAGGAACGTTTTCACATGCCCTTTTGCACACCTCTGAGTCACAGCGCACAATTCCCTGGGGCCTGGCTGCAGGCCCCCCAACTGTGCAGAAGGGTGCCTCCCCTGCCCCCACTCAGCTGGGTCTGGGGTCTGCCCCACCCTTCTCCCCTGAGCCCCGGGGCTGCACCACAGCCCACACAACCCCTGGGCTCCACAGGAAGCAGCTCCTAGGCTGGCCGTCACCCTGGTCTCGCGGAGCCAGGCGGCCGAGCGGCTCGCAGTGGCTGGGGTGCTGCTTCACCGACCACCTGCACCTGCACCGTGGCCGCGGTGCCCCCCGGCCTCCCCTCCTCCTCCTCGGCTAGCCACACCGCGCTGTTGGGAGCCGCTCAGTTCCTTCTGGGCCAAGGCTGGGCCGGACACCCTGGGGAGCGGTGGCTCCCGGCCCCGGCACCCTCCAGCCACGCGGCGCCCTGCCCGTAGCAGGGCCCCTCCCCTCGCATGTTATTTCTCCCTGAAATTGGGCTTAGCTGTGGGAGCCTGAGAACCCGGGGCTGGTTCGCTGGCCGCCCTGGTGGGGGCAGTCCGCGACTGGCCACGTCCTGTCCAGGAAGCCATTGTGTGGCAGTCTTCTGTACTTCAGGACTGCTGCCTTTTGGGCTGGGGGTCACAGGTGGGCGCGGCCTAGGCCCTGCAGGTGGGTAGCAGCATCCCTGACCTTCCACATGTCACAGCACTACACCCACCGGTGGTGACTGGGAGCCGTTTCCAGACGTTGCCAGAAACTGACCCACAGAAATGAGCGCTGAACTCTTACCAGTGAAAAAGCCACAGAGGGGCCGGTGACCCTGCTTCCCCACAGGCCCCTGCAGACCAGAGGGCGGCACAAACGTTTCTGTGTGTCCCGCCTGAGAGGCTGCCGGGGACAGGATATAAGACGGTTGACCGTGAGATCCCACACAGGGTGTGCATGGGGGAGAGCGCCTGGAGGTGGGGGACAGCAGCTGGCACCCTTCTCTCTATTTCCAAATTTTCTGCTGTGACGTGGATTCCTTACATAAGCCCCAGTTAGCTCCCTCTTAAAGTGCTGTATTATTTAAAAAGCACTCCGACGCGTCCCAGCTCGCGGGGGACGGCAGCGGCAGCAGATCTCCACCGCCAGGCCCCTCCTGTCGGCCAGCCCCGGAGAGCTGCAGCACGGGAGGAATTCTCTCCAAGGGATGGGTAAACCGAGGCCTGGGCCACAGTGGGTGCTGGGCTCCCCAACACCTTTAAGGATGTTCGAGACCTGCCGCAGGCCCTGCTGTTGCCTGGCGGGGTGCTTCTGCGTTGCTCTCTGAGCTTCTGAGGCCACCCTAGGGGCTGGGAATGTCACCCATGGCGTCTACCAGGGAACCCTCTTGACTGTAAGAAGTCACCCTTTCTGCCAGGAGTGCCTGGCGCAGGGACATTCCCGCGTGCGGCAGGGAGGCCGTTGATTTGGCACTGCTGGGAAAAACCAGACTCGCTGCTGGCACGTCGGCTGCCACTCACGTGACCCTGTGTGTTTCAGGGCCCTTCACTGTCCTCTCGACGGCAGTGGTTCACCAGCCCTCTCTTCCGTGGCACTGCTGGGTGGGATCCCACGGCCGACCACTGGGTCAGCAGCTGAGTTCCCACCAGCCAGGGGCCTGTTAGTGTGCACTGGGGGCAAGAGCCCTGGCTCTCAAGCTGCAGCTGCCCACGGGGCCCAGCAGCTGGTCTCGGCACGCGGCTGGCTCTGCTCTGCTCCCCACAGAAAGTGAAGGGGCGGCTGGACTCCACAGTCCCGAGCCCCACTGCCTTCTCAGGGATGGCACCACCAGAAGCTACGAAGGGTTAGTAACTCACCTGGGGATGTGGAGATGAGCTTGTCCCCGAGCCCAGGACAGAGGCCAGCTCTCGCGGCTCCTGTAGCTAGGTAGCAGCGCTCCCCTACGCTTCTGTAATAAACATGCCTGGTTCTCAGCTGGGCATGAAAGCCTTGCCAGACTCTCTTGCAGCTACATGTGGCTGCGTGCTGGAGGGGCTACCCTGGTACTCCCCTGGGAGGCTGCACAGGGCAGGCAGGCAGGGCAACCCCTTGCTCTGCCTGGCTGCTGTCACCTGCCAGCCTGTGGCACGGTGGGGGGACTCAGCTGTGCCGAGTCACTTGGTAGAGGCCCAGATTCTGTCTGACGGAGGCAGGGCTCCCCTCAGCACGCCCGCCCCAGCCCTGGTGCCCGCGTGATCTTGGGAGGACCTGCCTGGCTGCCCACAGCCTTCCGCAAGGACCCTGGTCCTGGCCTACCCGACCCCCTGCACTTTGTACTTTATCAAGCTCCCTGCTGTAGAACCGTCTCTCTCAGCGCCGAGGACTGGGTTCAGGTTTCCCTGTGTCACCTTACTCCGCCCATATGGGGCAGGGCCGCTGGGGGTACAGGTGGTTTCCCCAGAAATACAGACAGCAGAAACACAACCAAAAACGCCCGTGAAAACTTGACTTTCGTCAATGGCTTTCTTTGCCTCATCAATTGCCAAGATGTTAAACAGCATTTCCGAAGGGTCCCACCTCAGAGGACAGTGATGGGTCAGCACCATCCTTGAGGGCTGGCCCTGTAGTTCTCGGGATCACAGCGTTACAGCACCGGGGTCAAACCTGCAGCTGTCCGGGAGCCAGAGGGCCCACCAGCCTCCCTTGAGACCAGTGGGGACCCAGGACAAGGTGGCTTTGCCCTGTCGGCTGGGTTCCAGGGCTCGGTTCAGTCTGTCAGATGTGTGATGCTGCTGTGTGTGTCCCCGTGGGTGTCAGGATGCTGGTCTGTTAACACGGGAGCATCCCACAAGGACAGGCTGGTCCGTGTCTGAGGAGCAGGCAGGTAGTGGCAGCAGTGGGTGCCAGCCGCACCAGAAACTGGGAAGGGAGGGCCGCAGCCGCAGAAAGGACGTGAGGGGAGGGGCACGGGCAGCCTGGGGACACCGCAGGGCCGCGGGCTGCTCTGGGGCCCCTGGACCACACTCACCAACTCGGCAGTGGCCAGTGCTGCTGCTCCCCGTCTGGGGCTGCCCCACCAACATGGCTGCTCCCGACGGTCGGGCTCACTCCTCCCCCGCCTGCTGGCCGTCCTTGCTCTGGAAGGAGTGCTGCCAGGCCGTGCTCCCCACAGGCCTCGGGGCCTGCCCTGCAAACTGCCAGGCTGCTCCCCAGTCACGTGCCCTACCAACGGCCCCCAACGGGGAGTGTAGGCTCTGACCACCGCTGACAGCCCCCACCTGGCCAGGTGACGCTTGGGTGATAAGAGTGTCCCGTTCCTCCCTGTGAGGACAGGGGCTTCCGTGGAGTTTGCTTTGCTCCCCAGCCCCAGTGTAGGGCCTGGCACGGGAACTGCCCTGCCCACCGGAACTGGGGCACACGGCACGTGGGGCAGGAGCTGAGTCTCAATCTCGGGCCCTCGGAGCCTGCCCTCGCGTCCCAGCAGAAGCTCCTGGCCTGTGGAGGTGGCCTCCAGGAGGCTGGTGGGAAGGGACACTCAGAGGACGGTTACCTGGGTGTCACGAGACAGCAAGCAGGAAAGAGCAAAGGTGGCTGTGCGGATGTCACGTGACTAGTGTTCTCTCCTCCCCGTGACACCCCCAAGCCTGTACTTATTGAGCCCCTTGGCAGAACTGTTTCACCAAAGTCAGAAGCAATGGGTGTGACCCTACAAGGCTGGGAAGAAGTGAGATCCTCACAGTGGTACCAACCAGCCCTGTCAGGCAACAAAAAGTAAACCAAAAAACCAAACCAAACCAAAAAATCAGCAAGGAAATTAAAGTCAAGCCCTGCTTCCCTGCCCTAGGCCTGCCTCCCCTAGTGACCCGGGGGTCTCAGCACCACCTGGGCCCAGGCCGCCCCTCAGGACTCATCTGCTGAGGGCCGGAATCCTGGGAACACGTGACAAGCTTTGCAGCCACTGGAAGCAGGCCGCTAATCGCTTACAGGCTCTGCCGCTGCACTGAGCGCCGCGGGGATGGGAGGCAGAGTGCAGCAAAGCCCAGAGTCTGAACCGAGTCTTGGGGTGGCTGTGATGTGGCTGCCAGGCCGACGCAGGCCCACGGGAGCCACTCCTGTGAGCACAGCCCCCCGTGAGTGACAGACCCGGCACTGGCTGCAGCCGAAGCCGACACGGCTTGGAGCCGGGGCCTGCCCCCTGAGTTGCACAGTAAGGGCTGGGGGTGGAAGCGGCTGAAGACTGGACAGGCAGTGCCCGGAGCTGGAGCGGGTGCGCCCAGCAGGGTGGGGACGGCCGGGGCCCTGGGGACAGTTTTGACCACAAACTGCTAGAGCTGCCTCACACTTTCCAGACAGCCCTTGCCATGCCTCATCATTGTCTTTTCAAACAAATACTTATCTTGTGCTGAGTGGCAGGCCCTATTCTAGGTACTCACGACACAGGAAAAAAAAGGAGCAAGACCTCAGCCCACGGAGTTCACATCCTGGGACAAGAGGGGACGTAACTGGGTGGACTGCCAACTCTGGGCGGCGCTGGGCAGGCGCTTGGCAGAACGGGCTGCAACTTTAACGGGAACTCCAGGGGGACCTGTGACTAGACGCCCGGGCACGAGTCTGCAGGAGGGAGGGGTGTGCCGACCACTCAGCGGCTCCTGGCTCCTACTGGTGGTCATCCAGGCAGATCTGCAGTTTGGGGGAGGTGGTGGGTGTGCCGACCGCACCCCGGCCCCACTAGGCAGATCTGAACATGAGTTTGGGGGCGGAGGGGGTGTGCCAACCGCACCCGCCCCCCGCCCCCACTAGGCAAATCTGGGCACGAGTCTGGAGGCGGCAGGGGTGTGCTGACCACACCCCAGCCCCACCAGGCAGGTCTACAAACGCTCGGGGCCAGCAAGGTGCCAGCAGAGGCCCAGAGCCCTCCACTGTAAAAACGAGGAGCCATGTCTTGGGTGAGTGGGTGCTGGTGCGGGCCGTCACCCGCCCCAGGGTACCTGTGTACTCCTGACACACGGGGCTGAATAGCATGCCCAGGTCCTGCTTGTCTGGACACCACGCGGCCTGGCTCCAGAGCTGCTATCTGTGGTCCCTGGGCTGCACATCCCAGACATCTGAGCGAGGTCCTGCTTTAAAATGAAGCTCTTGGGCCTCCAGGCACTGCCCAGGAGTCCACAGGCTGGCCAGGGCCTCACTTCCTGGTCAACTGCTCTTCTATTCTGATGCCACAGGCCGATGTCCATGGCATCTTTCCAAGTCTGGCTATCTCAGGCATCTGCCACCACCCCTCCACTTCCTTACTCACCCCGTGGTCCTGAAGACAGAGGCAGGACCGGATGCCCTGCTCGGACCCTTCCCACTTCCAGAAACTATGCTGGAACCAGCGCTCTGACCGCCCCACAGGATGCCACCACCTGGCACCACCTGCCTCGGAGTGGATGCCGACTCTGCCTGGCTCTCTCAAAGCTGAAAACCAAAGAATGAGCTACAAGCAGCCCTCTCTGTGAGCCTCACCTGGACAACAGGGGACCTGAGCAGTCGGCACCTGAGGGGCAGGGCCGGCACAACCTTTCTCTCTAAGAGCTACAACCCTGCACCAGGGCCCAGGCAACAAGCAATTACAAACCAACCCACAGCAGGACACCCTCCAGTCTGGCTGCCCCCCAACCTTCCTCCCTTCCAGCCCTGGGGAGGGGGAGGGGAACTGGGGAAGGGGAGGCTGCCAGGCCAGTAGGGAGGTCCTCACACAGAGGCTAAGGAGGAGCCACGGGGACAGGTGTCTATGGCAACTGCTTGCTCCTCTTGTCTGAGGGCTTCACTACCGTTCTCAGCCTCCGGGAGGAACAAGTGCTATGAGAAGCACATCTGTGCATCTGGACTCGCTCACGTTCCTGCCCACATGCCTGTGCAAGTGTCCATCCATAGCCGTCTGCTCTGCACAGTGCAGGGGAGGGGTGCTGAGAGCCACACTCACCGTCATGCACTGGAATGCTTGGCTCCTGTGCATTGTCTGACCTGGATGAGCAGGAAGTCAGCACCAACTAACTGCTACCTGATTCTCAGGAGCAGGACAACACTCTGGCCCTGCCGGGTGTCCGGCCTCACCTCTGAAGTCATGGAGTCCAGAGGAGAGGAGGAAAAGTGTGGTCATTGTCTTCATGTCCTAAATAATTTAACTGTTCTAGAATATTCCTTTCCAAACTTATTATATGGAGAATAAAAATGCCAATTCCAAGAGCGCAGAATTGAAAGGAAGGGCATCGGCGCCTTGGCAATGGGTGAGTTTCCATGTAGTAACCTCAGTAAAAGTAACCCACCTACGTTTCCACTAACATCATGTGGATACCAGCTGCCAGACCTTCTGGATCTAAACAACTCAGGACTTGTGGGGACGATGACTGCTTCCAGCAGACAGACAGACAAGGAGGATGTGGGTGCGCAGCAGGGAAGGCAGGCTCACAGTCCTCTCAGACAGGCTTGACCTCTAGACTCAGCTTGGCCTGGCGAACGTGCATCTGAACACGGAAGGGACAAGAGGCCCAGCTGCAGCGCAGCTGCAGGGCCTGACGGCTGGAGGGCCTGACTCATCGCAGTCGGCAGCGTGATCAGCACAGGGGCTGATGGGAGGATTTCTGGGGCAGGAAGCAGGCCTCATGTCATGCGTCTCACAGTACAGCTCAGGAACTCCTTCCGGGGGGAGGTCATTTACAGCAGAAGAAGCACTCACAGGGACACCCGGGGAGAGGCTCTATGGGGACCTTCTCTGGGCACTTACCCATCTCATTGAAGCCTTCCTCTTTTCCACTTTACCAAGCATGACGTCCTGCTTCAGAGGGGTCCCCCCTGATAATACGTCCAAAGTGTGCAGGCCCAAGTCTGGCCTTCTCTATCTAAGGAGCATTCTGGCTGCACTTCCAAGACAGATTTGTTCATTCCGGCAGTCCACGGTGCATTTTACATTCTTCACCAACACCACATTTCAAATGCATCAATTCTTCTTCAGTCTTAATTCACTGTCCAGCTTTCACATGCGTATGAAACAAGTGAAAATAACACGGCTTGGGTCCGGGCTATCTTATTCTTCAAAGCAGTATCTTTGCTCTTTAACACTTTAACAACATCTTTTGCCGCAGATTTACCTAACAGAATATGTTGTTTGATTTCTCCACTGCTGCTTCCATGGGTGTTGACGGTGGAGCTGAGTAAAATGAAATCCTTGACAAACTTCAGTCTTTTCACCGTTTATCATGATGTTGCTTATCGGTTCGGTTTCAAGGACTTTTGCTTTATGTTGAGGTGTGATCCTTACTGAAGATTACAGTCTTTGACCCTCATTAATAATTGATTTAAGTCCTCTTCACTTTCAGCAGCAAGGTTGTGTCGTCTGCATATCGCAGGTTGTTAGTGACTCTCCCTCCAATCCTGATGCCACGTTTTTGTTCATATAGCTCAGCTTCTCGGATTATCTGCTCAGCATACAGATTGAGTCACTATGGTGAAAGGATACAGCCCTGATACACACCTTCCCTGATTTTAAACCATGCAGTATCCCCTTGTTCTCTCCAAACAACTTCCCCTTGGCCATGACATTTAAAAGGATGTGCAAACCAGCCAGCGCCAGGCAACGAAGCCTGGGCAGCCTGTCTGCATGTGACTGTGCGCGGAGGCCACTGGAGAACTTGGTCGAGGGCTGGTCTGGAGAAGGAAGGGACCCAGTGCAGACACGGCTGGGGTGTGTGCACCTGCTGACACAATACGTCCCGACCGAGCCCCCCCCCCCCCCCCCCCCCCCCCCCCCCCCCCCCGCCTTCTCCACCAGCCCGCCACTGCTTCAGGCTTCGCAGGCTGCTTTCTCAGTGGCAGCTCGACTGGCCCATCTCTCCAGGAGCCTCTGAGTGGGTGCAAGCCACCAACCTACTAGCTGGTGCTTAACCATCTGTGCCCTCCAATGACTCCCCAGAAATGTCAGGTGGTCCTCGGCGCCTCCCTTTCCTGCTCGCCCCACATCCAATTCAAGGACGAACCTGCCTGGCATGCAGCCCTTGTCCCTGACCCTACCTGTGCCACCGACTGCTTCCCACCAGCTCTGCTGGCCTCTCCCGGCTCCCCCACGACCAACGCGCCACCCAGCTGCCAACGCACCCCGAGCAAAACAACCGAGGCCGGGCCTGGCTTCTGTTAGAAACTGCCAGCAGCTCCCATCTGCAGAGTGACAGTCGCCGCAGTGGCCGACAAGGCCGTGACCTTCTGCTGCAGTGGCACCGGCAGGCTCTGGCCCTGGGCCTCTGCCCGATACCCTCGCTGGAAGGCCTTCGCCAGGTATGTGCCCTGGTACCTGCGCCTGCCAGTCTCCCCCAACCAATCAGCCCCTGAACTCGGAGACCTGCTCTTCCCTGGAGGCTCTCTTTGGTGTAATGTTCATCACCTTCTTCCAAACCCAAGCACTCAGCTCCCACAGGGCGGGCTCTCGGTTTTGTCTACAGGTGCAGCCCACCCCAGATGACACGTATCTGCTGAATAAATGAGGGACCGTCTGTTCAGACTTTCAGATTCTGAACGAGGAGGAGGACCCGGAACCCAAGGCAGCACCGCAGCCAAGGTGACCAGGTCCCTGGGAGGTTAATGCGTCAAGCTGATTGCTGAGCTCGCTACCTCGACAGAAGCAGGTAGGTGCTGTGGCAAAGATGGAGGCTGACTCATGTACCGAATCCCCACACACGAGAGAGGAAATGGCAGACTCTGTGGAGAACAGACCCAGAACTGCCAAACCACACGTCTGCACGGCACAGGCTGAGCTCGCAGGGTGCGTGCCGGAGGGGCCTCTCACTGAGTGAGACGAGGGCTGTCCGTGCTCAGGACGGAGGCCCAGGCCTCCACCCCCTTCCCGCTGCTGTTCAACAGGACGACGGGCCCTAGTGACTGGCTTCATCTCTGTCTTAGATGCAGGATCAGGAGACAATGGAGATTTGACTGAGAAAAAGTGAATTTTTAATTATCTCGGAATCTACTTAGAAAAACACACATGAGCAATGTTCACAACTATAAATTTAAACCTTTTGCACTAAAAAAACCACAGAACAAACACAAAACCACAGTGGTGAACTGTAAACCTGTATTAATCATCAACAAGGCTTAAGGTTAATGCATCATCATAATTCCGTATTTTCCTCCTTGGCAATTTGAGTGTTTTAGCACCAATGGTCTCCCACAGGGGGACTCGTAACCACCCGGCTCCCAGGCGCACTGCCCCACACACCGGCCGCGTGCACCCTCGGACAGGAGGGGTGGCGTGGTGGAGACCATGTGGGGGCGGGTATGTCCCACGTCTTTAATGTAGTGCATGGATAGAAAAAAGGCCAGCTCTCGCACCTGGACGTGCGCTCATTCTCAGACTTTAATATCATGATTCAGAAGATGCAGCATTACTGCCTGAAGATTGTTCTAATTCCCGCTCAGTGACAGGGGGACACCTCAACGGCTACTGTGCTTACGCTGTCCTTGCTGGGACGCTGCCACTGGGTCACAGCTTCAGCTCGTTGGCGATTTTGGAGGCGATGTTTTTGAAGGCTATGGACGTCCCTGAGATCCGCTTGAAGCGCACGCCGTTGAGAGAGAGTCGGGGCAGCTTGCACACCTCCATCTCCCACTGCACCAGGCTCTCGGCGTGCCCGTCACCGTGGGCACACAGGAGCAGGAAGCGCTCCCTCTGCTCGTAGTCACAGGTGTTGGCATCCAGGACCTTGCGGATCTCGCGCATCATGTCACTGGGGTCCATGGAACTGGTGGTCTTCATACTCCAGGTGAAGCGCAGGGAGCGAGGCTTGGCGTCTCTGTTGTCATCCTTCTGCTCAGCAGACACATTGCGACTAGAATGTACAAGGCATGGCGAGTTTTAGTTGCACAAGAAAATCAAATTGGCTGCTTTATGAATTCAGCAGCCAGCATTGAGTTCACCTCACTGTCCTGCACCTGGCAGCCTGTGGGACTGAGCCCAGCCTGCAGCCCCGCACCCTGCCGCCCGCGCCTCTAGTAACAAGAGGCACTCCTCTTCTACCTGTTTTCCCCCCAAGGCACAAGCATGCTCGCAGAACTACTGGGCCGGTGCGTCGTCACCAGCCACTTTGTACTGAGATTAAGAAAGTAATTTGCCAAACAGGATTTGGCCTGCAGACCTTGTGCAATGGCTTCGTCTAGTCCTCAGTTTACCCAAGAGGCAGGTGTTGGGGGTGGGGTGGGGTCTGGCGCCCAGCACTTCTCTCCTACCGTGACGTTTCTTTTTTATTCTGTTTATTATAACCCAGCCTGTACCTGTGGCCACAACACTTGCGGATTAAAACCACCCCCCTGCAGGCGGCAGGTGGAGAAGCTGCTGGACGCAAAGCAGTGTGGGTACAGGCCACACGCTCACTCACCCTGCCTGGTGGCTTCCCTTTCTCTAAACTCTGCCAATTGAAACTTTCAATTTCACAGTCTGAAAAACCCCAGCTGGCAGTATCTTACTCCTAAGAAGAACTTGGTAAAGGCCCTCTGCCTGCTGAAGCCGTAACGTGGCCTGGTTTGTGGCAGGCAGAGCCCAGGCGGGAAACCCCAGAGCACAGCAGCTGCAGCTGACCACGTCTCATTCTACAGTCGTCCCCACCACGAGCCGTGTAACCATTCTCATGCCTGTGTCTGGATGCTCAGTGGGGGCTGTGAGTACCCACACTCCTGTGCACCAGACACCAAGGTGTCCAGCATCTAAGCTGAGCCAGATCCATGGCAATTCCACCCAGTGGAAGCCAAGGGCAGGCCGCAGGTCTTAGTGCACACACAGCCCTCCCTGTCCCATCCCACAGGAGCTGAGGGTGGGCCGCAGGTCTCACTGCGCACACATCCTGCTAGCAGACTACTCAGTTTGACTCTACCCACCAGAACACATTGGAAGTTTCCTATACACTAATGCTGTGTAAGCTACCGAGCAGGTTACAGAAATGACACAGGCTCTCACAGCCGAGGAGAGGGAGGGCAGGCGCAGCATGCTGGAGCGGTGCAGGGACGCAGGTGCAGAGCCCACCTAGGGCAAGCACAAGTCAAGGCCAGGTGGGGAGGAAAAGGCTTCCTGGGGCGGACTGCGAGGAGGACAGACTGCAGGGACAGGCTCAGGGCTGACAGGGTTGCACGGGCATGTGCTGGGGCCTGGCCAGGGCAGCCCCAGTGCCAGGCGCTTACCTGTGCCAACACACCTTGATCCTCACGGAACCAGAGGTCAGCCTACTGGTACCCTCCCGTTACGGGAGCCTTAGAGTCTGCTTGGGCTTGGGGTGGGAGGAGTGGGATGGCCATGGCCACTGTGCTGGAGGCCTGGCAGACAAAGTGCACCAGGCCACGGGCACCAGGGGTTTCCCAGAAGGGCAGCAGGAGAGGAACTGTGCTCTGGAAAGCGGGAGAGCCCGCATGGGCTGCAAGGGCTAACGCAGCACATCAGCAAGAGCTCGAGTGGGTGAGACACAACCCGGGAGACACCGAGCCTCCTAGCCCACGGGGCAAGCCCCAAACCCGGGCAGTGACAGCCACACAACACTGAAAACCAAACGTCAGCTGTGTAATCCACTCTTACAAAACCATATTTAATCCGCTACAGAAAACCGTACTAGCATTCTGGCTCCAGGCCGTGCGCACTGGGCAGAAGGCCGGCAACACGCCAGCGCCCTCACGTGGCCAAACGGGAAGCAGCACGGCCCCGGCTGCCCTGCAGCGAGCTGACCTCCCGGGGCCCCGCGAGCGCCGGGCCCGACGCAGAACACTCAGCAGCAGGGTCCCCGGTGCCGCAGGAGCGACGCCAACACCTACAAGATGTTTCAAACAGAGACCCTTGGCCTCACCTTGAGCCCTCGTATCGCCCGCGCCTCTCACACTCAGCTGGAAGCCTTGATGGAAAGAAGGGAGAAGTGGGAGAGAGACAACACATCTTACACACCGCACACAACACCCACGTGTGAACACACAAATGCCATGCAGTCAACACGCAAAGCTCCCGGGTGACCGACTCCCTCAGGCCTCCCGCTCTGGGTTCGGGTCTGACTGCCCTCCCAGTGTCCGTCCTAGCCTGCAGCCCAGGGGCTTTTCACCACTCTACTGTGTGACAGGTTCCAGTAAGAAGGAAATGAGCCTGGTGGCTGAATTACATACTTCACTTCAAAATATTCTGTCCAAGCAGAAATTTGGCAATGGGCAGATCATGGAAAACCTCATCACAGGGTGGCATGTGCGACAGGAGGTGGCCCTTCTCTGGCGTTAATGAGGGGCTCCTGTGACCGCTGGTCTCTCACCCATCAGACACAGAGGTCTGGCCTCTGAGGACAGGGGAAAGACAAAGGCATTGGGCAGCCCAGGGTGGGTTTTCTGCCTTGTAAGGGCGAATTCTAAGACAGAGCCACATTCCTGGTTCCTCAGGTGTCATCTCCAAAAACCCTCCTCTGTCCCAATTGTGTTTACCACCACAGTTTAGGTACAACACAATGGCCAGGCTCGCTCTGGTGGCCACAGTGACCATCAGACAGGATGCTCTTGCTACTGACTCTTCAGCCTTCTGAAAACATTAAACCACTTCTGTTTCGGCAGCCGCCCACATCTTCGTTTCTGAAATACCAAACCCAGTGAGGCCAAAAGTGTGTACTTTATGCTGGTTTCCAGTTTGGGGCTATGAGCCACCTTCCTGTCATTTTAAAGTCCTTTGGTAAGCCAGTGCTCAGGCAATAATGACCCAGGTGAGTGGCACTTACCTTCTGCACGCTGCGGCTAGGCAGTCATGTACACAATGTTACCGAACATGCCATCTTCCAAGAGGAGCATGCCAAGTGTCATTAGTACAGAGAGCAAACGGCCTGGATGGGACCAATTCTCCCAGAAAGAGTGCACGGAGCATGCACAGGTCTGCGCCCGCGGCCCGCCCCACTGAAGGCCTGACAGAGTTAATGTGCTTCTCTCCAGCTTCCTTTCACAGAAGTAAGTATTTAGTTTTCAGCAGAAAGTTTAGTTTTTAAGGAACAAACAGGGCTAGAAAGCCAAACCTGATGTTAATTGCAGGAGCCCAAATGGGGGTGAGGATCGAAAAACAATGTGCCCATGTAAATCCTACCTTTTGATAAACCTGAACGACATGTTTCTAAAAGAAATTAAACCAAAAAAAAAAAAAAAAAAATTAACAAAAAACGGCTTGCACAAATTACACAGAAATGATAGTCAATTACAGCAAGAGAGGAAACAGCACGGAAGACAGGGCTCCCATGCAGGCCAATGACAGTGACAGTTCAACCAACAGTGATGTGGAGAAAGGTCAAAGCCCTGTGGAATGGCATGAGGGTGTAATCCTGAGCAGAAACGGAGTGCCAGCAGCAAACTCTGCCAGCAGCTAGAGAACTCCAACAGATCTTCAGAACTACATAAAACCCAAAGAACCAGGCTGCTGCCAGCGAGTCGATTCCGACTCATGGCGGCCCTCCAGGACACGGCAGAGCTGTCCTGAGAGTTTCCAAGGCTGTGATTTTTGTGAGAGAGAGCCGATGGCAAGGTCTTTCCTCCTGTGGAGTTGCTGGTGAGATCAAACGGCCAACCTTGTGGTCAGCAGCTGAGCGCTAAGTTCCTCCAGGGCGTCTCACAGACAAAGGCTGCCCTCATTGCACATGAACCTTCCAACCTCGTTAGAAGATGTTCCACCATGACAGGGTCATCGTTTAGCTCAGGAGGGTAGCCTAAGCAGTATCAGCAGAGGCTTGTTGTCGTGGAAAGAGAAATAACTTAAAAAAATAAAGTGGACTTTTAAGAGTTTTAGATCCCAAACAAAATGAAAATTAAATAAGGTAAGTGTGGGTTTCATTTTTATGTTTTATGCAATAAAGCAGAAGAACTGTATTTGAAAGAAGTGACTCTGTTCATTAAAGAAACTGGAGGGGATGCCTGGGTCATGTGACCACGCCATCTGCTCCCAGGGTGGCTGGGCTGGTTCACCTGTGTTCTGAGGGCAGCTCTGAAGCTGGGCACACAGCCCTCAGCACACATCTGCCGAGTGACCCATGGGCTCATGACTCTAATTCAGGGTATCTTTGCAGTTGCTTTCCGTCGAAGATGCATAAATCCTGTAAATAACTGTTAACCACATGGGCCATGCTACTGTAATCTGTAACCATCTAAACCGTGTTCACTACGAGAGAAGAAGGGGTACACAGTGAGGCTGTGGCCGTACACCTTCCAGAAGGCTGTGTGTGTGACAGCACCACATGCGCAAAAGGCGATTTTAGTTGAAAAATGGTTATTGCTGTCAGCTGCTGTTCTGTCTACTCAAATCCTGGCCTGTGACCTCTTGTGAGGTGCCTCTGGGGGGTCTGAACCCCCAGCCTTTCAGCCGCAGAGCACCTAACTGTCTGGTCAGACACACTCTGACTTCATCTGCTGCTCTGGGGGAAGGCAAGGCTTGGGTGTGTCCCTCCTTTCCCGTCCCAGGGCCTCTGAGGTAGAAAGTGGACACAGCAGGTGGGGGGCCACACTCGGCCTGGCCACAAGAACCAATCTGAGGTGCCAGCACCTGGGGCCTGCCTGTGCCTGACCACGTGGCTACAGGAGGCAGGCTTTCTGAGGCCACACTGTGTCTCCCTACAGCCCCTCATCCTTCCAGCATTGAATCCAGCAGCAGCGGGGCCCCCAGGACGTGACTGCAGACTCCAGCCAACACAACAGACTATGTCTCCAGTAACCTGGGTGCAGGCTTCCCTGGAGATTAACATAAGAGGACCCCCACGTTTTCTGTAAACAAGCAATCTCAGTCTTCAATTTCCACTCAAATAATGTGAAATAAATGTAATTAGAAGAGGGAACAGGACTCTGTCTGCAGCCAGCTTTGATGGGGTTTCCTGTGGGGGTATGGAGTGGGCCCGGGGGGAGGGGAGAACGAGGCATACTGGGGGGGGAAGGGGGGGAGCACAGCACGGGCGCGGGGAGGGGGAGAGGAGAGCACAGTGTGTGTGGGGGAGCACGGGGCGGGCCTGGGGTGGGAAGGAGAGCGTGGGGCAGGTGGAGGGGAGGAGGGGAGCACGGGGCGGGCGCGGGGAGGGGGAGAGGAGAGCACAGTGTGTGTGGGGGAGCACGGGGCGGGCCCGGGGTGGGAAGGAGAGCGTGGGGCAGGTGGAGGGGAGCACGGGGTGGACCCTGGGGGCCTCTCTTGGAGGCAGACAAGCTAACGCCCTCCTCAGTCCCCTCGCCTACAGAGCCGGGGACAGCCACCCTGGGGCCGGGCCGGGGGGAACAGCATGCCCGCAGCAAGCAGTCCCAAGATGACAGGGTGCTCTGTCGATGGCTGCATCGGGAGCAAAGACAAGCAGAAAGGAGGTAATCTGACGACGTGCAGGAATGAAAGGCTGGGTGAGGTTCTGCCTCCCAGCAGGCAGGGTCCGGGGCTCACAGGGAAAGCAGGGGGCGCCCTGGGGAGGCATCTGCCACCCAAGTGCAGAAGCCGATTCTATTCAACCGGGTCCCCAAGAAAGGTGCAGGGGACAGGGCAGCCGGACCCTGAAAGGAACTGAGAATTTCCCTGGTCAGCAGACTCCTCCGGGACTGAGTGCCGGGCTCTGCTTGGGCATGAAGGGGGCCCACCCTGCCAAGTCCCTTGAGGCCCTACTGCTCACCTGCCCCATCTGGTGTGAGGTTGAGAAGAGAACGGGGGGGCCCTCCCTGGCTCTCACAGCTCCCCCTAAGTGACTGTGGGGGAGGCACAGTTGAGTCTGGACAGGCACACTCGGGTCACCCCATACATGCAACCTCCAGCTACCCTGAGGTGAAGAGGGTTTCTTCTGGGGGAGTCTGGGGACCCCATATTCTGGGGGTGAGACAGGATGCCTTGTGTTACTTGCATATGGGGCCAAGTGGTGTTTTCTTTTCCCTCCTGAAACAGCCAATACCACCAGTTTGTAATCTCCAAAGAGAAACCTACTTAACGTTCCTTTGAGCCTTCCAGGGCCCCAACTGACAGTCTGTATAATATTCCCACACTTCAGATCCCAGCTCCTTCTGAGAGTGACCCAGGGTTTTTCCCTGCAAAACCAGTGAAGAAAGTTGCTGTGTGCCCAAGCCATGCCCTGAGACAGCAGAGAAAGGCTCTGACAGGCTCCAGCCCTCCTGCCCCTCCCTGCTTGTGGTCCCCACAGTGCGGCCCACGGGCCTTCCTCGGGACAGCTCACTGAGCATGCCGGTCCGGCCCTGGGGTCTGTGACCCTGCTGGGAGCAGCCACCGGAGCAGGCGTGCTCTGCAGAGCAGACACAGGCGAGCGCCCACACAGACCATGCCCTGGAGAGAGCCCGCCTCCACCCACCCTGCGTGTCCTGCAAGGTTTCGAGCTGATGTCCTGGAGGAGCAGCAACTCAGGAAACACAGAAGAGAAGAGCACGGGCCTGGGCAGCCGGCACCGTCCTGGCCTCGTGCCACCGCCTGCTACGCGTTCAACTCCAGAGCAAGGTGCACTCGGCACTTACCTCCTGGTTAGTTTTGAAGTCAATTTACTAAAGAGATTCGTGGAGCCCCGGCTTCGAGTCTGGGACAAGGGTGTGGCTTCGTGGGATAGGCTGGGTGAGGCAGGCGGACCATTGTATGTGGCTGTCCTTCGCTCCCGGGGCTGGCCGTGGAAGGTGCTGCGACTGGCGGTCCCTCTGGGGAAGTGGACGCGGTCAGGGGTGGCCGCAGCGCTGACACTGTGTGCCGAAGCAACTGGAGCACTCTGGTCAGGAAGGCCGCTGTGGGAGAGGACGACACGCGTGCACATCTTCATCATGGACCCTGGCGCTAGGAACCCCACGGCACGCGGGACTTTATACACAGGGGAGGAGCCCATTCTAATAAACCCAGCCTTGGGGGTGGGGTGGGGGCACATGGTATTTATGGGTAAGTTAAGGGGGAGAGGGCGAAAGGATGCATGGACGACATGGGACTTAAGCCTTGGGACTTAAGGGGACAGGAGAGACACGTTTGCAAAGACCAGAAGAACACAGGGAAAATGCTCTGATGAGGAAGAACTAGCTCAGAGCCCCCACTCCCCTCTCAAACTGCCGCCACATGGAGGCCTTCCTGTGGAAGAGCCAACCAGGAGTGCAGCTGGAGCTGAAGAGCAGGCAGGTGGCCAAGGATGTGACCACAGGGTTCCAGGTGCTGAGAGCAGCTGGAAGGGGGAGAGAACGTCTTATGCCCTCTATGATGCACAAAGGGAAAAACACCCAGACGGCACCCACGCCGGGGACGGCACGCGCCGAGGGGGACAGCCACACGGCACCCACGCCGGGGACGGCACGCGCCCAGGGAGACACCCACACGGCACCCACACCGGGGACGGCATGAGATGAGGGACAGACAGACGGCACCCACGCCGGGGACGGCACGCGCCGAGGGAGACACCCACACGGCACCCACACCGGGGATGGCACAAGATGAGGGACAGACAGACGGCACCCACACCGGAGGACAGCACCGGGGGACAGCCAGACGGCACCCACA
>NW_006921715.1:6279825-6289312 GCF_000298275.1 Orycteropus afer afer | reverse complement strand
ATGGCACAAGATGAGGGACAGACAGACGGCACCCACACCGGGAGATGGCACAAGATGAGGGACAGACAGACGGCACCCACACCGGGAGATGGCACCAGGGGACGGCACACGCCGAGGGATACACACAGACAGCACCGACACCAGGGGACAGCACGAGCCGAGGGAAACCATGCGGAGGAAGGACGACCCCTGCAGACACTGGGCTCTCACCCCACAGCACAAAGCTCAGAGGCAGGGATACTCATGGATCTCCCAAGGAAGGCACATTTTCTCACAGAGCTGGGACATCATCTCCCCCACTATGTACTGGAGGTAACATCATCCTGAGATGCCCAGAGGCTGACATTGGCATTGACTTCTGATGTCTCAGCCGAATACAAGTAGAAGATGGGACACACGCTGAGTCAGGGCCAGCTGCTAAGGGAGCGCGCCTGTCAGGCTGGGATGGGGGTTGCTGAGGCAGAAACGAGAGCGTGATGGCCCACTGACAGAAAGCACATGCTGTGGCTGACAGCGCGTGCTTCCTTCCCGAAGAGCCTCCAGTGAACCGAGATCGAAACCTTGGATTCCTGGTCAGAGATTCTGACGCAATGGCTCACCTGAAGCTACTCAACACTTTTTCAACAATAATTAATCGGAGTTATCACTGTAAAGAGAAGACAGTACCACTTCCCATGGTGCTTTGTATGTGGTGGGGCAAATGCATGGCATGTATACACTACAGCCTCAGGGCCTCAGTAAAAGGACGGTCCAGGAACTGCAGCGGTTAACAGCAAAGCACCCTACACTGTCACCAACAACATCCCTCTTACTCAAAGACCATCATGCCTTTATAAAGAACAGGCAAGATTCCAAAAAGGAGCCCTGGTGGTACAATGGTTAGGTGGTTTGAGTCCATCAGAGACTTTGCAGGAGAAAAGACCCAACAACCTGCTGCCATAGACATTTCAGCCTTGGAGACCCTGTGGGCAGTTCCACTCTGTCCTCCAAGAGCGCTGTGGGTCAGAATCACTCCACGGCAGTGGGTGTGGTTTGGTCTTTGCTTCCCTGAAGATTGACAGCCTGGGAGACCCTGTGGGCAGTTCCACTCTGTCCTCTAGGGGCGCTGTGGGTCAGAATGGACTCCAGGCAGTGGGTGTGGTTTGGGCTTTGCTTCTGTGAAGACTGACAGCCTGGGAGACCCTGTGGGGCAGGTCCACTCTGTCCTCTAGGGGCGCTGTGAGTCGGCATCAAGTACGTAGCACACAACAAATTCTTAAAGCCCTCTTTGTTCAAGATGGGAAAACCAGTAAGAGCAAAATTAAGAATAAATTAACCATGGAGAGAGACATGGTAGTGGCTGCAAAGCTGCAGTCTCACCTGACAGAACGCTCCGGGATAGAACGCTCCTGGGACCGTTACTCTAACTGCTGCTGTGAGGAGCCATCGACGTGGCTCTGACTCAGCAATCCCACGGACAACAGGACGAGCGCCTACCCAGTCCTGCTCCATCCTCCCCACTGCCGCTGTGCACACCCGTAACACACTGTTCAGTCCTTCACTTGTCTTGTCAGCAAGCTGGGCATTCCAAACGGGTCATTTCTGTCCTTTAAGCAATTTAAGGAGACCTGGGGAGTTGAGATTTGGCTCACAGTCTTTGTGTCCGTCCCAAGAAGTCCTTTCAAAGCCTGAGGCGGGAGCTGCCAAGTTAGTCTTTGTCCGCATTCTGGCACATCTGTCCTGCCAGCCCTTCAAGACAGCCTCTTCCACTTCCAGCTTCTCCCTCCTTGCCAGCACCCTCCTCACTGGCCTCCCACCTTTCTTTGCACCCCTCCCAACCCGCCCCTGCCAGCGGCATGCTTCTCAGCCCGGGGCCTTGCCTTGCATCTGCCGAGAACCTTCAGACGCCCTGGGTCTTTAGGGTCAGGCCCCCAGCCTGCGCCCTGGCAGCCACTCCGGCCCCCGCTCTCCCCAGCCTTCCTCCTGACGACATGCAGGAGGACCCTTCGGCAGACGCTCCTCTCTGCTGGGGGACTGGGCGGCTTCTGGGCATTCTGGCAACCCAAGCTCTGAGGTCACAAAGTCCTCCCGACGCACTCTCCACCAGGAGTTGAACCACATCTTTCTGAGCCTTCAGCTGATGAATCTGCTACTGCCCGTCATGTCACATGGCAGAAGCCACCTGTGCGGGCTCCTTGAAGTCACAGCCTGTCATCTCAGCAGAATGTCCCCGAGAAAGCAGGCCTTGGTAAATGCTCTCCAGAGGAGGCGGCCAGTTAGCGAAACTTCCGACAGCTTGTTGCAATATGTGGGAGACGGCTCTTCACGGCATGCTGCTAGGGAAGAGCCACCCGTCCCCGAGTTTCCGCTGGCTGTTCTGCCCGCGGGGCTGGGAGAGGGGCTCTAACACCATCACAGAAGAACCAGAAGCAAACATCTCACGAAAATGAGGACACGTCTGCGCTATTCCTGCCGCTCAGCACCTGCCCTTTCCTCGGATGTTGCTTTGAGGGAGCCTGCTTCCAGTTCAGTCCTTGGGCTTCTGACCATGTTGCTTTTCCCAGCTACTCCAGTCTGTGAGAGGTCCAGAGGGGGCTATGTCCAGACTAATCCAACAAAAGCAATGACACAACTCCAGCCTCTTGTTTGTAAGAGGGCCACATGCAGCATGGCATGAGGTCTGATGCTGCCCCGAGCCCAACACTGAAGCCACTGAAGTGGAAAGGGAACCACAAGGGATTTGCACTAGGCCCGGATGTGCTCAGTATGGGGACTAACCGATTTCCTTCTAGGCTGAACCAGCATGGACTGGGTTTTCTGTAGCCTCCAACACAGAGGGTCCCAAGTGACTGAAGTACTGAAAGAAACCCATGGCTGTGGCCTGCACACATGAGCACGCGTGCATGCACACACACACACATGCTGTCATGATTGTGTGCTCTGCTGTCTGGGCAGAGCAGTCAGAACCAACGATCTCCACCTTGCCCAGGGGCTGATAATCTCGGGTCAGGTCAGAAGCAAGGATCAAGGGATGTGTGACAAGAGCAGGGAGGAAAGAGGAGGAGGCAGGGGGTGTTGCAAGGCTTCTTTCCAAGAGAACAGACTGATTCCAAGGTTCTGGGGAGGGAAGGACTCTGAGCCAATGTCCAGAGCAAAAGATGGTTCCCACCCAGCCCCACAAGGCACGTGGCTGAACAGTCCTAGTCCAGGCAGGACCTATGAGGCATACAAGCACAGCAAGACTGTTTGGACAGATGCTGTTGTTGTTAGGTGCCACTGAGTTGTCTCTGACTTAGCGCGATCTCATGTACAACAGATCGCAACACTGCCCAGTCCTGTGCCAGCCTCACGATCCCTACTTAAACTGAGCTCTGGACAGGGACTAGGCAGCAAAAAACTGACACTCGTTAAAGTTAGAGATCTTTCTGGAAATAAAACGTAAATGGGTATTTTTATTATAAGGTAAAATTTAATCCCCATCCCATCAATACCGTGGCACAATGCACCTGCTTTCTGGCTTGCAGAGCAGGCCTGGCACCACGGTCCAGAAAGTAGTCAACACCAGGGCAGCCGTGTTCACTGGGTCTTCCGCTCACAACAGACCATCCCACATCAGCACAGGCTGCTTCTCAGGGTGCACCAAGTAGCAGGTGTGAAAACCGGACTGTATATCCCCCGGAAAAAAGCGCTAAGAGCGATGGCTGTGTTTCGTAGTGTACCAATAAGCCAAACAGCAGCTGTGCTGTGTCTGTAACGGCTCTGGGTCCAAGGAAGGAGCATTTTCCAAACCCTGAACTTACAGAAACAGTAATATTTTTATCAGAAATCAAGTCGTCTGATTGTAGGTCCCTATGAATTTTCCCATTGGCTTTGTGTTTATGTCTGACCTTCTCTTTTTTTGAACATCGGAGCCACCCAAGGTCCCCCCAGGGCAGGTGCTCCGGATGTTTTGGCACAATGGCCAGTCTGTTGTAGAGCTTCTCACAGGCAGTGGTTGGCTGCTGACCGAAATCATGATCAGAGACTGGGCCAAAGCAGATTGAAAAATACAATCCCAAAGACATACATGTGGACTGCAATCAAGCCTCTGACCCTCAATAAATACCAGGACAAGGGGAGAAGGAGACAAGGTAATAAAGCCACAATCTTAAATGGCATCTAAACTTCTGTTAAGAGGTCCTGCTGTGCCTCATGGTAACACCGTGCTACACACAGGGTTGTTGTTGTTGGTAGTCCAGATAGTCTCACAGGACTATCTAAAGCCTGTGAGGAAAGAGGGCAGTGAGCTTGTCACGTGGTCCTAATTCATTCTCAGTCGGTGGGTTAGGCATGATGTTGCGCTTAGTAGGTGTTCTTTGGTTGACTCCAACTCACAACGACCTCATGTACAACAGAGAGACGCTGCCTGGTCCTACACCTGCCTCACAATCCTTGCTGTACCTGAGCCCATTGTTGCGGCCACGGTGTCAGTCCATCTTGTTGACAGCCTTTCCCATTTCTGCTGACCCTCCACTCCACCAAGCAAGATGCCCTTCTTCAGGGATGGGTCCCTTCTGACAAAATGACCAAAGGAGGCGAGAAGAAGTCTGGCCATCGCTTCCGAGGAACATTCTGGCTCTGCTACCTCCAGGACAGATCTGTTCGTTCTTCTGGCAGTCCACAGTACTTTCAGCATTCTTCACCAACCCCACAACTCAAAAGCATCAACTCCTCTTTGTCTTCCTTACTCATTGTCCAGTTTTCACATGCATATGAGGTGAATGAAAATGTCACGCTCTTGGGTTAGGCCTAAGGCATCTGACTGCTAACCAGAAGGCTGGTGGTTCAAACGCACTAGCCACTCCTTGGAAGGAAGGATGGCCAATCTACTTCTGTAGAGATGATGTTGTTGTTGTTATGTGCTGTAGAGATACCACCTCGGAAACCCAAGGAGGGGTTGCTACGAGTTGGATCCAACTCCACAGCAGTGCGCTGCGTTGGGTTGTTAGTCTTCAAAGAGATACCTTTGCTCTTCAACAATTTTTAAAGAGGTCTTTTGCAGCAGATTTGCTCAGTGCAATACGTTGTCTGATTTCTTGACTGCTACTTCCATGGGTGTTGATTGTAGAGCCAAGTAAAATGAACTCTTTGGCAATTTTAATCTTTTCTCCATTTATTGTGATGCTGCTTATTGGTCCAGTTGTGAGGATTTGTGTATTCTTTATGTTGAGATGTAATCTATACTGCCGACTGTAGTCTTCAATCTTCATCAGTAAATGCTTCAATGATCTTCCCTTTCAGTAAGCAAGGTTGTGTCATCTGCATATTGCAGACTGTGAATGAGTGTTCCTCCAATCCTGATGCGTCATTTTTCTTCATATAGTCCAGCTTCTCATATTATTTCCTCAACATACAGGTTGAGTAAGTATGATGAAGGGATACAACCTTGACATACACCATTCCTGAACAAGTATCCCCTTGTTCCATTTGTACATTAGCCTCCTGGTCTATGTACAAGTTCCTCATGAGCACAATTAAGTGTTCTGGAATTCTCATTCTTCTCAATGTTATCCATAATTTGTTATGATCCACATAGCTGAATGCTTTTCCATAGTCAATAACACAAGTAAACATTCTTCTGGTATTCTTTGCTTTCAGCCAACATTCATCTGACATCAGCTATGATATTACTTGTTCCACGTCCTCTTCTGAATCCAGCTTGCATTTCTTGAAGTTCCTTGACAATTCTCTTCCAGTCAGCTGGCCGGGCAGCTGTCTTCCAGATTATTTGACGTAGATGAGTAAGTGCCTCCAGCACAGCATACATTTGTTGAAACATCTCAACGGGTATTCTGTCAATTCCCAGAGCCTTGTTTTTCACCAATTCCTACAATGCAGCTTCGAATTCTTCCTTCAATACCATTGGTTCTTGATCATATGCCACCTCCTGAAATAGTTGAACATCAACCAATTCTTTTTGGTACAATAACAATGTGTATTTCTTTCATCTTCTTTTGATGCTTCTTGCTTCATTCAAGTATTTTGCCCACAGACTCCTTCAGTATTGCAACTCGAGGTTTGAATTTTTTCTTCAGTTCTTTCAGCTTGAGAAATGCTGAGTGTGTTTTTGTTTTTCTAACTCCAGATCTTTGCACATTTTGTTATAATAATTGACTTTGTCTTCTCGAGATGCTCTTTGAAATCTGTTCAACTCTTTTATCTTGTCATTTCTTCCATGTGCTTTAGCTACTCTGTCAAGAGCAAGTTTCAGAGTCTCTTCTGACATCCATTTTCCATCTTCTTCATCTCCTGTTTTTTAATGACCTTTTGTTTTCTTCATGGATGATGGTCTTGACTTGTCTGGTGTTTGGTCACTGCTGTTGAATGTGTCATATCTGTGCTTCAGAATGGTCTCTAAATTCAGGTGCGATATTATAAAGGCCATATTTTGGCTCATGTAGACTCGTTTTCATTTTCTTCAGCTTCAGCTTGAACTTACATATGAGCAATTGATAGTCTGTTCCACAGTCAGCTCCTGGCCTTGTTTTGGCTGAAGACACTAATATGCTTCTCCATTGCCTGTTTCCACAGATGTGGTCAATCTGATTTCTGTGTATTCCATCTGGTGAGGTCCATGTGTATAGCTGCTGAAAAAGGTATTTGCAATGAAGAAGTCATTGGTCTTGCAAATTTTGATCATGCAATCTCCAGGGGCATTTTTATCACCAAGGGCGTATTTTACAAGTACTGATGATTCTTCTTTGCTTTTAATTTTTGCATTCCAATCACCAATAATAATCAATACATCTTGATTGCATATTTGGTCAACTTCAGACTGCAGAAGTTGGTAAAAATTTTCAATTTCTTCATCTTTGGCTTTAGTGGTTAATGTGTAAATATGAATAATTTGAATAATAATAGTATTAACTGGTTTTCCTTGGAGGCATACGGATATTATCCTATCACTGACAGCACTGTACTTCAGGAAAGATCTTGAAACATTCTTTTTGATGATAAATGCCATGCCATTCGTGCTCATTTTGTCATTACTGGCATAGTAGATCGTATGACTGTCTGATTCAAAATGACTAACACCAGTCCATTTCAGCTCACTAATGCCTAGGACATCAATCTTTATGCGTTCCATTTCATTTTTGACAACTTCCAATTTTCCTAGAGTCATACTTCATACTTTCCATGTTCCAATTATTAATGGATGTTTACAGCTGTCTCTTCCCATTTTGAAGGTCCCAAAAGCTTTACTCCATCCTTATCATTAAGGTCGACTTTCCTTTGAAGAGTCAGCTCTTCCACAGTCATAGTTTGAGTGCCTTCCAACCTTAGGGGCTCATCTTCTGCCACTATTATCAGACAGTATTTCACGGCTATTCATAAAGTTTTCCAGTAATATATCAGACTGTGTTTCACTGCCATTCATAAGGTTTCAACAGTCAATTTTTCAGAAGTGGATGGTTCCATCCTTTTCTCCATTCTTAATCTGAAGCTCTGCTGAAATGTGTCCACCATGGGTGGCCTGGCTTGTATTTGAAATACCAGTGGGATAGCCTGCAGCCTTACAGCAACACAGAAGCCATCACAGTATGACAAACTGACAGAGAAGTGGTGGTACAGTCAGTGTAAACTAAGGAAACTCATTCATTGCTGTCTGAGCATTCATAAATCAATGAGCGCTGCATTTGATGAGCACTTACTATGGGTCGTCATCTCTGCTAAGTGACTGAAGATTCACTCTAAACATAACAGGGTGTGACAGATGGCAGAGTAATGTCATCTGGAGAAACACAGTAGGAAGTCTGCCTGGTTTCAAAACAACATTCTTTTGACAGAAACTCCTTAGCTGTCCTTGGGCCAGAGCAACAAGTTGCCAAACCCATACCTTTTCCCCAGACACCAATGATCAACTTCACTTTCCACACAGCAAAACTGGTGAACCTGAAAAAGGATGCTAACAATAATCAGTAGGCATTAATCTCAAAAAAGGAAAACTATTAAAATCAGTTATACTGCCTGAGAAATATAATTGCAAGAGAGAAAAACCAATCCCCATTGGTGAGGCTTCCAAACATCACCGCGTGTTCAGAGCAGCGCTGCCAAGCAGCAGGGGCTTGTTCACGCCAAGCATGCCCAGTTCTCGCCTTCACATGGCCTATGCCAGGGCCAAGTGAGCACGTGCTGGAGCTCCGCAGTGGTAGTCCCCCGGCTTACGACGGGCTCTGTTCCAACGATGCCGTCCTACGTTGTCCTGACATAATTCAAGGACTTCTTTCCTTTAGTTTTCATTACCACCGTCTCTTATTGTCAGTATCTTTATAAATCTTTCATTTGTCTCTGAGGATTAGCAGCAGAGTGATGACAATGGTGAAGTTGCGGTTCAGTTCTGCTGAGTCACTTCCAACTCATAGTGACCCCACGCACAACAGAACAAAACTGTCCTGTCCTAGGCCAGCCTCACAATCCTTGCTATGCCTGAGCCCACTGCTACAGCCACTGGGTCAATTCATCTCGTTGAGGGTCTTCAACATTTTTGCTGACCCTCTACCAAGTACAATGTCCTTCTCCAGGAACTGGTCTCTTCTGATAATATGACCAAAGTAGGGGAGACATAACCTGGCCATCCTTGCTTCTAAGGAGTATTTCGGCTGTACCTGCCCCAAGATAGATTTGTTTGTTCTTCTAGCAGTCCATGGTATTTTCAGTATTCTTCTCCAACTCCACAATTCAAAGGCATCAACTCTTCTTCAGTCCTCCTTACTCATTGTCCAGCTTTCCCATGCACATGAGGCGACTGAAAATACTATGGCTTGGGTGAGGTGCACCTTACTCTTCAAAGTGGTATCTTTGCTCTTGAACACTAAAGAGGTCTTTTGCAGATCTGCCCAGTGCAATATGACATCTGATTTCTTGATGTTGCCTCCATGGGCACTGACTGTGAATCCAAGTAAAATGAAATCCCTGACAACTTCAAACTTTTCTGCACTTATCCCGATGTTGCTTACTGGTCCAGTTGTGAGGATTTTTGTTTTCTTTACGGTGAGGTGCAATGCACACATGAACAAATTAAGCTCTGTACCACTACATGTGGTACATATTACTAATGATAAGGTGTTACAGAACAACAAAAGAGGTTGTGTGGCTGAACATGCTGTCAGTCAGCTGTTCAGGTTACCTGTGCACATGCACACATCCCTACATAATCAGGCTATCAGTACAGCACAGGAGGTTTCCTTCAGAGCGAATATAACCCAGGCAGCCTGTCACGTGCTCTTGGTTTACATTTGTCAAGGAATAAGGTCTATGTAGGGAGAAGAAGCCCTGGTGGCACAGTAGTTAAGTGCTTGGCTGCTAATCAAAATGTTGGCTGTTCAAACCCACAAGCTGCTCCATAGGAGAAAGATGAAGCAGTCTGCTCCTGTGAAGACTGACAGCCTTGGAGACCCTGTGGGCAGTTCCACTCTGTCCTCTAGGGGCGCTGTGAGTCGGAATGGACTCCACGGCAGTGGGTGTGGTT
>NW_006921715.1:6273148-6279725 GCF_000298275.1 Orycteropus afer afer | reverse complement strand
GCAGTTCCACTCTGTCCTCTAGGGGCGCTGTGGGTCAGAATGGACTCCAGGCAGTGGGTGTGGTTTGGGCTTTGGTTCTGTGAAGATTGACAGCCTTGAGAACCCTGTGGTGCAGTTCCACTCTGTCCTCTAGGGGCGCTGTGAGTTGGAATGGACTCCACGGCAGCAGATGCAAGAGGACAGGAGAAAGCAACAATCTGCCTGAGGATGGAGAAGGCTCATGGTAGCTGCATTAGAAGACTTAAGACACAGGGCCACTGCTGCACCAACAGTAAGGCGGGAAGAGCTGTCACATGTAGTGCCTGAACTGAATGTAAAAAACAGGACCACTTGCACGGCAGTCAAATCCCCCAATCCCAGTGTTTCCATTTGTTTGTAAGAAAGACAGTATTCTGATGCTACCAGGAGCACTGAGGCTCTGGTCAGGATAGGGAGGAGCCAACTCCAAAGACAAAGTTGTCTGGAGGGTGAGTACAGAAAGATTATGACTTTAAAGAAATGAAAGGATCCTGAGAACAATTTCTAAGGAGTGGATTGAATAATTTTAGGGTAGGAGGATAAGAAGAGTACGTGTGCCCCTGTGCACATGCACACACACACACACGTGCATGCACAGACACATGCACACGTACATACATATGCAAACACATATGGAGACACACGTACATGGTGTGGGAGGAGCAGACAGCAGATCCTTGAATGAACATCCTGATAAGAGTCTAACTCTGACCTCAGAGGACCACAGTATAAAACGCAAAAGAAACTTGATGAAATGCTTTAACAATTCAGAAGAATTTCTAAAAACAAGGGTCATGAAACCTTCTTCTAGTCCTGCAGACTGAAATGGAACACAGTAGAAGCTTCTCATTAAGTCTTCTACTTATATCTTCTATTAAATTTCTTTTGAACTAAAAAAGTTTAATAGATTTGAGAAAAGAACTGTAATGAAAGAACATCTACTGAGACTAGACTACAATACTAATCAGCATCGGGAAACTATCTAGCCCGGCTATTTCACTCAGCGAGGTCCTCCACAGACGAGGTCCTCCACAGACGAGTCCTCAACAGGCTTTCATCATGAGGGAACAGACAACTGAAAGCAAATGTGCACACAAGAGTCAGAAAAAAGAGACCACTGGAATGTGAGGACTTCTGAAAACTCACAGAAAGATCAGTACAAACTCAGACATCTTTGTCTTCATGTTAGTTCAAGCCTACAGGGACAGGCCAACTGTTTGGTTTTAAGGATGAAGGGAGAGAGGACTGCTCAGGCCGTCACAGAAGTTAATGACCAAGCACCTCACTGACTAACGAGAGCAGAAGGAAGCAGAAACCTTACACTGCCAAGGTAAATGTCAGTAGAAACAATTTTGATGCTAGACACAAACAATGTTCCAATTGGGTGGCCAGGGGACAAGAAGCAACCACGTGAACTTATCGGAGGGACTCTACTCTGGGGCCTAACCTGCTCACTCTGACTTTGGGTTAATCACCACTTTTCCCAAAAGGAAGGCGCTGTGCCACTGTAGGAAATGTGTTTTTAATGAATATCTTTACCCACCTTCTACCAATTCGTTTTCTTCTCTTTGTCTCCCCAAAACTCATCCGCTTAATGGTCTCAGGACTTCACTAACTCCACTTCTTTCCTGATTTTGTAACCCCAGACATGCCCCTCTCCCTATTTCATGTCACGCTCCTACTCTAATGCCCTGCCCCCACATCTGCTGCCCCTCAACCACAGAAGCTCATTCGGTGGCACAAACAGGGCTTCCCCACCGTGCCCAGTCTGCCTGCCATGCTGACTCACTTCACATGTTCTGAAGACTGTCGCCATCTGTACAGCACAGAAGACAGAATGGCACTTCATCTGGGAACAAACCCTGAAGGCATGTTGCTTTAATGAAACGCTTCTGTAGTATAGACTGACCAATCAACTGACCGTTCAGGAAGTCAAAGACCCCAATTCTCAGGATCTTTCTAAGGTACAGACCACATTACTTCAGGGCCATATGGACTATCAGGCAACCTTCTGATCTTTAACCTAATGCTGACACCCACCGTGCCCTCCCTGCCTCAGGCCAGCCTCCCCACACACTGGAGCACTGCTGATGCCTGGGCCTATGGAGCAAGGTTCACACTGATAGCATCTAGGGCTAAACCCTCCAGTTCAAGTGAACCTTCAATCAACCACACTCAGAACAGGGGACAACCTGGAATCCTGGAATCTCACAATAAACTAGCATTCAAACCCACCTGTACAGAACACTTAGTGTTATTTGAATTTAAATGATAAAACCTGAGAAGTTCCCAGTTCATTTGGAAAAAAACGAATCTTGCAAACAGGCAACTTTCCTACCTGTTTTCTTTGCCGTTCTGAATCACTGAGTGTCTGTCCGCTGTTGTCCGTTCACTACAGACGTAAGTATTCCGCCGAGTCATCCCACCAGATGCTGTGTTACTCTATTCAGAAAATAAAAAAAGGCATTTGTTTTAGAAAAATTACAGACATTCTGAATTCCATGTATCGGGTGGAAAGTCTCCGCTAAGAGTAATCTCTAGAGGTTATTCTGCATCCATGAAAACGTGAGGGCCTGACACGTTTTAGTAAACACACTGCAGTGACAAACAGCTCATGTACGTGAAGATGGGTATACAGTTCAGTGAAAACGACACTAAAGTCAGTCTCTGGGCAATGAAGACGTGTTAATGCACTAGGCTGCTACCTGGAAGCTGGATGTCTGTGTCCACCCACAAGTGCCTCAGAAGGAAGGCCTGGTGATCTTTCCGAACCCGTAAGTGAAAACTCCGTGTAGTGCACTTCTGCTCTGCACACATGTCAGCACAAATCAGAGCCAACGCGACGAGTACTCGGTGAACACTACGTCTCAACAGGAATGGCCACAAAGGTGACACTCTGCAGTGCAGTAAATTACTTAGTGTGGCTTTTCTACCCATAAGTCTTTGTAAACTCCAAGGTGGGATTTTCTATGAGCAACTGAGGAGCTCCTGATTTCTGAAGGTGTCCACCTGGAGTATTTCTGTTGGGAGTGGCACAAAACATGTTCTGGGAGGTGCCCACTCTCTCTCAGGTGCTTAGAGTTCTGATGCTATGATTGGCTAGTTTGACCACCCTGCTGGGCTCAAAAGGAGGCTTCCTGGAGGCAGAACTCTCTCTGACTGTTGGTTGAGGAAGACATGCTGCTGAAAGAGACATGGGCTCCTGAAAGAGACACGTGCTGCTGGGAAAGAGACGCAAGAGACACGCATTGCTGAGTGAGACACCGAGGGACCAGCACTGCTGGGAAAGAGACTGTGAGAGACTCTTGGCTGAGGGACGGTGGGCTGGGAGAGAGACTGAGCATTTTTTCTGGAACTTGAATTGTAGCCTGTGGTGCTTCCCTAATAAACCTCATAATCTGTGAGCTCTGTGTGGCCACTGCAGCGAATTATCGAACCCAGGAGAGAGGTGGTGGGTGCTTTGAGAGGAACGACTGGTGAAAGGGCTGGAGGGAGGCAGCATGTCTGGCCTTGTAGGAATAGGCCTTGGGTTACTGCTGGTAATCCTGTCTTCCTCTTGTAGGGTTAGAGGAGGTCGGAACATGTGGCCTCCCTGTGGTTTTAGCACATTCTCTCCATGCAACAAAAACGGAGGGTGGCAGTGTGACTTCAAAAAAGTTGGGCCATAACAGTCCATAGGGTAATATTTCAAAAACACCTTTCACAGCAGGAAGATAGCATGACTCTCTTCAGAAGCTAACATGTTTAAAATAAAAAGCCAGGAATAACTAAGGGATTTAATCAGATAACGTTTTTTAAACCAACAGATAGTAGGGTCACCTTTAAGAGGGCAAAATGGAAGACCAATGGGAAACATGTCACTAAATGGTCCTTTTTTTCTTTATAGATAACCAACCTGGTAACCAGTAACGCTAGGCTGGTGGGAGATGGGGAGAGCGACAGGGATGGAGTCAGAGCCCGGTGTGGTTTGTCCATCTCTGGTAAGTGTCAGTAAAAGCCGCAGACAGGACTTAAACTGCAGGGCTGTGGATGGCAGCCCGGTTTTATGGCATTAGGAAACTAGGGTAAAACGCTTTTCAGCACTGGCTTTGCTCTGACTGAGCACCAGGCCCAGGGCCAGCAAAGAGACACATATGTCTTCCAGAGGCCTCAGAAGGGCAAGAGGAAAGACGCCCAGAGAGAAGCAGGCCTTCCCCACGAGATCCTTACTCTACAGTTTGTTTTTGTCTCTGGGCATATGGTTGAGGAGGGAGGGCCAGTGGTATCCACAGGGTTGGTGTCACCGTGTGTGGGACCTCCTTCCTCCCTCCATACCCGCACTCCTGTACCAGACCACACAGAATCCTCTGTAATGTTTAGTATCAGTTTTAATCACAGAATAACATCTGATAACTATAGCTGTAAAGTGCTTAAATACTATATTCCTTCGATTACAGGAACACTAACAATGTTTTGTAAAATCTTTCTATACTGAATTACAACATTATTCGTAACTTTTTTAACTCTTCTCTTTTTTCTTTAACTACTACTTTACTCTTAAAAAAGTTATGGATAGAGTAAGATGGCAGAATAGGCAGACAGACTGCACAGACCCTCTTCAAAGAAAAGGGGAACCAATTAACACAGATACAGAAGATAATCCTGGAGCCCTGAGCTTTCAAAGGAAGGATACAGATGTAGACTAAACCCCAACTAGTAGAAGAACCTGCATGAAAACACTGAAAAAGGAGATGCATGGAGCAGCGGTGTGGCAGCGATCCTGACAGCACCAACAGCTTGGATATTACTGAGTAGTGTTGGGACCTAAGAATTAACCTAAAAATCATCCCTGTTAGCCAGGGGCTGCACCAAGGACTGCACTGGTAGCTGGTGAATAAAAGAGAAAAAAGTGAACAGGAAGGCAGGCTGAGTTGCGAACTTTTGCCTGTCCGGAGGGGGCAGCCATTTTAAATGTTTACAAGCGGTTCTACCATTTTGGATATTTACAGCGACAGCATTCTTCCAGATTCCAGGGACTTAAGAATAGGCTCCATTTGCTGAGGACCAAAAGGACATTCAAGACACCAACGACTGGAGAGGTGCGAAGTTCCCTTTGTTACTTTCAGACCTCACACCCTCTTGGTGAACAGAGGTGCAGCCATCCCTCACTCCCACCCACCTTCTGGGCTCGCAGGAACTCTATCCCATTCTGTGTGCTTGGACGGAGCCTGGGGGCCCTGCTCCACCCTGCCTTGATTGTTTTTCCTTTTTTCACATTTTGTTTGTTTTTTGTCTCTTTTAAAATTATTACTGTTATTATTTTTCTTTTTCTGTTCATCCTTTTTATTATTATTCTTTATTCTTTCCTTCCCAGGTTCTAGTTTTCAGCTTTTTCTCTCTTCCCTGTTTCTGGTTCCCATTATTTTCTTTCCTGTGATTTTCCTCATTCCTTGTTTTTCTTTTCTGCATTTTTCCCATTTTTTTCCCCTCATTATTCTCCTACTCTACATCTTTCCTCTTACTGTTCCATCCCCAGATTTTGTGGGTTTTTTTTTTCTTTTTTTGGTGATTGCTCTTGTGTGTTTATGCAGTGTGCTTTTTGTCCACTTGCTTTTACTTTTTTGATGGTTTTTCAATCATTGTTTTCATCTAACTGAACGGGAGACAGCAACTGTGCCCATATGACACAAGCACACCCACACCTCCTGCAGCTCCACTTACTGAGTGACAGCTACCATTTCCTTCTCCACCAACTGGCCAACGATAAATGACCACCAAGAAGAGCCTGACTCACCCTTAACTGCTCTTCACAAACAGTTAACAGAGATCTAAATACAAAGATGTCACAATGTCTCGAAGATAACAGACCATCACAGTCCACACAAAGAAGCAAGATAAAAAGGTAGAAACAAGGGAGAAGGATACACACCCAGAAAACATCCCTGAAGCAGCAGTAGCATTGGAACTCCCAGAAAAGGAATTCAAAAGCATTATAATTAGGTAGCTTCAAAGGATTGAGAGACAGATCAAGGAAAACACTGACAAAATTAAGGAAAACACAGATAAAACCCTAGAACAATTTTGGAAGAAAATATGAGAACAAAATGACAAAATAAATGAAAAATTAGAAATGATACAAAATCTACAGATGGAAATCCAGAAGATTAATATTAAATTTCCAGAAACAGGTAACACATTGAAAGGGCAAAGGAGTAGAAGTGAATTAATGGAAGACAGAATTAATGAGACTGAAGACAAATATCTGAATACTTTGGAAAGGAAAGGATCTTTGGAAAGGGATCAATCAGAAAAAAGATCAAACAAAATGAAGAAAGCCTAAGGGTCATGTTGGATGCCATCAAAAGGGATGACCTATGTGTAATTAGAATTCCAAAACAGGAAGAGACAAATAAAATCACAGAAAAAATTGTCGAAGACTTGTTGGAAGAGAATTTCCCTGATATGATGAAATGTGAGAATATATCTATTCAGGAAGTCCAAGGAATTCCAGAGAGGACAGACCCAAAAGAAAGTCACCAAGATATATTATCATCAAACTCATCAAAACCAAAGACAAAGA
>NW_006921715.1:6271032-6272580 GCF_000298275.1 Orycteropus afer afer | reverse complement strand
CCACTGCAGTGAATTATCGAACCCAGGAGAGAGGTGGTGGGTGCTTTGGGAGGAACGGTTGGTGAAAGGGCTGGAGGGAGGCAGCATGTCTGGCCTTGAAGTAATAGGCCTTGGTTTACTGATGGTAATCCTGCCTTACCCTTGTAGGGTTAGAGGAGGTCAGAACATGTGGCCTCCCTGCCGTTTTTGTAACAACCAATAAGAAGAAGCTCTGATTTCTCAGCAGAAACCATGCAGGCGAGAAGGCAATGGGATGGTATATATAAAACCCTGAAAGAGAAAAATTTCCAACCAAGAATGATATACCCAGCCAAACTGTCCCTCAAATATGATGATGAAATCACGAGATTTCCAGATAAGCAGAAATTAAGGGAATGTGTTAAAACCAGACCAACCTTACCAGAGATACTAAAGGGAGTCCTTAAAACAGAGAACCAATAATAGCAAACAACAATCGGCCATTAATACACAAGATGACACAACCCAGAAACCAACACAGCTATGAAGCATCCAAAGTAAAATAAGCTTACAAGATTGTAAACAGGGAACCAGAGACATCAGTTGGCAAATGAGGACAACTACAAACCAAAACAAGCGAAAAATAGCATAATTACAGAACTTCTAAATGGTGAGAGTCAAGAGAGTTACATGACAGAATGGACTGTTCTAATCTCAATGTGGTGGTTAAGTTTGTGTGTCAACTTGGCTGGGCCAAAATGCACAAACAGTAGAAGATTAACTAGATGAATGGGACCTCCTAAAAATTAAAATTTTATGTGCTTCCAAAGACTTCTCAAAAAGACTCAAAGGAGAACGAACCTACAGATTGGGAAGAAGTACTTGGCAATGACATATCTGACAAGGGACTTATCTCTAGAATTTATAGAAAACTCCAACACCTCAATAACAACAAAAAAATAATCCAATTAAAAAAAGGGCAGAAGACATGAATAGACACTTCACCAAAGAGGACATTCAGGCAGCCAACAAATATATGAATCATGATCATCAGAGAGATGCAAATCAAAACAACAATGAGATACCATCTTGCCCCAGCACTAGTAGCAAAGTTCAACAAGACAGAAAACAACAAATGTTGGCAAGGGTGCAGAGAGACTGGGACTCTCATACACTGCTGATGGGACTGTAAAATAATACAACCACTGTGGAAAGCAGTATGGTGATTCCTTAAAAAGCTAGAATTAGAAATACCATTTGACTCAGTCATTCCATTATTAGGTATTTATCCTAACAAAGTGACAACGAGGACAAGAACAGATATATGCACACCCTTGTTCACTGTAGCACTATTTACAATAGCAAAAAGATAGAAACAATCTAGGTGCCCATCAACAAAACAATGGATAACCAAACTATGATGCATACACACAACGGAATACTAAGCAACCCTAAAGAATAACGTAGAATACTTTTGTCCTTTTTATTATTATTCTTAATCTTCTCCTACCAGGTCCTAGTTTTCAGCATTATTTTTTTCTTTTCCCTGTGCCTGGTTGAAATTCGCCCCACCCCCAATTTAAGGTTTTT
>NW_006921715.1:6243439-6266304 GCF_000298275.1 Orycteropus afer afer | reverse complement strand
AAAAAAAAAAAATGACGTAGAATCTGAAAAACACCGCATAACGTGGATGAACTTGGAGGACATTATGCTGAATGAAATAAGTCAATCACAGAAGGGCAAAAATTATATTAGTCTATTACCGTAAAAAGGAAATGTTTATATATGGAAGGACATTTTCTTTGTTGGCCTCCAAGGGAGGGAGGGAACACTGTTACATAGGTAGAGACAAGTATTGATTTGGGTGAAGTGAAGGGCAATGTACCAAATGTGAATAATCAACATGGTGGCACTGAGGAAGAGGAAGACATAGAGAGGTACATGGGAGGTACAGATAATAAAGACAAACCCTTGTGCACACACAGTATTGTGTTGTCAGTGAAGGCAAATACTGATATATAGGTGGATAGATGGGTGGTTAGTCTAAATCATTAGGTACATCCATGCAGGGGGGAGTGTGCCCAAGACCATGTATAGAGTTGGCAAACAATGTTTCTACAAGTGTATGTGTATGTTCTATAAGAATTCCCAGGTATACTAGAACTGACAAGGGGCAAGGTTGCAATCATGTCCTGGCCACAGCCAGCTACCAAGAAGGAGCGAGGAGTTGGACCTATGGGTTCGGGACCATAGTCTCAGGGGATATCAAGTTCAACTGGCATAACATACTACACAAAAACATTGTTCCACATCCTTCTTTGGCGAGTAGCCACTGGGATCTTAAAAGCTTGCAAGTGGCCATCTAGATGCAACAACGGGTCTCTCTTCGTCCAGAGCAAAGAAGAATGAAGAAAACCAAAGATTCATGGAAACAATTCGACCAAGCAACTGGTGCACCAGGCGATCCTCAGCCTATATGACTATGAGACCAGAAGAACTAGATGGTGCCCAGCTACCACTGTCAACCATTTGTAGGGGGTTCTCTGTAGGCGATTCTGGATAGAGAGGGACAACAATGCAAAACAAAACTCAAAATCATTAAAAAAAAAAAAAGAGGACCAGGTTTGCTGGTCTGACAGAGCCTGATGGAACCACTGAGACTACAGCCCCTAGTTGCCTTTTAGGTCTGGAATTGAACCCATTCCTGCGGCTCCCAGCCAAACAAAAGACAGGCATGTGAGCTGAACATTTATAATAGGTAGATCCACTCCTTGGAGAGATCAATCGTGGGAGAATAGAAGGGCTGTGTATGCACAGGGAGACAGCTTGGGGGGTCGGGGGCGGGTAGGAGTGCATGGGAGGGAAGGACACAGGGAAGAGGTAACTATGGGGAGGAAGTGGGAGGGGAGCTGTTGCATTGGGGGAAATTGCAGTCGATGTCATGAGACAAAGTGTATGTGAACTGCTGTATGGAAAGTGAATTTGCTCTGTAATCTTTCACCCAAATCACAATTAAAAAAAAAAAAAAGTTATGGACAGAGGTTCACAAACACCACTGTAATCTAGTAGCTAAAACACCACAAAATTGGACAAAATCAGCAGCTGTAGGTCAGCAGCAATAAAAGCAGTGCCATGCTTACAGCACATCCTCGTCATTGTGCAGTAACAGCAACTGAGTGGAGCTCCCGTTTTTACAGAAATAGATCTTTGTCCTATGGAGCAGCTGGAGGTTCGAACCACCCAAGTTTTGGTTAGCAGCCAAATGCCTCAACCACTGCATCACCAGAGCTCCTACATAACTAACTATAGTGATATTTTTATTAAAGAAAATAAATTTTTGCTGAAAAACTGCAGAAAAATTTTACAGATGGTCATTTTAGTATCACTCTCTCTGACAGTGCCACCCAGTGTGGTCCACATTTCCTTAGTGACACCTCTGGGGAGGACTGTGTTATCGTCGCACTTGTAGGAAAAACACATGCTTACAGAAAGCCCTGGATATCATTCAATTCTCTGCAAAGTCTGTCTAAAATTACTGCTAGGAGTGCTGAGAACGTCGGGACTACATGCTGTCAGAGAAAACACACCCAGTCTCTGAAGACAGCTGTATTCCCAGTATTCACACTCCCATCTGTGGGACACATCTGAAGCTGTCTGTACCCACACCCCCACCTGTGGGACACGTCTCTAAAGCCGACTGTACCCCCACCCCCACCTGTGGGACACGTCTCTGAGGCCGACTGTACACCCACCCCCACCTGTGGGACACATCTCTGAAGCTGACTCCGACTGTACCCCCACCCCCACCTGTGGGACACGTCTCTGAGGCCGACTGTACCCCCACCCCCACCTGTGGGACACATCTCTGAAGCTGACTGTATTCAGTGTCACACACTTCCTGAGACCTGCACCCCGGGGGGTAGATTTAGGGAAGGGTAGGGACTGTGAGCTGGATTCAGGTCAGCACTGTCCTCAGGCATTTACCTAACTCTTCTTCATTTTCTTCACCTGAAGATGAAGATGGTGAGTAAGTAATCTTAGAGGGAGTTCAGTGTTCTACCAGTTGATACGCTGTCCTGGGTTTGTGGGAAGGCTCTATCAGTTACTTGTCGTTAGTCCTTTCAAGGTTCAGTTCAGACACCACTTCCTTGTCACATAGGCAGCCAGCCCTCCCAGGGGTTTGCACAGATGACCTCTCTATGGCCCTGTCGTCGTATTCAGTTCCTCTCGGGGCCCAATGCAGTTTGGAGGCTCACAGATGTTCATGGGACATCATGTTTAACTCAAGAACCTTAACAGCAGCAGGTGACACCTCCCCTACAGGAGCCACTGGGGTTCAGGGGAGGGTGCAACTGGAACAGGCGTTGTGGAAGTGGCACTACTACAGGCTGAGAATGGGCACGGTAACCCTGTAGGGAAAGCATTCCAGCCCCAGGAGAACCCAGGAGCCAGAGGGACAAGCCAAGAGCAACTGCCCCAACGCTCAGCCCGACTGCAGGCCAACAGTACTCACGCTCGGGACCGTGGCACTCTTCTTGCGTTCAGGGATGTCTGCCTTGTTGGGATTGCTGGCATTCCCGAGCATGGGGCTGGCGGGAGCAACAACTTTTCCTCCCGCAGCACTGCCGCTCGACTTCCGGACAGGAATCCCATCTTCTTTGAGGTCACTGTCTGCGGTGCTGGTCTGACTCCTTTTGGGATACGCCACAACGGAAGGAATGGCCGGGCCAGCTAAAAACAGAATTCACTTTTTTAAAAAGTCAGAAGAGCATTTCACATTTGGGCCTGTGGAAAGAAACATGTTTGGTGAGCTCCCCAAAGACTGCATTCGTCTACAACACGTAACACAGTAAAATCCTTGAAGATGCTCCCCGTTTATGTATTTCCCTTATCAATGAGTTCAACTTTGAGATTTCACTTATTAGTCCCTAATATGCTACTTTTTCTTCAAGATTCTGCTCCACAACTAAGCTTCGACAGCTGGCCACTGGCAACAACACTGTACAGCATGTCACTGCACACTGAGTCATCAAAGGGGCTGAATGCAGGCAGAAAGGTGGCTCGCCTGGTGGGGGAGCAAATCACATCCTTTTCTGAATGAACAGAACAATACAGATTTTATGGACGATTTCTTGTGCCATTTTTTCTTAGACTTTAAGAAGAGCTCATAAGAAGTTTATGGGTGTCTAATAATTTTTACTGTGCTAAGGGGTCGGGGTGAGCATTCTATGCAGAAACCCTTCTAGATCAACAGGACTCTGAGCAGACTGGGGCTGGGGTGAAGCAGAGGGAAGCAAGCCCCTGGTGTGAGCAGCAGGAGGAAGTGGACACAGGCTGTCATCCAGACAGGGTGCAGGATTCCGAGGGCTGCAAGCGACCAGGTGTAATTTTTCATCTTTGGCATTAATAGTTGGGATGCAGATTTAAGTACTAGTTGTATTAACAGGTCTTTCTTGTAGGTGATGGATATTATTCTATCTCTGACAGCTTTGTATTTCAGGATCAATTTTGGAATGTTCCTTTTGATGAAGGTGACCATCCCTCTTGTCATTCCCAGCCTAGGAGACCATAAGACAGTCTGATTCACAATGGCCAGGACCAGTCCGTTTCAGACTCTAACGACTGGATCGTGATCTGTAAGCACTCCATTTCTAACAACTTTCACATTTCCTTTATTCTTACTTTTTAAACTCTGTATTCCAATTAACAAATGTTTGCAGCTGTTTCTTCTCACTCTGAATCATGCCTCATCAGCAAATGAAGATCCCAAAAGCTTTATTTCATCCACATCATTAAGGTCAGTTGACTCTACTTTGAGGCGGCAGGCTTCTCCTCCAGTGCATTTCTGAGAGTTTTCCAGCCTGAGGGGCTCGTCCTCCAGCACCGTCGCTGACAAGACTCTCTGTCATCCATGGAGTTTCCACTGGCCGATTCTTTCAGAAGCGGACGGCCCCCCTCTTCCGAGGCTCCGTGTGAACTCTGGTGAAGCGGACGGCCCCCCTCTTCCGAGGCTCCGTGTGAACTCTGGTGAAGCGGACGGCCCCCCTCTTCCGAGGCTCAGTGTGAACTCTGGTGAAGCCTGTCTGCTGCAGGTGATGCTGCTGGCACCTGAAATCCCAGTGGCACAGCTTCCGCACCACAGCATGTGCACGTCACCACAGTACAACAGAAGGACGGACGGATGGCAGTGAGTGCGTGAACGTGAGGAATGCAGTTCCTCTGCCGCATGACACAGAGAGGGTGCTGTGGTCACTGCAGAGCGTTGGCAAGATGGTGCTGCTCCAGCAAGTCCACGTGACACGGAGGTGGGGAGGACAGCGAGCAGAGAGCTGCCGACTGGAGCAGGGGGCCTTCCCAGCAAAAGCTTACGAATTTACCAAGGAGGATGGAGCAGTGGGGTCCTCACGCCAGTTCTCGTACAAAGGCTAAGAAAGAAATGTCAAGATGGGAAGGCCAGCCGGCCCCTAGCCCTAGGGGGTCATGGCCCAGCATTAGGATATCTGTGCAGGGCAGCTGCAGACTTACCATGGTCACTGTACCGCCTCTGCTTCTGGCTCGAGGAGACACTTCTCTGCACCTTGTGGTGAGGCGATTGGCCAGTGCTGTTGTTGAGGTCACTGCTCGGCCTGACCTTAGCAAGTGAGAGATTGCTGCTAGAACTGGAGTCACTAGCATCCAGCTAGAGAAAGTAAGAAAAACGGGCAAAGCACAACACGAGCCCAGAGGGCCCATTAGGACACTCAACTGGAACCCTCTCCTAATACAGTGCACTCAGAGAGAAGCCACGCACCGCACAGAACAGCAGTCCTTCACCAGGGGACTGGGGACACCCACCAAGGAAGTGCACTGTGACCTCCTCTCTAGGCCTTCCTGAATAAGCAAAATGCTCTATTTCATCTGTACTTTAACGATATAGGACAACTTATGAAAGCCAAGTTTGTGACAATATCCATCAGTTAAGGCTTATTATCTTGAAGTTAAAACAGTCATTCATAATGGTCATAGGAATTAATTTGTCATTTACAGGTACATTTAAAAAGAAAGTAAAAACATGTCACAGATATTTTAAAAAGCTAAGAAAACAGTTTCTGTGAAGTGAGAGTTTACACAAAGAGTATTTGCCATTTCCTCTAGGACTACTCTTACCTCTGACGATTTTCTCCCCAACAACAAGTAAGTAGCGGTGATCTCGTCGTATTTCATTTTACTAAGAGATTCTTGAATTTCTTCTTGTGAATATCCCATTCCCACCATAATATCTACAAGAAGGGTACAGAGCAGTTTGTGTGTTTGGTTTGGGTAAGCAAACATTTGTTTCAGGCTAAAATAACTTCCCTTGTTTGACCTAAAAAATGATACACTTCCTAACATGAAACGGTAGTTCACTTATTTCTGAGTTATTAGATGTTTACAAGAAACTGCAGCTAAGTTCTTGAAGATGACCAAACAGATAAGCTGATTCACGAACTTGTGCTTCTCTGTCCTATGTTCCCACCCTTGGCATGTCCTCAGGAATCATCACACAAACATGGTACTTGTACCAACACACACACATGCGGCTGGGCAGAGAAATTACCGATTCTCTTCTGGTCTGAGATGTTGAGCTCTGGTTCGACGAACGGCTTTAGCTCCTCCTCCTCGTGCCCTGCATTGATCCACCTGTCCCTCATGATTTGCTGAAAAGGTGAACTGTGTATTAGTAGCATAAAACCAGAAGGTACACAGATAGGGCAATACTTAGGAAAAGGGATTTTCAAAACTGCACTGATCATAACTCAAAGGGGAATTTAAAAAAAAATTAGTCTCAATTCCTAATTAAACCATCCCAGGAAGATCTTCGATACATCCCACGAACCAGGCAAATGTCTGACAATGATTTCCACTTATGTGATTACCTCCAGAGTGCCTCGTTTAACTGGGTTTAGCACCAGGAAGCGTTTGAGAAGGTTCTCACAGTCTGTGGACATGTAGAAAGGGATTCTGTATTTCCCTCTTAATACTCTCTCTCTCAGTTCCTAGGGGGGTGGAGGTGGAGTACAGAGAGGAAAGAAACAAGTGAATCCACTTTTAGGTTAGAAAAGAAACCTAAACCAAACCCTCCCCGGAAAGCCCCACGCCAACTGCTGTCACAGTCCACATTCACCCACGTTCGTCCATCAAATCCTTGTAGGTCTCCTAAGCCCACAGATGCAACAGCTCCCCCTACCTTTAGGTTCTGCCCGTCGAAAGGAAGTGACCCGCTGACTAGCGTGTAGAGAATGACGCCCAGGCTCCACACGTCCACCTCGGGTCCGTCGTATTTCTTGCCCTGGAAGAGCTCCGGGGCTGCGTATGGAGGACTGCCACAAAACGTGTCCAGTTTACTGCCAACAGTAAATTCATTGCTAAAACCAAAGTCTGCTATTTTAATGTTCATATCAGCATCTAACAATAGATTTTCAGCCTAGAGGGAAGACATCAAGACAAAATGAAATTTAACCAGAATATAAACGGAAGTGTCAGAATCAGGTGTTTCATAAAAGCTTTCTGTACGATCTAAAGTGAATACAGCCTACTGAGTGAAAGGAGAAAGCATTCTTCCCGGGGAAAAACCAGGAGATCAAAGGGATTTCAGCACTAATTTAAACTGCAAACGCCCCACAATTAAGAAAAACTGGACAACTTTTTCAATTATCAATAATAAAGGGTTTTTTAAAAAAACGGGTACTTGATTTAACATGGATAGAAAAGGGCTAACGTGCTATACAAAGGCAATGCCTGGGGGTGTCCACAAACCTCACCAGAGAACTCAGTCACTCCCCCTTATTTCAACAAGTCTCCCCTCCCCCGGTGATGACATTAATGTCTGGATATAAAATGGTGAACAAGACATACAGGACCCTGCCTTCAAAGAGCTCACAGTTCAGAAGGGAGAGACAGACATCAACAGCCACACTAGTGTCAATGTGGAGACAGGGAGGTGAGGGGAGCTGTGGGACCGGCATGGGAAGGTTCCAGAAGGCGTCTGAGAGAAGTGAAATCTGCGCCCATGCTTGGAGGACCAGAAGATGTAGCTGACAGCAGTGGGTGCATCAGAGGAAGGGTATTTCAGGAAGAACAAACTGTCGGAAAACCCAGAGGTGAGAGCAAGCTTGTTATTCAAGGACTGGAGGCAGTGAGCAGGACAGGAATGCGGGGAGGAGGCTGCGAGAGGCCAAGGCCCACTCACCAAGGGCTGTCAACTTTCACACTTAGGGCCTTGAGGAAGCCACTGAAGAGTGATCTGCCAGGGAAAAGATCGTTTGATTTGTGTTTTAAGACCATGCAGGCTGCAATGTGGAGAACAGCCATGGAAGGAAGAGGTGTGCTGGGGCAGTATCGCGACCAGACAAGAAGCTATGTGGTAGTCAAGCAAGAGGGAGCCGGGGGTCTCTACGAGGGTGGTGGTGACAGGGACAGAAAAGAGTGCACGAGCTCAAGAAACACTCAGGAAGCAGGAGCCAAAGGACAGTCAAGTAACTGAGAGGGAGGCACCCACAGGACGTCAGTCACTGGGATGAGAAACACCCCACTTTACGGGAACGGGTCGGGCTAAGAAGCGGCTGAGCCTAAAGAGTCCTTCTGTCAGTCAGATGCTGGGTCCCAGCAGAGCTCTGGCTGAGGGATGGATCCGGGCTCAGTGGCATTCAGGTGGCCACTGAAGCTGCCGGAGTAGATGAGGATGCCTTGAAGGTGGGGGTGGAGAGGACCAAGCATGCCAAAGACAACTTCGTGAGGAGCGAGTACCAAGTGCAGGAATCTGGACAGTGCTCCCAGAAATGGGGTTGTGAGGGTGAAGAGAGAGGAGGGATGCCTCCCAGAGGGGGACTGGGGAAGTAAGGTGTTTTGGTAAAAGGTGGCACAGCTTTGGGTGTGTGTCACTGCTGCCGTGACAATCAATGGGGAAAGAGGGAGGAAGAAGAGAAACAGCGCAGGAAGCAGCCAAGAGCAGCATGCCTGGGCATGAGGGAGGAGCAGGAGCCAGGTCCCAGAAGGAAGGTGGCAGAGGTGACCCTTCTCCGGGACAGGAGGTGAGGAGTGAAGGATGGTGCAGAGGCAGTAGAGCCTGAGGCCTGCTGGGAAATGGAGAGTTTCCTCCTGGTGCATCCATCCTTTCCATGAAATAGGAAACCCCATTCCATGCTGACGGAGGGCAGTGGTGGGAGGGTGGGGGCCCATCAAGGTCTCAAGGAGCCACTGCTGCTCAAGGCCAGGATGCTGGTGGGGGGGACAGGCAGCTCAAGGAGGCCGTCCGGGGGAGACGACATGTTGGGGAGGCCCCATGTGTTAGGCCGTGTGAGGATATTCCCCATGTGAAATGTGTCTAATAACCAGACCACCTTTTTCCTCAAGGAGTCCATCAGGACAGGACCGAGTCTCTCCTATTCAGTAACACCATCTACCTGTGCCCACGCAGCTCCTCACCTTGAGGTCTCTGTGGACGATGTGCTTCTGGTGGCAGTACTGCACCGCAGACACGATCTGCACAGGGACAGGCGAGGGTGACAGTCAGTGTCGGTGCGACTCACACTCAGATGAACACATCCCACCCACGTCCATACGCGACGTGCTCAGCGAGCACGCCCACGGGTGCGTGTGGAGCTCCAAGAACGACTGTCTTCAGGGGGCTGCTCTTCCCATTCTCTCCAGGTGCAGCTCTGCCATTCCAGCTGTTCTGAAGAGTGAGGCGGGGCTGGCTGCCCCAGGCCGAGCACCAAGGCTCCTCTGCAACCTGTCCGTGTCCAGAGACCAACTCGGGCCACTAGGCAGCGAGGGGCCACCTCCGGCAGGCTCTCCTCCATTAACTACTTATCCTGCCGCAGGACATGTGTGTGGGTTCAAGGAGAGCTAAAGTTACATAACCTCTGAAGATCACTTTCCTCTTTCTTAAAATGGAACAGTGGCGGCTGTGATGCCATGTCGGTGAGGATGCCCCAGTCCAGCAAACCAGGGCTCTGAACCAGTTCCTCCCAGTTCAGTCAAGGCCGACAACCAGAAGGGGAAAAATTATGGGTCCACAGCCTACTAGAAACAATCTCCCTTCTAGGAAACAAGGACAGCACACGCACTGCATAGCAACCAAATCTGTTGGCCGTTAAAATGCCTGACAAGGGGGCCTGACTCAAAGCCTACTATGCTGCTTTAAATGCGTGTTGCTCCCCACAGTCCTGGCAACAACCCAGTGCCCCATATCAGGGCTCACTACACCCTTCCCGCATCTCCTATTCCAGGGCATCAGCCCATACATTTTCCTGTTCCAATTAGTGTTCTGGTACACCCACATTTTACAAATTTGGGTCTGTTTCCAATTTCACCATGTTGGCCACGACTAAACTGGTTTTAAGCCCTGCAGCCAACAGTGTTTTCTTCTGTTTGTTTGTTTTTTACATTAGTCCACTCCTCATTGATCCTGGGACTAGTAATGCTAACTAAACCACTGTTTTAATGACATTTTTTCTTACTGTTGTTTTTGTTGTTATGTGCCGTTGAGTTGGACTGACTCATAGCGACCCCTCCTTGGGTTTCTGAAGCAGTATCACTATGGAAGTAGATTGCCCCATGCTTTTTCTAATGAGAAAAGTTTACATGCTCATCATAGAGATTTTAGGAAACAGATATATGTGTAAGCAATCCCCAATCCCACCAGCGAGACTGGGTTTCTTGTCGTTCTAGTGCATGCCAAAACACATGTGATTACACACATCCAAAACTGGGTTATAATGAAAACACTGTTTCCCCAAATCACCATCAACTCTTAACTGGAAGCCACCTGTGCCTACCTCTGTGGGACTTAAGATCTCAGAGGAGGCTGTTCTACAGGTTGAGGCTGAAGTTCAGTATAAGCAGCAAAGGGAAGTCACGGTGAGCTAGGACACGAAGATGCCAAGTCAGGGTCTCACCAAATGCCTCATCACGTAATGGAAAATGAGTATCTGGAAATCCAACCAACTTATACCTAATGCAAGGTGCAAATGCCCCAAGCCAAGATTGGAAGTGAATCGCAAAGCAGCCGTCCCCTTGGGCTGTCAAAGCTACTGTGAAACTCTGTAAGCATGGCGACTGGACAAGTGAAGCACTGCTTTCCCGAAACAAGGTGCTAAGTTGTCAGCTCGGCAAATTCTCTCTCACCACTGCCTGCTCCAACTTCTTCCCTTCTCCTGTTTACTAGCAGTGCTTCTCTGAGTTTTTCCTCTCGTATGGAAATTTCTCTTGTAGGTTTATGTTCAAATTCCTTCGAATGGATTCCACAACACCCTGTCCTTTCTCCAAGACATTCTCTTCCTTGAGCTAAGACTCTCAACGCCCACCTGCCACCACAGCCACCTGCCAGTCACGACGGCTGGCTCCTGCTTCGCTGCGTTCCTGCTTCAAGCCAGAAGCAGTTGCTTTAAAGAAGGCTGAGGACACGGGTGTCTTCCAGGTTAAAATCTGAAGGCTGCCCACTTCACTTTCAGATGTACAGGAACAAATGGAGGCAAGCACATCATCGAGCCCCCAAGAAAGAGGTGAGTAAACACGATGGAGCCAGGCATCTATTCTTTTTCTTTGACAAGAACAAGAGCTAAGCCAAAAAATTAAAGCTGCACGGGCAGAACTAGGACGGGACAGGAGGTGACTCAAGCCATCGGCTGACGAATCCATAAAGAAGGGGCTAACGGTGGAAAACGATGACACACAGCATGCCTGGTGAGCGGCCGGCCTTCCTCTCTAACAGGAACAGGAAACGTTCTCAGTTGACTTCTGAGCTCCTGACGGGCACAACATGAGAAGTCACAGATGGAGACACATCACGTTTGGTCCATGCAGGTTTAAATGAACTGCCTGAGGGAACCGGCATGGCAGGGAGAAAGGCCACATCAGTGGAGCCAGGCTACCCTGAGACGCAGGTCAGAATGGTGTGCTACACATAGAAACCAGCTGTCCAGGTCCACCCAACAGGGCCCTCAGATGAAGGCATCAGAAATTCTGCAGAGAATGAAAATCCACGCTGAGCGAGCTTCTCAGTTACAGTGAGCACCCTGAGCCTCAAGGTCAGTAAGCCGTATTCACAGAAAAGTGTACGGACAGGCAGCGCCCCCCAGGTGGGAAAGGGCGTAGGCAAAACACCTTGGCTTCGAGGCGGCTGATTTAGAAAAATTACGACTATGCTTATGGAGTGGGCTAAATAGCTCATCTTGGGACAAGGGGAAATCTGAGTTCCCTCCCACAGACACAGAATCAAACACTCTCAGGATGAGAAAGACCTGAATCCATCACATGTAACTTCCTCTTTTAAAGGCTGGCAAAGCTAAGGATCGGGGAAGTGAAGTGATCAGCCAAAGTTAGTTTCAAGTTTGGTATTTAAGAGGTTTTAATTCAAAGTACCATGAACACTTCTTAAGCTTTTAGATTAAACCTGGGCAACAGCTACGGTTACGCACACTTACACGAACGAGCACCCACGGGAGACCAAGCAAACCCAAGGTGGCAGTGGAAGAAGCCGGAAACTCAGCCCAAACAGGGCGGCTCCCAAAGCCCCCACCTCCCTTACTGACAACCGAGACTGAGTGAAACCAACAGTGAAGGGCTCTCAGAAGGCCAGCCTGCGCAGGCTCAGACGCAGACCTTGTCACCGCGGGTGCAGGGTTCCCTCCTTCCACCTCGGTCAGCGCTCAGCAGAGCATGCCTGCTTTTGTAAATGAAGTTTGACTGGAACGCCGTCACGATCGCTTGTCTAGGTGTGAGCATCTGTGGCTATTTCTGCACTGTGACAGCAAAGTGCGTCGCTGCAACACGTCACCTGACCCACGAAGCCAAAACGTTTGCTGTTGGCCCTTTACTGAAGGTTTGCCATTCGAGTCCAGACCACAGTACAAATGAATGATGAAGAACCCAGGCTGTGGCATCGATGAACTGGCCCTGAACACGGCAGCTCTGCTACTTGACACACATGACATCTTGGGTGAGCTGTCTGATCATCTCCCTGTGCCTCAGTTTCCTTTCTCTCTAAAACTGGGAGCCACGCTGCTCCCAAGAGCAATCCTCCTGCAGGATTTTCATTGATGCAGGTAAAGCACGCATCCCAGTGTCCAGCAGCAACGATCAATCAAAAAATAACTTACTATGGTCAAGTTAATTCCAACTCACAGAGCCCCCAGAGGACAAGAGGAAAACTGTCCCATAGGGTCTCCAAGGCTGTCAATCTTCACCGAAGCAGACTATCATATCCTTCCCCTGGGGAGTGGCTGGTGGGTTCGAACTACCAACCTTATGGGTAGCAGCTGAGTGCTTTAACCACTGTGCCACCAGGCTCCTAACAGGAGAGTCAAACCACCTTTATGCCTAAAATCTGCTTGTATTAAAACAAGTGTCTTGTTCAAGATTGGGGCGGAAGACAAGGCAATAAGGGAATCTCCAGTGAACAGATTAGCTTCTGTTTGCCCTTGGCTTATGGAAGACAACATGACTCAGGAACGTGGGGACTGTGACCCTCTTTCCTTGCTAAAAAAAATTCTCACTGTTCATTCTGAAAAATATGTTTTTTTCTCTTTTTTTTAAACTTTTATTGTGGTGAAAACACACACAAGAAGACATTCAGCAACATTGCTTCCCCATTTACGGCTCAGGGACGCTGATGGCACTGTCCCTGTTGGGCCACCGTCAGTGCTGCCCTTTCCCACAATACCCCACCACCGCTGGCATAATTCAGCACCCCGCCAACAAAAACGTCTCCATTTCCCCTCCCTCCTACTCCTGGTAACCACTAATAAAATTTGATTTACAGAAAACCCAACCCAACCCACTGCCATCCAGTTGATTCCGACTCAGAGAGACCTCCATTGGGTTTCCAAGGTGGTAAATCTTTACGGAAGTAAACTGCTGTCTTCCTTCCACGGGGTGGGTGGTGGGTCTGAATCGCTAACGTACAGGTTAGCAGTCAAATGCCTTAAGCACCGTGCCACCAGAGCTCCTTTGCTATGTTGTTGTTGTTGTTGTTTGCCGTCGAGTCGGCCCCGACTCATAGCAACCCCTCCTTGGGTTTCCAAGGCAGTATCACTACGGAAGTAGGATTGCCCAACCTTCCTTCCGAGGAGTGCTGGTTGCTATACGTGTCCATATACTTACATATACATATACATATGTAAGGAGCTCTGGTAGCATAGTGCCTAAGGCATTTGACTGGTAACTCAAGGCCTGGTGGTTCAAACCCACCAGCAGCTGCTCCTCAGAAGGAAGGCTGGGCAATCTACTTCTGTAGTGATACCGCCTCGGAAACCCAAGGAGGGGTCACTATGAGTCGGGTCTGACTTGACGGCATATAACAACACATATATGTAATATATATTTTGAAAAAAAAAAAAAAAGCTTTTAATTAACGCACCCATAGGTGTTTCTGATAAAGGCTCAACTGTCAAAAACTGAGGTAAAATGCAAGCACGAGACTGAAGTCAGGATCAGAAAGCGGAGAGCAGAACCCATGGCCGGCTGTGTCCAGCACAGGGCATGAAAGCTGCTCAACGGCGGACAAGGCCTGCTCCAGCCAGGGGACCTCAGAACCGCGAGAAGAGGCACCCACGTGTTCGGGTCAGCATGTAACAACTGCACGGAGTCATCTACCTAGAGGAGTGCTGCTACTCATACCTGTCTGAACTTCGCACGTGCTTCCTTTTCCTTCATCCTCCCGTGGGCAACCAAGTAGTCAAAGACTTCACCTATAATCGAGAGAAAGTAAGATAAGCACAAGTCCCACTGTGGAAAATCAATTTTCCCAAAAACGGATGGTGTTTTGCTTTTACAGTGTTTAATTTTTATTCTAAAATATGAAGATAGCCAGAAAACGTGAAATCTGAACAGAGCCATGAGTTTAATTACAGGCATTTAAGTTCAGTTCATCAAATCTTTCAGTGAGAGAAAACCCTTGAAATGAAATCTTCATGTTTAAATTACACAACTTTTACTTTAAAGGGTACGTGTTTCAATCTGCTTTAAGGAAAATGGGAAGTTAAGTCAGGTAAGTTATTTATGTCAGAGGAGGAGGCCCTCCCTGGAAGATGAGGAGGAGAAAGCATTTCTGGAAGACTACCAGTCAGTCACTGAGCGCCTGCTGAGCCCACAGGCACTGTTCTAGGAGTTGGGGAAACAGAGCAATGAACAAAACACAGCCTCTTTCCTCACGGAGTTTCCAGTCTAACAGCAGGACAGATAGACAAATGAATATAAAGTTTATGAGGTAACAAGTGCTATGAAGAAAAGCAAAGAAACAGGATGTGTGTATGCGTGCGCACGCAGGCACGCACAGGTGTTTTCTATGCACAGGCATTTGCGATTGTTGGGGTGGGGCGTGAACAGTGCCGTTATCTGGGAGACCAAGATTTCAGGCAGAGAAAGCAGCAAAGAGGGCCTGTGGTTGGAGGAGGTGAGCAAGGGCCAGAGTGCCCAAGAGGACACCAGGAGCAGTCCCAGAGGCTTCCAGAAGGGAGCCCAGAGGAGGGGACAATGTGAAATGTGAAATGATTGGCTGCTGTGGCTGTTATGGGGACACTGGGGGCTGGGCTCACCGAGGCAGGATGACTGTGGCTGGGCTAGAGTGGGAGTGGCAGTGTGGGGCAATGAGAGCAGGCCAGGACACAGTGTGAATGCAAAACAACAGAACTGACTGACATTTAGGTGGTACCCTAACCCACTGCCGTGGAGTTGATTCCAACTCACAGCATCCCCAGGAGACAGAGTAGAAGTGCCCCAGAAGGCTTCCAAGGCTGTCAATTTTTATGGAAGCAGACTTCCACATCTTTCGCCTGCAGAGGGGCTGGTAGTTTTGAACAGCCAACCAAGTAGCTCCCAGGTGGTAACTCCCACAATGTTAATTCACAAGGGAACAGAGGTGACACTTAACGGAAGGTATTAGTCCTGCCAATCACTTACCAATTTAGAATAATGAAACCACCCCTCTGACACCAATACAAAGGAGTACGACTTCAGAAAATGGTGACAGAAAATGTTTTAGGGAAAGCAGCATGCCTGCTTCCTGCAGAGCAAAGCAGACATCCCCCAGGTAGTGGCAGCATTCCTGACACCTAGAGAGGCTGAGTTCGGGAGCGTAACTCAAGAGATTTGTGAAGAGAAGTCAGTCTGAATTGCACATTCATATTTCTTTTAAACTCTTAACCTTAACCTCGACCACCTGACTCTTAAACAATGGACTGGCAGAAATATTTTCATAGGATTGTGTAATCTTTTAAAAGGCAGTAAATATTGTTACTCTGCACTGTATGATGAATTATGAAGTTAAATGCCAGACAGTAAAATGTCAGCCTTTTCTTAGCATGTGACTCTGTGTTTGCAGAACAGGACACAATGTCGCACAGGTGGTCAGCAAGTCAAACAGCTACAGACGTGTGTCTGTCCAACCAAAGAATCCTGCCTTTAAACAGGTGAATGGGTTAAATCCACCAGCTGCTGGAGAGTAGGTTGAAATACTATAGAAGCCTCGAGGAGAGCAGACTGTGGAGGCAAAGTGTTGGGCCTGCAACCGCCCTCAGACTTGAAGGGAAATCAGGAACCCAAGAGGGCCCCCGCACACACTCTCCTCTCTTCCTCACTACACATGTACTAACGCTCGGGCCCAGCAGCAGAGCCGACCGAAGGCTACAGGGAGAACAGGAGCTGGCTGCACTCGGGGCCTCTGAGCTTAGTGCCATCACTTCCAGGCTCGCCCGGTGGGGACCTGGGCGTAGAGCAAGCTCTGGGAGACTCAGCTTTATCCCTAAGAATCAGCAGCTGCCCTGAGTGGTTTCTCAGACTCTTCACAATTCTGAAATCCCAGGACTCGACCGAATCCAAGGGATCAGGCTGCATCACGAACCGTTACCGTTCACAGCGACCAGTGTGTTGTTAATGAGACACCTACCCTGGCGACAGACAGCGCTTTGCTGAGCTGCCTAAACAGCCACACAGGCCTGCAGTGTGCTCGCAGTGCTGACTCAGCACTGCGCTGGGCGGCCTCACAGCGAGCAGGGGCACTGGACACACGGGCCCCACGCCTGTCTCCTCCTCCTAAGTCTGGATGCTTCTCAGTTGTATCTGCCCCACCCCACACACCTCAACGGCCGTGAGCAGAGCTGTGACTAACCTGCCATCTGGAGAAGTGCTATAGTATGAGAGTACCCAGAGACGGGCCACACGGCCAGCACTGTGACTGGGGGGCCATGGTCCCTGGAGGCGGGGGGTTCTGTGGCCTGACACTGTGACTGGGGGAACATACGCAGCTCCCATTTCCTCAAGGGTAAAGCCCTCTCTGTCATGGCCTGGCCTTGCACACAGTCCCTGAGAAGTTCAAAGGCACTCAGGCCAGAGAAGGCGCCTGTCCATTACCGAGGCCACGTGAGCGGGGCTGTGCCACGCCTTTCCATGCTCGGCTTCAGCCACCTGGAACAAAGTGCTCACAACAGGACAGCACTCTGCTGGAACGAAAACCATGACCACACAGGCGGCTGTGCTGCCGCGGCCTCAGCCACGGGCCATCTCATAAAGCCAGCGTGGTTCTTGGGAAGAGTGCCGGCTCCATGCCTGGCACTGGGCTTGAGGCGGGCGGACACACACACACACACACACACACACGAGTCAGCAGCTCTGGGGCAGATGATGAGACTCAAGTGGCCCAATCGCTACAAGCCCAACCCAGTCTCAGCCTCTAAAATCAGTTTTATAAAAGATACACACTCTCTTCAGAAGGATGCCTACATGTATATAAACTTGAGGACAAATAACTGTCGCTGTTGTTATTTTTAAGTGTCACTGAGTTGATTTCAACTTACAGCAACCCTGAGACAGAGGACTGCCCCCACAGGGTTTCCCAGGCAGGAATCTTTACAGGGCAGCTCACTGGGTCTTTCTCCAGTGCCGCATGCTGCGATGGGTTCAAACTACCAGCCTTTGGGTTGGCAGCCAGGTGCTTAACCACTGTACCACCAGGGCCCCTTTGGCAAATAATTATTCGTCATTAATCTTTACTTTTTGGAAGGAAGGTTGGGCAATCTAATTCCGTAGTGATATCGCCTTGGAAACCCAAGGAGGGGTCACTAAATCTAATCATACAGATCCACAGTCAACACCCAGGGAAGCAGCAGCCAAGAAATCAGATGTCATATTGCACTGGGCTAATCTGCTACAGAAGACCCCTTTAAAGTGTTAAAGATGTCACTCCTAACCTGAGCCATGCATGGGAAAGCTAGACAATGAATAAGGAAGACCAAAGAAGAGTTAATGTCTTTGAATTGTGGTATTTGTGAAGAATACTGAAAATACCATGGACTGCCAGAATAAACAAATCTGTCCTGGAGGAAATGCAGCTGGAATGCTCCTTGGAAGTGAGAATGGCCAGACTTGGTCTCACCTACTTTGGTCATGGTGTCAGAAGGGACCACTCCCTGGAGAAGGGTATCATGCTTGGAATAATGGAGGGTCAGAGAAAAAGGGGAAGACCCTCGATGAGATGGACTGACACAATGACTATGACAGTGGGCTTGGCAGTGACTGTGAGGCTGGTGCAGGACTGGGAAGTGTTTCGTTCTATTGTACACGGAGCCGCTCTGAGTCAGGGCCGACGCAATGACAACAACAATCATATGCACAAATGACCATCATTTCTGGCCTTGGGGAATATGGGCACCAATGATGTAACACAAGGTCCTATTTACTTCAAACAGGCCAATACATTAACACAACAAAAATCTGAGAATATGGCACTGTCAGCGAAAAATGCTGATAGTGAGCCAGCTAATGGCAACACAGAATTGCCTGGAGTGTCACCGGTGACTCCAGGCAGATGCAGTCCAATCCTGGATGTGAAGTGAAACTCTGCAATGACTTACTGGGCTATGTGCTTCCTCCTAGAGGGCAGGAAAGGAAGCCCCCTGCAAACAGGAGGACGGGGACCCCCCCAAGACGTAAAACATGAGAAAGGAAACCTCCACACACACAAACGTGGGAAAGTAGAGCCCCTCACACGCAAACATGAGAAGGGAGACCCCCCCAAACAAACATGAGAAGGGAGACCTCCCCCAACAAACATGAGAAGGGAGACCCCCCCCAAACAAACATGAGAAGGGAGACCCCCCCAACAAACATGAGAAGGGAGACCCCCCCCCAAACATGAGAAAGGAAACTCCCCACATAAACACAAGAAAGGAGACCCCGCCCAGACATGAGAAAGGAGACGCTCCCCCACACAAACATGCGAAAAGAGACCTCCCCCAACAAACATGAGAAGGGAGACCCCCCCCACAAACATGAGAAAGGAAACTCCCCACATAAACACAAGAAAGGAGACCCCGCCCAGACATGAGAAAGGAGACGCCACCACACACAAACATGAGAAAGGAGACCCACCCCCAAACATGAGAGATGCCCCCCAAACATGAGAAAGGAGACCCCCCACAAACATGATAAAAGAGACCCCACACACAGACATGAGAAAGAAAATGCACCCCCAAACATGAGAAAGGAGATCCCCCCCAGAAACATGAGAAAGGAACCTACAAACACACAAACATGAGAAAGAAGACCCCCTCCACACAAGTATCAGAAGCCCCCCCCCTCGAAACAGGAAGGGTCTTACCTCCACTGGCATACTCCATGATTAGGTACAGAGTTTTTTCCGTCTCAATGACTTCAAATAACTTCACTGCAGGAGAGATGAGGAAAGGGAGGAATGTCTGTATGCACACTCGGCACACGGAAGCTCCACTGGGGACTGTACGGCTGTGCACACACCACCTGCACCACCCACCACCTGCACCACCCACCACCTGCACCACCCACCACCTGCACCACCCACCACCTGCACCACCCACCACCTGCACCGCAGGGCAGAGGTTATGAAGCAGGGATGTGTGCGCACAGCTGAGTCCGCCTATGCCCACCCTTCATTCTGTGTGGGCCACGGGGTCAGCTCTGCTCCTGCATGTGAGAGGCACTGCCCTTCCAGGGAATGCCAGGGACACTGACCCCACATCTCAGGACCAGGCTCCCTGTGACCACAGAACTGATAGGAAAACAGTAGAAGGGGTTGTGCTGCAATGAACTGACCGGTAGTCACTTCATAAAAGAATTAAATTTTGAACAGATCAGTGCGACTCGCTCCAGCAACCCCTCACTGGACAGAGGAAGAGTACTTCCACTGCTGCTAATTCACGAACGTAACACACCAGTGAGAAACACACACATCTTAAAATGAAACTGCACTGAGTCCTTGAGGCTATGAGGTCATCCTTCTGCACATCTCCTTTATTCAGACACATACTCATTAAAGTTGCACTTCCAGGCAATAAAAACTGGGGCGAATGCTAGTTTCTCGTGTTGCAGGCTATTTTGCAATGCTTTAATGCAGCATTACGCGCTACCATCAAGCAGGTCCTGACTCAGTGGCCCTGCAGGGCAGAGTGGCATTGCCCAGAGGGTGTCCAAGGCTGCCAGCCGCCCAGGAGCAGATCACCAGCTCTCTTCTCCTTTGGAGCTGCTGGGGAGTGTGAACCGCCCAAGGGTCAGCTGGCAACCGAGCGCTCAAACACTGCGCCACCAGGGTTCCTTCCATGCCGTATTAGATGAACAAAGTGCCTCCCAGAGAGGATTTCATAAAACAAGAAATGTGTCTCCTGGCCTGATGACTAAAGTCTGTCATTCCACTCCCTAGATGCAGGGGTATCCACTGTCAATGACGTGAAGACAGGCAAGGCCTTTCTGCTGGTAAATAACCCCCACGCAGCTAAGAACATCTGAAGTTCAACACGAACACTGGCTCTTCTGGGACTGGTCTATTATGACAGGGACTAAACACATCGCAATCTGTTACCACACACATGTCACTCAGTAGCAAGCACAGGGCTCTGAGAAGCGTCAGGGCACACCTCAATAGTTATGAGTTGCCATAGACTCAATGGCAGTGGGTGTTTTATTCACTAACAGGCCATATCTCATGGACTCTTAGGTACAGTTCTTCACGTTTTAACAATGACCAGGAGAACAGCTGCTGTCTTAAACCCGTGAACCCGCTACTGAGGGGTCAAATCCAACCTGACTCTTGGTGACCATGTGGGTCAGAGCAGAACTGTGTGCTACCGGCTTCTCAATGGCTGGTGTTTTGGAAGCAGGTCGCCAGCTTTTCTTGCAAGGAACCCCTGGGTGGACCTGAACCGCTAACCTTTTGGTGACATGCTCCATCATGTACACCACCAGAGCCTCTTTTTCTTTCTTAGTGGGACATACAACACAATGCCATTTACAATGATGGTGGCTTAGAGCTGATGAAAACAGATCTTTTTGTAGAAATAATCAAAGTAAGCAGCTCTGTATAAAAGCTTTTCTCTCCTGTGGTTCCCACATCGTTAACACTAGCTTCTGTTCCTGTGCCTCAGAAATTCCTGGGGAGGTCCTAACATTAACTGTCCCTCCTAACGTTAACCGTCACCCTGACATTAACTATCCTAATAATAACTATCACCCCTAACATTAACTATACTAACAATAACTATCTCCTAACACTAACTGTCACTCCTGACATTAACTATCCTAATGTTAACCACTACCCCTAACATTAACTGTCAGCCTTAATACTAACTACCCTATCATTAACTATCACCCCTAACATTAGCTATCCTAGCATTACCCATCACCCCTAACATTAACTATCCTACCCATTAACTATCAGGCCTAACATCTACCCTACCATTAACTATCACCCCAATGTTAACTACCACCCGTAACACGAAGTCTCCCAACATCAGCTATCACTCTAACATTAACTATCACGCCTAACATCTATCCTACCATTAACTCTTGCGACATTAACTTTCACCTCTAACATTAACCTAATGTTAACTACCACTCCTATCATTAACTACCCTACCATTAACTATCACCCCTACCATTAACCCTCCCAACATTAACTACCAGCCCTGCCACTTCCTAGGGTGGCCTCTGCTGGTAGATGGACCTACTGGGTGGTGTCCAGAGTGACCACCCCTAGAGAGGCGACTGGAGACTACAGGAGCAACACTCCAACTTTGTACCAAAGAACTCTACTATGGGGTATGCCAGATGGGAAGCTGTCACTGGGCTGCAGTCCCACTGTGCTCAGTACTGAGTCCTGTGCACCTTTCACCCGTTTCAGGGTTACGATGCCACAGAAGCACGGCCCTCCCTCATCGTGAAACCTCCGTGCACACCCAGCCCAGAGCTGCACAGAGGACACGTGTAGCAGACCCCGTGCCATGGAATCATCTGCGTCCAAATGCTGCGGGACAGCAGGTTCCCCTCCCTCCTCAGGCCTAAGTCACTGTATGAAGAGGTACTTCCCAGGTGCACAGCCACAGTAGGGGTCAGCCTCTGAAGGTCCTACCTCGGGGACTCCTGCCCTCTCCTAGCTCCTACTGACTGACAATCACGATCGCTCCTAATACACATACAAATCAGGAAACTATCGTTAATCTGACTATAGATGTTCCCACTGGACCAAAGCTTTAAATTCAAGTATATAAGACCTTAGGTTCTACCCTGCCTTCAGAACTTTCAAAAAAATATAAAGGATCAACATCTTGGATATATTTTACTAAAAGTGTAGGTGGGCATGGGGGTGGGAAGGAACTGCCTCCCATGCTCCCAGAATACATGTTCAGCTTTATGACAGACTTTCCAAAAGGCATTTCAGACCCAAAAGTATATAAGAAAGCAGAAAATACCTATGTTTGGATGGTTTAAAATCTTCATTATTCTTACTTCTCTGAAGAGCTAAAAAAAAGCACACACAATTCCCCCAACACAAGTTATTAAACATTACATTCCACTGTTGTAATATAAAATCCAATTACTCTTGAACCACCAATTCATGGCCAATGTTTATTAGTCCAGGCCTAAGACTAATCTGAAAGTCTGACGACTCTGGGATCATTTAAAACCTGTTATTGAATAGCATGACCACATGCTTCAGGTGCCCATCACGCAAGCCAGCAGAGGTCCCACCAAGGGGATGGCACCACAATTTCCTATTGATTTGGCTACCTTGAAGATGTAAGATCACACTGCGTGAGAACATCCTGTGACTGAGTTTCAGCCTGACTGAGCACAGCTTCTCTCCAGGGGCTCAAGGAGTCAGGCTTCACCAGGGGCGTTGGGACTGATAATCCCAGACCCGTCTCTCAGCAGCATGTGAATACACCACCCTTGGGAAACCTCACTGGGGAAGGCAGTGATTTAGCAGAGGCTGTGGTCAATCGTGACACTAATGCCTCTACGAACCATGCCTTGCATAGGTATGCTTTTGTGGAGTGCCCTTTCCACACTGGTGAGGGCTTGGCTATGGAACTTGCTTTGGCCAATGGAATATTAGCAAATGTGCAGCCAGCAGAGGTCGAATGAAATGCTTGGGCATCATGGCTTGCTCTGCAGAAAGGACGTGGTGGCTGGGCATCATGGCTTGCTCTGCAGAAAGGACGTGGTGGCTGGGCATCATGGCTTGC
>NW_006921715.1:6221174-6243339 GCF_000298275.1 Orycteropus afer afer | reverse complement strand
GAAAGGACGTGGTGGCTGGGCATCATGGCTTGCTCTGCAGAAAGGACGTGGTGGCTGGGCATCATGGCTTGCTCTGCAGAAAGGACGTGGTGGCTAGGTGAAGAAGCTGGTCATGCTCTGAAGCTACAGGGAGAAAGGGAGGCCCCGATGTTCTAATGAGCCCATCAGCCACTCCTTGCAGCTCACCCGCTGGGCCCTGAGGAGAGCCCAGCCACTGCGTAGCCACCCCACAGCGTAAGGAGGAATGACATACTGCTGCACAAACAAGGGCTGTGCATCTCACGAGGGTCAGATCATTACGGCTGGGCCCACTAAGAACACCTGGGGGAAAAGAAATCACCAAGGTTTAGAGACCATCTTACTCAACCCTCCTGCAAATCCGAGAGAGGAAAAGACCCTTCCAGTCCTGCTGCCTCTGGTGTGAACGCGGCCAGGCTGAGGGCTCCCAATGCCCAGGATTCCACAGCCCACAGGGAGCAAGGGCTGCGGAGAGTCCTGAAGGGCGAGGAGAGAAGCTGGCTGTGTCGAGAGGAGGGTGGTGAGAAGCCCCAGGGCTCTCCCACAGTTGTCCTCATGCACTTGTCTGATCTGAAACTGAACCTCATCTAACGCTTGTGAGCCTCAGGGGATGGACATGGCAGGATCTGTCCTACAATCCGAATCACAGCTTAAACAATGGGATCGGATGGGTAAACCTACTGAGGCTGGAACATTTCACCTCCAACATCAATGCCTCTTGCTACAATTGTGGTCACTGCCACATTATGTTCAGAGATGACAGAGGACAGCAACCCCCACCCCCCCGGCCAATCACTGACAACACACTCGAGTTATTTCTTACCTTCTCTGTTTAGCTAAACCATCACACGTAAATTGTTTGTCAATTCGTTACAGTTCAATCTCCAAGTATAATTTGAATCTCCCAATTATTTCCACAATGGCTAAACTAGAGGAGGTCACATACAGCTTAGAATCAGGGCTTTGAACCAGTCTGAACCAGTTCAGTCACGGTCAACACAGTGAACTGAGAACAGAACCCAATTTGTAAAATGTAAGTATACTGGAATGATAACTGAAATGGGAAAATTTACAGGGTGGAGCCCTGGAGTGGCAGACTCAGAAGCAGCAGTTAGCCCTGTCGGGAGCCTGACGCAGGAGACTGGGAACGTGCCAGGACTGTGGACCGTGACAGACGTTCAAAGATTCTCTGCCAGCTGCCATTCTGAAGGGAGCCGGGTACTGTTGCTTCCTACTCTGCTGTTTAGGAGATTTTTTTGTTTATAATTGTGATTTGGGTTAAAGTTTACAGAGCAAATTGGCTTTCCAGTTAACTATTCATATCCATTTTGTTTTGTGACAGTCACTGCAAACCCCCAACGTAACACCTCTCTTCCCACTTCCTCCTGTTTACCATGTTCCTTCCTCCTCCCTTCCTACCCCTCCCTGCCTTCTGAGCTTTATCCCTGAGCAGACACTGCCCTTTTGATCTCATATGGTTGACTGTTCTAAGGAGTGTGACTTCCCTGGGACCACTGTTCACCTTACAGGCCTAACATCAGGCTGAAAACTGAGCCACAGGGATGAGTTCAGCCCCAGGCCTGAGGAGTGTAAGAGCCACAGTCCTGGCTTCTCAAGCAATTCGGTTGTAATGCAATGCACACGCTGGTCTTGTTTTCTAAGATGGAGACTGAGTTTCTAGCAGGTGCTGGCTTGTAATTTTTCCTGTTCTGCTTATTGTTTTGGAATATCCACATTTTACAAATTCAGGTCCATTTTGGTTTCACTTTGTGGGCCATGACAGCTGGGAGAACTGGTTCGAAAGCTGTACCAAGAGTGAAACTCCTTTTTACCCTTCACGTCTCAGGCAGATTCTCTGAAAATCTTACCAAAGCACATTTTCCTTATAAAAATGACCAGAATTACTGGTCAGATAGACACTGGGGAAACCCCTGAGACTATGGCTCTGGGTTATCCTTCGGGGCCGGAACTGGACTTACTTCTGTGGATTAGCTAGCTCTCAGCCAAACAGCAGAAAGGCCTACAAGCAGAACACCTACCCTAGGGAGACACACCCCTTAGAACAATCAACCATGAGACCAAAAGGGCAGCCCTTGCATCGGGGAGAGGCCGGAGCGACAGGAGCTCAGCTGAGGGCGGCACGGGAGGAGAGCTGTCTGCTGTTGCAGCTGCAGTGAAACAAAATACGCGCGAGCTGTCGAGAGTCAGACGCATCTGCTTCGCAAATCTGTGCCCAAATCACACACAAAAAATGATAAATAAATAAAAAACAAAGTAGGTTTTCCTTCTCTGTTTTACATCATTGCTGTCTGTTCACATTTTTTCTAGAATGTCTTTCAAATTGTGATGATACACTTTGATTTGTGTACTTGTTTATACAATTTGATTGGGCAAAAAATTCTAGGTTAGAAATTATTTTCTCTCAGGCCTTGATCCATTTTCTTCTAGCTTCCAGTACTGTTGAAAAGTATGATGTCATTCTGTTACAACCCTTTGTGACCTACTTTTTCCTCTTCTTTCTTCTTCACTCTGATGTATGTACATTTGCATGTACCACAGATTAATTAGGAGCTCTGGTAGTGTAGTGCCTAAGGTGTCTGACTGCTAACCAGAAGGCTGGCAGTTCAAACCCACCAATCACTCCTCGGATGGAAGGTCAGGCAACCTACTTCCATAGTGATATGGCCTCGGAAACGCAAGGAGGGGTTGCTATGAGTTGGATCTGACTCAAAGGCAGCGAGCTGGTTGGTAGTTGGACAGATTAATTATCTCTGTACATTAGTGTTCAGTCCAGATACACCATGAGCCTTTAGTCATTTAGAATACTGGGTACTCACTGAGTGTTGTCACCTGGAAATTCATATTCTAGAATTCTGGGAAATGGTCTTTGCTACTTTCCCCTCTTGTCCTCAGTTTGTTTACAGTTCTTCTACCACAAACTAGGTCTCCTGACAGGTCCTCCCATCTTTTAGCTTAATTTTCACCTGAGTTTTGTACTACTTTCCAAGAGATTTTCTTGACTTTATTTTCCAATGCTTTTACGAAATCTCTTTCTGATACTATGTTTACACCCCTCGCCCCAATCCTTTTCCAATGTATCTTTTGTGAATACAACTGTTCCTGTTATATCATCTTCCTCTCTTATTAAATCTTTGAAAACATCAATTATAGGTTTTTGGAAGTGGTCTTGTTTTCCCGTTTTTCTTCCTTGCCCCCCTCTCCCTCCCCGGTTTGTTTGAGTCTCCGGTTATCCTCAAATCCCTCAGGAGCCTTGGCCACCCTTCCATATTTGAAATGGTGGATTGAATGCTATGGAGGTGAGGGCTGGACCACAGGCTGACTAGGCGGAGACAAAGTCAATTCCCCGAAAGACACCCGATCGTCTGTACGCAGAACACTTAAGTCAATCAACTTTCCCAGAGAAGAATAAAAAAGGGGTAAAGGAGTTCTAGGAGGCAAGCAAAGGAAGGGGGCCAGGAGAGGGTGTGGTTCCATCACTGCACGGACTCCTGCTTTCAGGATGGCTGCCCAAGTCAAGATGCTTGGATTCAAACTCTTCAGAAAACAAACTGCCTAGTTTCCTCAGGAGCAGAGAAGGTGCTGTCGCCTGGGTGGGTGGGCTGCGGAGGTGACATGGGGTCTCCGTGGGCTTTGTGCAGGCTGTCAACAGTCCCAGCTTTCTAGAGTTCTGCCTGTGCCTCCACCACTGAAGGAGCTGGTGGGCCTCGCTCCCAAGCCCCTGGGCCCTGGAACCGGACTCAGCAGGGTTCTTGTTCCTACTGCCCAGCCCCCCTCAGCCTGACTCCCGCCTCTCAGGACTTGCTCTCAGCTCTAAGTCACTTACCATTCGCCCGTTTTCCAAGCTGGTCAGAATCTTTTGGTGGTCACGTGTTCTCGGACACACCCTTTTTAAATTCCTTTACTATCATTTTTAAGTCTGGAGGCAAGCAAAGACAAATGCACCAGCCTTTTGAAGTAGAAGCCCTATTTCCTGGTATTTTTAATTCTTAGGTTTTGAATTAATCTACAGTGAGACTGATCTGTGGTTTGCGTCCCTGTTTCCACACACTTTGAGAGCAGGTTCAGAACAGGTGAAAAGAATAGGAGCTTTTCTTAAGTTCAGGAGCAGCTGGAAGAACTATCGATTCACTAAAGCCATCAAAGAATTCAATTATGAAATTCCAGGTCTGGCTATTTGAGTTCTGGGGTGGTGCCAACTGTTAATGCATGCGGCTGCTAACCAAAAGGCTGGTAGTTTGAGTCCTACAAGTGCTTTGGGAGAAAGATTTGGAGATCTGCTTCTGAAAACTCAGCCACTGGAACCCGACGGAGCACAGTTCTACTCTGACACACGTGGGTAAGAATCCTCAGCAACTGGTCTACTTAACTCCTTTTTTATTTTATTTTCTGAAAGCACTCTCTCAGTTTCTTCTGTGGTTACTGACGCACACGGAAGCTCTTCTGGCGTTCCTTCTGACAATCTGTGTTTGCCTGGAGAATCACCCACTCTTTCAGGCTATGATTTATGTGCAGAGTTGTACAAAAGGCTGCCTTACAATCATGTGAATTCTTCTCTAGCTGGCACTTCCTCCTCTTCTCTACTCCCGTCAGTCAGTCTCTCCTCTCTCTCCCTGACTAAGGAGCTGGAGGGTCGTCTATCTTAGTGTCTCCCTTTCCCCCTCCCCAAAAAAGGTTTGGAATTTATTATTTTTATAGTCTGTTGTTTTCTGTTTTTAAGTCAATTAATTCCTTATATGATTATTAATTACTGAGGTTTATTTTGCTGTTTTTTCTAACTTATGAGTTTGATATTTAATGTGTTCACAGCCATTCTTTCTTGTTTAATAATGTGTATAAGGTTTAAACCATCCAGAGTACCACAGAGCAGCGGTTCTGATGCCGTCTATCGGCGTGAAGTTGCATACATGTTGCAATTTTAGTTTTCGTTTTCTGTATGATCCAAGAATTCTGTCACTTTACATTCCTCCTGTTTGCACTTTTTGATGGCTTCTATGTTTGATGACATCTAGTTTTATTGCTTTCTAGTCAGAAAATGTCACCTGGGAGGACCTGTTAGTCAGGCTTACTAACTGTATTACCCTGGTCACCACCTCCATCTGCGCGGGTATGCAATGCTCAGTCCTAAGGAAACCACTTACTTTGTAGTTACTGTGGATTTAAATAGTTATTACAATAACGTTCTGACACTTGGCTGTAATGTGCCCCGAGAAAGAGGTGTTTTTAAGAAAATCTGCACACAGTTGCAATATGGGCTGGTGAGGGGCTGTCTATTTCCTTTTTTCTCCTTGGTGCATCGCATATGGCCTAAGAGAGAAATGACATGGCCTGCTTGTTCACATCTACGTTTCTGTAATTCAGCCTGGAGTTCCACCCCAAACGTATCTTGGGGCACTGCCTTATCATCATCGTCATGGGCTGCAATGAGCCAGAATCGACTCAACAGCAATGAGTTTGGTGTGGCTTTCTCTTAACCATAGTTATCATTTGGTGTTCTGATGCTCAAAATAAAAATTTAAAATTAAAATAAATCCCCTTAAAAACTGTAATTATTAAGTGAAGCAGACTATTCAAGACAACACTGTAGAACAAAAGAACAGGTGTGTGTGCACACGTACATGTGTGTGCAGGTGTGCACATGTGCTGCAGACGTGGCATCACAGATCAGTGGGGAAAAGGGAGCCAGGCACTAAGTGACTACACATATGAAAACCCATAAAAGTGGATCCTACTCACAACACACTCAACTGCCAAGGTGGATCCAAGATGACAGAACCCTAAAACATCTGAAGACAACCATCTCTATGAGGCCAGGCAGGGAAGCATTTCCTGTAGAAGACACACAAAGTGCCCAGCAGATGGACAGACTGACTGACAGACCCCCCGGCATGAAAATGAAGACCTCTGCTAGTCATCAAAAGGCAGTACCACACAGGGAGAGGCATGCTGCCGACCGGGAGATATCTGCAACACACAGTACAATCCAGACTTGATAACGAGTCTCTAAAATGATTAAAAAACTCAACAGAAACTCAACAAAAGACTTGAGCAGGAGCTTTACAAAAGAAACAAAGAGCGATAAAATATGAAAGATACGTTGCCTCATCAGCCATCAGGGAGATGCAAAGCGAAGCCACAATGAGACAGCAGTCTTGTGTTTACTGGGTCGGCAAGAATTGAAAACTCAGACAAATCAAGTGCTAATGAAAATGGTGCGTAATCTGTAGTCTTCTTACATGCTGCCAATGGGAACGTGAATTAGGACAACTGCCTTGGAAGCAACTGGCCTCTAACACCTCTGAGGATGCTCACACACACCACGTGAACCAGGCTTCTGAGAAACTCCTGCACGCCTCTGTCAGGAGACCCGGAGGACAACTTCTAAGGGCTAGGTTTGTTATACAAATAGCTGAAGCGAGGGAAATGCCCCTGGCTAAACTGTGGCATGTTCCTACAGTGGAATGCCACATATCCTCAAAAGGAACATGGTACTGTGAATAAATTACAGCTGAATACATCCACACGGAACACAATTCAGGCAAAAACAAACATGCTGGCAGAAGAATACGTATAGTATGATTCCAATCCTATGGTGAAAACCTGTACACTACATCGATGAGGTAACCACATGTGGAAAAATTCTAAAGACATTTAAGAAAATAATAAACAAAACTCTTGTTAGTGGTTACTGGGTGGGTGGGAAATGAAGAAAGGGCACCCGACTGGGGCGGGACACAGGCAATAACTACACAACCACACAGCAGATGACACACTCGGTTTAAAGGGATCACTGACAATCTGCTTCTGGAGTCAAATGGGTACAAGTAGGCGTTCATTTTATACACCTACTTGTCCTGTAATTACACAACTACACAAAGAGTATTTAATGAGAATTAAAACAGAATTTTAAAAAATTGCTTAGGTTTAGCTGATTAATAAAAATTAAGCCTTTAAAAAAAATTTAAACAGGAATAGCAGCCATTTGGTCTTTTATAATCAAATACGTCAAAGACAAACTAAGAAATCCTCCTATCCCCCCAAACCCAAGCTTCCGGTGCTCAACATTCCTAAGATCAAGGCCACAATGAGAAAAATAATTTCAGTGTTACAGTCCACGTGGCGCTTCTGAAATGCACTCTGCAGGTCTCGTCGGTGTCCACCACTTGCACACGGTGGACTTCAGCGTGCGCTTCTGCAGTTCCTCCTGAAGGACAGTAACGTGCCGGAGTTCCTCTAGAAGACAGCTGTGAGGAAGCCATCCAAGGCTCTGGATTCAGGCTCCACAGCTGCTCGGCCACTCACTCCCTGGATGGCTGAGCAGGCTACTTCTCAGAGAGCTTTAGTCTACTCCTCTGTCAAACACAGGTTAAAAGTAGCTGCCCCGTGGGCTGCAGGGAAACCACGCCCTGGGATATGGCTAAGTGTGCACAGTCAGTCTGGAGCCACTGCCTGGCTGCACCATCCACCGAGTGAGAGGTGCCTCCTTGTCCCCCTGCTCCCTGTGGGTACAGGAGCACGACAGCAGGACTGTGCGGAGGGCACCTGGCACACAACGAGCACGGGACGGTGGCTGCGGCCTCCCTGCTGCTGGGACCGTGATGACGAGCCTCTCCAAGGCCTCCCGGTACCTAGGCCGGGACTTTCTGCAAATGGGCCTACACCATGCTCTACGGTCAGCCCTTGAAGATATCAGGGCGTTTGTTGATATTTCTAAAATAGCATAAATCACTGGAACAATTCAAAATACATTCTAATGCTCTCATCCAGAACTCACAATCCACTTTAAATAGCAAACAAAAAGAAACCTGGCAACAAATAAAGTTCCCTATAAAAAGCTTTATTTTCTTTGATTTCTCCGTCTTTTGAAGTAAAGCATAAGGGATCAAGTATTTCACTTCTCAATATTCTAAGTATGTGTACTCCAGAGGGCCTGTCTCGGATTTCATCTTCCACTCCTGACTGTATGATCAGATCTAGTGCTTTTCTGAACGCAGGCCCTGGATTACAATACCGGGAAAACAACCCCCGCATCTGCCAACAACCCGAGTTGTCTGCCCGCTGAAAATCAGAGGAAGACAAGGAGAGGCAAGAGGAAGGTAAGGAGAGAGACAAAGAAGGAAAAACTGAGCAGAGGTGTTCAGTGAGCAAAGAACTCCAAATGATCTGGGTGTTGCCCAATAAGAAGGGAGAAGGAAGTCTGTGCTTTTGTTGTTGTGCCGCCGAGTGGATTCTGACTCCAGGCAGCCCTGCAGGGCGTTGGAGAGCTGCTCCAGAGTGTTCCCAAGCTGTCTCCTCTACAGGAGCAGACTGAGGCATTCCCAGGCAATGAAAACAGAGAGAGGACTACTCAGCAGGTGTGCTGGAAGCTGGCACAGCTGGGGCAAGGTCACCTTCGGGAAGAGTAGGAGAGAAATGACCAAGTCTGGGGTACTGCCCAGGGTCGAGAAGCCATTCCACCTGGGCAAGACCTGGGAATCATGCCACCCCACCCCACCCCACCCCACCCCCGGCACCACAGAAGACTGGGATGCACAGTCACCGCCCACACCATGGCTTCAGGGAGGCCAAAGGGCCCAGTGGGGGCAGCACCATGTGACCACACACAGCTCATTCCCGGGCTCATCCTCCAGCTAACATTCTCTGCGACACAAGCACAGCCTCTCGGACAGAGCTCTCAGTGAGGCCAGTGGCTCGGAAACCAGCTCCAGCTATCCAAAGGCCCGAGTGTGCTGGTGGACAGAGGGCCCCGCAGAGGCTGCGGGAAACAGCTCCACCGTTCCTCCCAGAGATGCAGCGTCTACTGCACCAACAGGACGGTCTGCACACACTTGACTGCCTGGGATTTTTTTCCTTTAGTGAATTTGATTACACTTTTAAACACACAGGGATTTCTCATTCCTTCACTTCAGTCTGCACTCAAAAGCAATGGTTCAAAGTCACTAGAAAACACTCTCTATTGGACCAGTGGCACCAACCCAGGTCAGCAGCACCAACTCGGAAGGATGGATTTCTTTCCTGAAGGGCCTTGTCCCTGTCTCAGTAAATACTTTCATTTTAAGGAGATGAGGACATCCTTGTCTAATTGGACTGCATCTATCTACAAGTGACAGCTAGTACCAAAGACTCATTTTTCAAAAATATGCCCAAAGACTGGAGTCACGACGGAGAGAAAATCCATTTTACAGGTGTAATAAACTAGGCCTGTCTTCAGGGTGACTCCTGTGGGTGGCCAAAGAGGCCAGAGGAATTTACTCTGGAGAAGGAAGACCAAGGATCCCTAAACAGCAGCCCACAAGGGGGCTATGTCTGCAGCAGTGTATTTAACTTCAGAGAATAGAGGTACTGAAATTTCTGGAAGAGATGTTCATGCAAAATAAGAAAGGGGGAAAAAAAAAAAAAAAAACCCAACCCAACTAGCTAGAGCTGTCCAACACTGGGATGAGGTGCCATGGAAGGAATGTGTCTTTAACCCCAGACAATGTATAAGGCCCGCCAGCTAACCCAACTATCATCAATGTATCTTTAAATCAATTATCTCATTATACGTTACAATTTTCTTGTTTTTTTAATTAAGTGGCTCCTGCTTAAGAAAAAGCAGCTCTAGTGGCACAGACGGTAAGGCCTTTGGCTGCCAACCAGAAGGTTAGCGGTTCAAACCCAACAACTGCTCCATGGAAAGACGATGAGGGAATCTACTTTGAAGATTTACAGCCTTGGAAACCCAATGGGGGTCGCCATGAGTCAGAGATAACTCAATGGCAGTGGGTTTGGGGTTTTTTTTTGGTTTTAAGAAAAAGACACCACGGCTTACAGTGGCTCACCAACAGAATGGTGACAATTACTTTTCTGCCACGGAGAAGCCTGGCTGGCTGTGCTGGGTAAACTCAGTCAAAAGAACACAGCAGAAGGGCAGGGATCACTGAAGCATTTATTACACACAGCCTCCAGAATTCTGAAGGGGCCACTGTCCTCAACTCGGTCCAATGTAACACCCACTCCTCTGTCCCGGCTCAGCCCGTGTCCACAGAGCCCTCACAGCCCCTCCGTCTGGGCACCGCCCCCTCACTCACTTCCTCAGCGTCACCCAGTCAACCCGTGCGAGTAGCCTGCTGAGGCTCTCTCTCTCTTTAGCTCCTTCGAGGCCCTGGTGACATTTCACTGCAGGCCACGTTAGCACACTGAGTCAACTGCACTTACCTGATGCATCAGGTGCAGCACGAGATGCCCTACTTCTCACCTGAAACCCAGGTGCTGTGTGTAATAGGACTCTCCTCTCCTGCTGTACTTTTCTCCCAGCGAAGACATGGCTTTACGGTGAACATGTGTTCACTGCTGCACCCCACTTCCACAAAGGCAAGAACTTTGTTTGGTTCAGGGGTGTATAGTCACAGGGCCTAGAAGAGTACCTGGCATACAAACCCAGAACACCAAATCTAGTGCCATCAAGTTGATTCTGACTCACAGCGCCCCTAGAAGACGGAGTGGACCTGCACCACAGGGTTTCCAAGGCTGCCATCTTTATGGAAGCAGACTGCTTCATCTTCCTCCTGTGGAACAGCTGGTGGTGACCTCCTGAAGGCAAAGTTTTGGTTAACAGCCCAATGCTTTAACCACAGCACCACCAGAGCTCCTTACCTGGCATACAGCAGGTGTTTAATAAAAAAAAATCTGTTGAATGAATGAATAATGTCTGATGGAAGGTGAGGTACAAGACCTATGTCTTAAGTACCAGAAATGTTCCCCGAAACATGAAGTTATTAATCTACTTCTTCAGAGCTATTACAAAAGGAAAGACTCAGGCCAGTCCCGTCCAGGCCTTCATAAGCCCGGAGGAGGGCCACTGAAGACACGTGGGTACAGGAATGCAGCACAAGGGGGAGACAGAGCCCTGGTCTGCAGTCAGAGCAGATGCACGTCTCTGTGCCCTCACTGACCAGCTACGCAGTGAGACTCCATCAACTGCTCCCGGCTTCCTCACTGGAACATGGCAGTGCAGTAATACCCACCTGGCAGGGCACACAGGTGAAGAGAAATCTGCCAGATGAGCTCCTGCGAAGAAGCCTGGTATTGTCTGTGACAGCATGATACTCTAGTATCCAGTGATGACGATGAATTCCCATGTCCCTAACATTAAATGCTCCTCACGCCAAGACCTCCACCATCCCCACAGTGACAACCACGCTTGCCTTTGGAGTTCCTATCTAATGCAGGAGTCAATGCTGGCCACACCTATTACAGTATGCCTACCCACACACTGTCACTTATCAGTCAGGGGACCTGGGGCAGGCTACTTCATCTCCTTGGCCTTTTCTTCCAGAGTATGAAAACCTACCGCTTGAAGTTCTAAAGATAAAATGAGTTAGTACATTTACCTGAGGTAGATACACTCCTTGGAGAGAACAATCATGGGAGAAAGAAGGGCTATTTATGCACAGGGAGACAGCTCAGGGGGCAGGAGTGCATGGAGGGATGGACACAGGGAATAGGTAACTATTGGGAGGAAGTGGGAAGGGAGCTGTTGCATCGGGGTAAATTGTAGTCAATGTCATGAGACAAAGTGTATGTGAACTGCTGCATGGAAAGTGAATTCCTCTGTAAATTTCCACCCAAATTACAAACAAACAAACAAACAAATGAGTTAGTGAAGACCACTTACGACAGTGTCTGGCATATCCCAAATGCTCAGATATCAGCAGCCATTATCACAGAGCCAATGCACGGCAACTCCGTCCTATGGGAAAGCCAACCAGAACCTACCATGGGAGTCAGCCATATGGGAGACTCAGCCAGCACCTACCATGGGAGTCAGCCCTACAGGAGAGCCAGCAGAACCTACCATGGGAGTCAGTCATATAGGAGACTCAGCCAGAACCTACCATGGGAGTCAGTCTGACAGGTAGACCCAGCCAGAATCTACTATGTGAGTCTTAAACTTTACTTACTTCCTGCAGGGGAAAATTTTAAACAAACAAAATATACCCTCCATTTACAAAGACAAGCAAACCAGAAAGTACTATTCATCAGACACACAATGAGGGCAGACACTCATGGAGTCCTGTCTGTGTGCCCATCACTGTTTTATGCATTCAGATGCCAACTTACTTAACTGTCACTAGGGGTTCTGGTAACATAGTGCATAAGGCACCTGACTACTAACCAGAAGGCTGGCGGCTCAAACCCACCAGCCACTCCTTGGAAGGAAGGTTGGGCAATCCTACTTCTGTAGTGATACTGTCTCGGAAACCCAAGCAGGGGTCGCTATGAATCGGGTCTGACTTGATAGCAAATAACAACACAACTGTATGAGGTACTGTTGTTATCTTCCTCTTACAGAAGGGGAAAGGGAGACCCAGGGAGGCTAAGTGACCAGTTCAACAGCATCCAGCTAGGCAGGGGTGCAGCCTGGCCCTGAACCCATCCTAGCCGGCTCTGCAGCGCCTGGCTGCTCCCCACACTCTGTTTATGCTGGCAGTCTGTTCCAGGGACTGACACGGCCGTGACACTGGATGTGCACAGTGGTACACTGGCAGGTTCTCCCAGTGCTGCTAAGAAGCGAGGGCTGCATGCTGTCTTCAACGTGTGTCCACACCGGCACAGGACGAAACACCGGAGCTCCTTAAAGGCCTATCTGAATGACACTTACGAGTGGCAAGAGTACCAGCAGCACCTACATGCTGAAAAGCACAACTGCAGAGAAAAAAGAAATCCCCCACTAGGACCTAGTGTTTGACTCAACGGCTGGAAAAACCGACAGGAAAAATGGAGCGACTTCTCCATGAGCACCTCGTCTTGCACTCAGTACACACTCGACCTGATGTGCCAACATGAACAGTGTGAACATCCAGAAATGGCCAGAAGGAGCCAGTTCACCCTGGCAGTCAGAGAACAGAGAGGCCGCAGTGCTGGCGGGTGGACGGCCGCTCAGGAGCACAGCCCGCCAGGGGTTTCCACCGGGACAGGAAGGGGGCCCTGCTGATGACGCAGCTGACCCGTGGTGCACGCAGTGCCGACAGGAAGGCAGGCTCGAGGACCCTGCTCCAGAGGGCGAGGCAAGACTGTCCCGACTCCCCACCCAGGGCCGCTCTCCTGTGGAAAGGAAATGCACGTGGACAAGACTGTGAGGGAAACACACACAGACTGCTTCTCACTGACTTGATGACGATACGGACAGCTTTCAACAGTGTCCGTAATCCAAAAATACTACACTTGTCGTGTATTTAACTTGGACAGATCTGGCGTTGGTCTAAGTCTGTTGTGGCGGATTCATAATTGAAGTAGACCGCCACCAACCAGTCCTACTAGGCTATGAAGAGCGAGGTGATTGGAGATGCAAGCATGTGTAATCACACTACCCACCAACTAGAGAACTCATCATAGTCTAAGTTGATAACGATTCAACAAACACCCGTTTTAATGATCATAATGGTAATATTAAAAACAGCAGCAATTAAAAACTATAATCAAACATAACAAAGAAAGAAAGGAAGGGGAAGGAAAGAAGTAAAAAAAGGCTCAAACCAAGTCAAGACAACAGTACGATGAAATTCTTCCTGGAAACCTGCAAGAATGCCAGTGATGTGCAGGGAAGATTGGTAACATCACAGAGTTCTGTCTGCGTCCTCAAAAGGCTTTCCAGTCTGAGAAACCAAATCTCAGTAACCCCGAATTTACTTCTTGGCACCATGTCCCTGGCTCTATGAGGAAATGAAAGTCAAGGAAATGGGGTCAAATTTCTCCTCAGAACAAAGAATTGCAGTTTTTAGACCTGTCCCAGGGTCATGCCGGGAACCCCCAGTCCACCATGCACTGCAGGTCACAAAGAATCACTGATTTAAGACCAGTTTTAGTGCAAGATCAAGTTTACCTCCCACGCACCTCACTCACATGCACCAGAGGAAGAAGGCCTCAACGCTATCTGGACCTAAGTGGAAGGTGCCCAGCCCCTCAGGGATGCCCTCCTCTCACGTTCTAAGTTGGACACTGCTGCTCTGTGTACGAGCTCTGCTCAGCTTTCTCTCAGTCATACTCACATTCATCCTGAGAAGAGGAAATTATCTCTATCTTACAGATGAGAAATCTGAGGTCCGGGAAAGTAAAGTGACTCGCTCAAGGTCAAGTTCAGTATTTCCTCATCGGCATAGCTGGCACTTGAATTCAGACTTCCTGTTTGCAGTTCAAGGACTCTGTGCCCCACAACTACCAGAGGTCAAATTCAGAAACCAGATGAAGCTACATGAAAAGCTTTGTGAACCAGGATCTTATCACGAAGACTATTGGTCACCACCTGCCCCTGACACACATGTGCCCAGGCCCACCCTTGAGCAAGTCAGTCTCTACTGGGGTCCAGGCACCAGCTTTGTCAGAAGTGCCCAAGAATCTACCATGTGAGCGCAGACACGCCAGGTGAGCTGCCGGTGCGCCAGGCTGAGGACTCCTCGTGACACCAAGAGCGGCCGTGCTGTCAGCACAGTTCTCACTCCCACCAGCCCCCTGGACCTATGCCTTGTACGTTCCTAACCCCTCACCCCGTAACTAGACGGGCTCTGACAGAGTTTCATGAGACCAAAGTGGTGACTTTAAAGATCTTAGGGTTACCTATCAGAGAAATGAACAAATAGGCACGATACCAACTACATAAGAGTACTTTTTGTTGTTTTATTTCACAAACTACTCTAGCTGGTATTTAGAATATTAAATTTAGAAGTGTAGCCTTCCATTTATGCTACCAGAACACTGAAGTCTTCAGCTGAAGGAAAACAACGCATCCACTTTTAATGTCAGTCGTGGAGTGGACTCTGACTCAGGATGGCCCACGTGTGTCAGAACAGAACCGCCTCCCAGGGTTTCTAAGGCCATACATCCTTATGGGAGCAGACTGCCTTATTTTTCTCCCACAAAACTGCTGGTGGGTTCAAATCACTGTGCCACCAGGGCTCTTTCATTAAATATAATAAATGAAAACAACACTTGAGGTATTTAAAGGGCAGATCAGATGGCAGCTGGCACTGAAAAATCACTGTGAAGATACTGGCTGCTGGACACCAGTCTTACCTTTTGCAGACTTGTTGGATTCAACTGCGTTTTGTCAATTATTTTTATTGCAACCTAGAAAAAAAATAAATTAACAAATATTTATGGATGTAAAGAACTTTGTAATTACAGACTAACTGGTTACAGTTTTCTAAATCTCAGACATATGCATTATTAAAAAGCTAGCAAGCAATCATGAGAACAATCGAAAGCTTACTTACAATAAGCAGTATTTTACCACTGAAATCAAGGGCTTTGTGAAAATAAGAGGGTTGTCAGATTTTAGATTTAAGTTACTTATGAATAAGGGAAAGAATTTCCCTAAAACCAGACTATGTATCAGTAAATAAGAGATGATAATGTAACACAACAACAACAACATAACAACAACATCCCGAGTACACAGTAATGAAGCCCACTTCTTTACCCGCCGCCTCTTGGGTCTGGGGCAGCCACGGCGGCTGCCTCTTCTCGTGCTCCACACGCAGTGGGAGCTTGAGAGCTTAGCAGACAAACAGATAAGTAGGTAGTGAATCTGAAAACTTTACAACTGTTGCGTGTTTCAAAGATCCCTGTAGGCTTCAAGCAGCTACAGAAGGAAAAAGGATAATGCTAGGCCCTCATGGGCCAGCCCAGCGAAGTGTGCACAGAGGCAAAAGACGGGCCACCTAGCAGTCTCTGTCCAGAGGGTGTAAGTACACAAACAGGTCACTGGGCACAGGAAGAAAGGAAGTGTCAGAGCCTCCAGGTGGGCATTTCTCACCTTAAATAAAAAGTCAGCTCTCCTCATCTCCAGGAAGGGACTGACACCAACCTCCAGCCCACCAGCTGTCACCTACCACACAGGGCATTTCTAGGAACTAGGAGCATCCAGCTCAGAAGGAAGGTTGGGCAATCCTACTTCCGCAGTGATACTGCCTCAGAAACCCAAGGAGGGGTCGCTATGAGTCGGGGCCGACTCGACGGCAAACAACAACAACAACAACAGGAGCATCCAGAATGGGGTGGGGAGGGGTGGAATGTGATGGGATGAGAAGGAAGAGGAAGTTGAGAAGCTACGCATGAACCAGGGGTGTACATCAAGCTGGCTTTGCAGCTAAGTTCCTGCAGGGCTTCCTACTGGGCTCTTGGCAGACATAAGGCCAGTGAGACCCTGCAGAAAGGGGCTGCGGCTCAAGCCTGGGGACTGCTCTCGGGGACTCTCTCGGAAATGGTCCCAGTCATTTTATTGCCTCCTTCACACTCTTATCGATGACCCACAGAACTCAGGCTTATGTTGGTTATGTCCATCAACAGTGACTGTTTCAGCCTTGAAAACTCAGACGTAAAAATAGGTCTTTAACAATTCATGTCACAACAACAGTGATACACCCTCCGGAGCTAAACATACAAATGGCCTCAGTGGTGGAATTCTCCTGTGGGATCCTGCAGTCACTGTCAGTGCCACCTGCTAGGCGGCCTCTAGAAACGCCACTGACACTCTTGAGAGAATGAAAAAGGGGTGTCTCAAAGCGCGGGAAAAGCAGTTCTGACCTCGCAGAGCCTGCAAGAGTCCCCGGGAACCTGCCGGGGTCCCCAGAGCACATTTTCCAACCTGCTGCATGATGCACGGGGACATTATTTAAAGCAAACAACTAAACCCGCTTCCCTTGGTGTCAGATGCCGTCTCCCGACTGATCTGCTTCTGATGAGCCCAGGAGCCCACAGAGGTGCTCAGAAAGCCCAACCCTGAAGCAGGAAGACACATGCCCTGGAAGGAGGAAGCGGGGTGGAACTGGAGAGGAGTGGAGCTGGAATGAGTATATGTGTGTGTATGTGTGCTTGCAAAGTGAAGTCAGACTCTTAATTCTGTATGTGGAAAACACAAATTCCAACAAAAACTATAGTAAGTTACAGCAAGAGGAAATCCTGGCTGCAAAGCCCGTCTGCAGAAGGTCAGCCGGGGAGAAGACGCCTCTTGCCTCCTTCCTGTCTGACTGCTCAGTAGCGGCTGGGGTGAATGGCACCAACGAGCAGGAATGGAGCACATCGGAGAGAGAAGCAGGAGGACCGCTGGTGTTTGGGCAGATCCCGATCTTTGCTTTCACAGCAGTCTGCCACGGTGTGCCTCGGCTTCCCAACTTCCAGAGAGATTTCTCAAACCCACTGCCCCTCCGCTGGCCCCATTCTGCTCTCCACCCCCCTCTGTGCAAGCCCCTCCAGTCGCATGTCTCTGTGCATCCTCCTCCTGAGTCAGGACTGACTCCGTGGCAACCAACGACAACATCCCAGCAGTCCTGGACTCAAGGTTCCAGTGCGATTCTCTTCTCCCCATTTCAGCTTCCAGTACTGTTGCTATCCAAGGGCTACCTAAAGCAAAAACCAGATCCCAAAGCAGGTTGCATTCAGTTTAAACTGACTGTAGAAAACATATGTTTTATGCAAGGCAACAGTGTCCCCAGAGTGAAAAGTTATCATTTAATGTGACAAGTGCACGTACGGCAATGAAGGCTGAAGGGGAAGATCCTAACCCCTCTCCTCTCAGCTCCCCGCAGACTGAGGTCGCCGGACAGGAGGCAACGTGGGCCACACTGGGAGATGCCTTGGCAAAGGAGACTGGGGACAAGACCGTCCACTCACGCCCATGCAGCAGAGCTGTGGGGGCATGGCAAAAGCCAAGGGGGTTCACTAGGGGAGAAGACTCACTAGGAGAGAGAAAAAGGAGCAGTGCTGCCCCTTGTCCTGACCATTCTGGGAAATTCCATTCCTTCCCTCTGCTGCCAGAAGCCAAGTGGAAAGTTACAGAGTGGAGAGACACACAGCTCATGTCTGCGAAGGGGTTCCCCCAGCACACTTCAAGAGACTGGTCCCAGCAGACCCACAGCCGCCATCACTGGGGCAGTGGCTGAATGGGCCCCTCAACATTTCACTCCTGGGCGACAGACCCTAACAGCCTGTTCCTTGAGTGGTAAAGCACCTTAACGGCCAGAGCAGCAGATAGAACGGAGCCCAGCCCTTGAAAGGAAGGGCCTGGTGAAGGAGACGGAGCACGGCCCAGTGAATGACTTCGCCTGGCTCTGTAGGCCTGCTCTTTGTGACTCTCACTACGTGAATGGGTGGTACCATGCAATATGAGGTGCTTGTTGCCCACCATGCAGACTGGACAGCCTGCTAATAAGGTAAATGCACTCCTGGGGGGGAGGGCACATGGAAATCAGGAGTATGGAACCCTAATGTGGGGCCTGGTCAGTTCTGTCATCTCACTAGGTTTAAAATGAGCCCTCCCAGAGGCAGAAAAGGGGAGCTCCCTGCCATCGAAAGAGAAGGTGAAAGTGGAAGGCAGCCTTGGACCCGAGATCCCTGTGCTGAGATGGCGAGAGTGGAACTGAGCAGGACAAGCCGGCAGGAGACAACGGTGAGCTTGCTGGTCCCCGGAGCCAGGAAGCTGAGTGCCTCTGGGCAGGCGGTTCACTGGTGGAGCGGGGCACACCTACCGGCAGAGCTAAAAGGGCTCTGTAACATTTGCCCGAGTAGGGCGAAGGCCAGGCCAAGGGAAGGCTGTCCTGATCAGAGAATAATATCCGGAGCATTCCTGAACCTGTTACTTCTCTAATAAACCCCATAATCTTGAGTACTGTCTGTGAGTTCTGTGTGGCCATTGCAACCAATCATCAATCCAGCAGAGAAGCAGAGATGCTGTGGGAGGGACAGCTGGTGTCAGATTGGTAAAAAGGCTGAAGAATGGTGGCAGGTCTGACTTTCGCCTTGTAGGAATCAGCCTTGAGCTGTTGACGTGATTCCATCTCCCACTCGTGAAGTTAGAGGAGGTCGGAAGATACTGCCTCCATGGCCTTTATGCAATAAGCCAAACTCCAAGAGTTGGCAATAAAAACCTTTATATAAAAATGTAACCACATACTATGCAGAAGAATGCCACGGGCACAAGAGGAAGTCAGACACAAAATGAACCAGACAAAATGATCTAGACATCAATGAGCCCTTTTTAAAAACGAGCCAAGGTAACCTACAGTGTCAGCAGCAGGGAGGGTGGCTGCCTCAGGGAGGAGGAAGGAAAGTGACCAGGAGGGGGTGCAAGGAGACTTCCTGGTGCTGGTCACCCTGGGTCATGGGAACACAAACATGTTTGCTTTGTGTCAAGCTGTACATTCCTGATGTGAGCACTTTCTCTGTGTGCTGTATTTCAAGAAGTCCATTTTTCAAAAAGTTGATGATGACTTAAAAAACGAGAAGTCAATTGATAATGCCTAAAAAACCAAAGGGAAAAATATAAGCGTGTTTTTAAAGGTACAAAAGTGAAACACCACTAACAGTTTAAAAGCCTGTCTGGGGAGATTAGGAAATGGGTGGGGCACGGAGACTAGGTTATTTTCGTAAGCCAACTCTTTAAACTGTGCAATATAGAGGCTGAATGAAAAGGACAAAAGGTTTTTTCAACATCATACTGAAGACATCCGGCCAAAGGCGGCAGAGATGACATACATTTACCACTTCTCCCATCCAAAAGCCCAAATTAGGAACAAGGACAGAACCACAAGTGACCACACACAATTTCTGGGAGACAGAATGTGATGAAGGCGTAGTGGCCTTGAGTGTGGTCAAAGGAGGGTGCAATCCAGGAAAACCTCAACTGTCCAGAAAAATACCCCTGTGTGTTTGGAAAGAGCCAGCATAAGGGCTAATCACCCCTCAGTCACAAGCTAGTGCAAACAACGGACAGTTTCACTTAAGCAAAAATTAAATACTGAACTTGGAACACACGTGCATTGAGAGCAATGGACGTTAACGGAACAGAACACAAAAATTCATTGATGGGGTTTTAGACCCCACCCTGCAACTAACCTGTAAACACTACCACTGTGGTGACGTCCGGCCTGAGCGAAAGAGAGGAAGATCCTCAACGAGATAGTCGACGAGAGGCTGCAACAATGGGCTCAGACACGGTGGCAACTGTGAGGGCGAGGATGGTGCAGGTCAGGCGAGACCTCCCTCTGCTGTCCACAGGGTCACTAGGGTCGGAAGCCACTCGAGAACACCTAACCACCACCAGCTCTGCCACCTTCTGGTCAGAGAGCAGGCTGATTCCGAATTGTCATATCGTTACGTGGCGCCTCCTGAAAGTCAAGATTTCCCCGTAAACTTCCGGATGCACCTGACCAGAGCACACTTGCCACTCAAGCTAGAGAAGAAGGTTGAGTCTATTCGGAAGCCAGGGGAGCAGGCCTTCAAACCAGAGGCAATGTTCCTTCCACTGGCCTAAGTCCTGGGTGAAACCCTGGTGCTCAGGTATGTTCCAAAAGGCCAACCACATAGACAATGACCTGAGAATAGGAGGGGCCAGGACCGTGAGGTGGAGAAATCAGTTCCCAAAGCAACAGCTGGCAGCAGTGGGGTGAGGAGTGCCCAATGACGGCCCTCCTACGTGACCAGCTGTCTTGGTTTTGGCCAGTCTGCTCTGGCTGCCCTGTGTTCTTACTGGTGAAGTCTGTGGGTTTCTCTGGGTTTTGTCAAATACGGTGATCATTCAGTGACTCACCTAACCCAAGGTCATCTTGAGTTTAAGCTTTGGAATATAAAGAGATACATAGTATATGTACAGAATGATGACACTGGGTAAGGATAAGGTTCACAACTATGTGGTTTTGCAAATTTTAATTGGTAGGAATTGGGTTGATGTGAGTTTTTTATCCTTCCGTACTTTAACTGTAAGTATTCCACCTCCCAACTGTCCTAAAAGCACTGGTCATTTTCCATCCTCACAGCTGTGATCAGCAAACTAAGGCTTCTGTTTGTTCACTCCCAAGTCTGTCATAATCAATTTCTAACTGATGCCACTTGCTTTGGATATTAATTCTTTGTCATCCATTGGAGTTATTTAAAAAAAAAAAAAAAAAAAAGTCAATCAGTAGTGCCTAAGGCACTTGACTGCTAACCAGAAGGCCAGCGGTTGAAACCCACCAGCCACTCCTCAGAACAAAGGCTGGGCAATCTACTTCCGTAATGATGCCACCTCAGAAGCCCAAGGGGGGGTTGCTGTGACTTGGATTCGACTCGACGGCAGCGAATTTGGTTTGAGTGGAGCTATGCTGCAGCACCGAGAGCATCCACAACAGACGCAGCAGCATTGCGGATAAACAGCAGGACCAGATGCTCGAGCGAGCGGCAACAAACACAAGTGGTCAGACACCTGGAGTCGGGGACGGGACAGGGCCACAGTCTCTCTCTCAACAGAAAAGATGGGGAGATAACATTGAAGACATCTCTCAAAAGTAAAGTAAAAAGAGATGGAAAGCAGCTCTCAAAGTTGAGGTTCTTTTCAACAGCTCCAGTCTTGAATTAGTAAGAGTTTGCAACTAAAGATCTATTTTAAAATATGGGTATATCCCTTGTAACTGAGAAAGACTTCCATATTGAAAGGATCCAATGAGCACCCAGTACAAGAAGTGAAGACCAACCTCCTGGTACCTCACTCCGAAACCTCACAACACCACGGGTAAAAAAGTTCCCAGAGGCCACCAGAAGAAAAAGTCAGACATTGAAACCACTCTGATTCTCCGTTCTGAGCTTCCTGTCCTCTAAGCACCTCCTCTCTTCTTCCCAGCTCACTCGCTCCAGGCCTCCAGTTGTTGCTTAAACTCCCAGGACTTGCCCTCCATGGCTCCTACCACCTTCTCACATCCCTCTACCCACAAGTTCCCCTTCCTACTTAAGTCCACCCTCCCCCACTGCAATCACTGCCTTGGAGATCCCCAATCAGTGCCCCTGCTCCTTTCTCATGTCATGACACTACTGTGACAAAACCCCAACCTAGGAAATCCACCTCTTCCAGGCCCACGAGGGCCCATGGGGCAGTGACCACGGCTGAGGAACCTGACTGAGCCCCGCTGACTCTTCTCCCACGGAACGCAGGCTCACCACCTCAGCCAAGCCTCGTGCTGCCTGGCAAGTGTCCTCCACTTCTGTAGTCCAGTCACTCTGCTTCCTTTTATTTATTTTTTTTTCTATTAGGATTTGGGTGAAGATTTACAGAGTAAATTCACTTTTCATACAGCAGTTCACATATACTTTGTCTCATGTCATTGACCAAAATTTACAATGCAGC